>NW_020954610.1:20129404-20139506 GCF_900497805.2 Vombatus ursinus | reverse complement strand
TCTCTCTCTCTCTCTCTCTCTCTCTCTCTCTCTCTCTCTCTCTCTCTTTCTCTCTCTCTCTCTCTCCCCCCTCAAGAAAGCAGAGAAGCCTACAGTTCCAACCTCCTGCTTTTCCTTCTGATAGGAATGAAAGTCTCCCATGGAGAAGTTGGAGGGGGTGGGGCTGGGAAGGAGAGGCCGTAGATGTCTGTTCTGCCTCATACTGAGCCACACAACAAGGGGTCAACTTCTCCACTTTTTTGCTTCATATTTGTATCTATAAACAATATAATCTGCACTTTTAGTATTCAAAATCTGCATTGACTGTATTTTTAAAGGTAATTTCAGGTGAGGTTGCTTCCCATCCTGTCTAGATCCAATAATAGATTATAGAGGCTTATACATATAAACACATATGTACATATATGTTTATGTGTGTGTATAATTATATGCACATACACACTACATTACAAGATAAATAGCAATATAGGTACATGCATTAATATGTACAATCATGCAGTAATATATGCAAATATGCAATAATATATGTGCAATATAGTAGGTAAATAGTCATGAATGTACGTATATTCATATACTGCAATATAATAGTGAATGGATAGTTATGTGTACATGTATTAACCTATTAATATAATATAATTAATATTATAGTAATATTATAATTTGTACATATATCAATATAATATTAATACTATAATTCATATATAACACTAATACATTACATATGTTACTATCTATCTAGTAATAGCATATCTTAATATATATTAATATGTGCACATATTATTACTATATTCCCAGTAACAGTAACATATTAGCAATGTATGTTAATAATTAGTCTATATATTAATAATAGTTATAAAAATATGTAATAAATAGTAATAAAGTATAAATTATACATTAGTAATAAATAGCAACAAAGGATACTTTTGTGTATATGCATATATGTGTTTATATAAATTTTTATATGCATAAAGCATTTATTAAGCACCTACTATATGCCTGGCACTGTGCTAGGTACTGAGGATAGAAAGACAAAATTAACTTGTCCCTGTCCTCAAGGTTTTTACATTCTATGAAGGGAGACAACATGTATACATAATACAACATGTATGCATGTAAGTGTATACGTGTGTGTGTGTGTGTGTGTGTGTGTGTGTGTGTGTGTGTATAGGGAGGTTGAATTTGCATCTACAAAATGAGATGGTTAGACTAGATAATCTCTAAGACCCTTTCCAGTTCAGAATTTTTTGACTCTAGAGCGTTGTGCCTGGCACACAGTAGGGCTTAATAAATATTTGTTGACTATGCTTAAACCTAGGGATACAAAGAAAGGCAAAAGAGAATCCCTGATCTCTAGGCATTCACAGGCCAATGCCAGATACAATATACAAACAATATTCGGGATAAAATTGAGATAATATCAGAAGGAAGACAATAGAATTAAGAGGGAGAGGGAAAGGTTTCTTGTGAAATATGGGATTTTAGCTGGGACTTGAAGGAATCTAGGAGGCAAATATAAAAGAGGGAGAAAATTCCAACTATTGAGGGACTACTAGTGAAAATGCCCAAAGTTGGGTGGAGTGTCCTTTGCAAAGAACAATGAAACCAGTGTTAATAGGTTGCAGCATATATGGCAATGAGAACAGCAAAAGACTGGAAAGCTGGTGGGAGAGGAGTAGTTTATGAAGAGCTTTGATTCTGAATGTGATATGGAGCCAGTGGAGTTACAGTACAAGAGCAGGAGAAGAAAGTGTGACATGGTCAGACCTGCACTTTGGAAGATCACACTGAAAGCTGAGTAGAGGATGAACTGGAGTAGGGAGAGACTTGAGGCAAGGGGACCAACCGAAAGGCTTTTGCAATAGGCATAAGGAAGTATGAAGGCCTAGACCAGGGTAGTAACAGTATCAAAGGAGAAATGGGAATATGTAGAAGAGATGGTATCAAGGTAAAGTTGGACAGGACTTGGCAGGACTTAGGTATAGAGGATGAGGAAAAATGAAGAGTTGGGAATGATTGGGTAGGTTGCAAATCTAAGTGATTGGAAGTATGGTAAGACCTTTGACCATAAGAGCAGGGAAGTTAGGAAAAAGGGAGGGTTTGAGGGGAAAGATAATAAGTTCAGTTTTAGATATGTTAAGTTTAAGATGGTGGCATGTAGGGACAGCTAGATGGCTCAGTGGATAGAGCCCCAGTGGCCTTTAGAAAAAAAAATGGTCTAGTGTAGCAGTTAGATGGTACAGCAGAGAGAGGGCTAAGTTCAAATCTTGACTCAGATACTCAGCTGTTTAAGCTTAGGTAAGTTATTTAATCTTTTCTTTCTCAGTTTTCTCAGCACCTGCTTCCCAGGGTTATAAAGTGAGATAACTTGTAGAGCACTTCAAAAACCTTAAAGTACAGGGGCAGCGAGGTGGCACAGTGGATAGAGCACTGGCCCTGGAGTCAGGAGGACTGAAGTTCAAATCCGGCCTCAGACATGTAACACTTACTAGCTGTGTGATGCCGCGCAAGTCACTTAACCCCAATTGCCTCGCCAAAAAAACAAAAACAAACAAACAAAAAAAAACTTTAAAGCATTCTATAAATGCTAACTAGCTATTATTATGATCATGGTATTTCATGAGAAGTCTTAGAGAGCGCTCTTATTGATGAGTTTGAAGACCCACTGAATTATCAAATTATGGTATTTGATACCAAATCCTTGGCCATATAAACCTCCAAATATGATATTCCTACGGTAAAGTTCTATCCACTTTGTGAAAATCTGCTTTATAATGAGATATCCAGTTTTTCATTCAGGTACACAATGTGGAGACTGTTTATTCAAATTAGAAGTAAGAACAAAAGGAAAACAGTATGGGCACAGAAAAAGGTCAGTAGGTATATAGAAATAAAAAGAGACAGAAGCACAGAAGGGAAAAATAGAAAAAATTCAATTTAAATAGAAGAGAAGGAAAAAAGCACAGAGGAGTCAAAAGATACTTTCTAGTTCTCTCACTCTCACTCAGATTAAAAGACATCTAAAATATTAATAATCAGAATAATGCATCTTTCCTTTTGATGGGATCAAAGTGGTTCAGACTGGTGGGCAGCTAGAGTTTTTAGTAATCCAGGTTGAAAGAGACTGGCTTGCATTGGAAAATGAGTTATTTCTTTGTTTTGTCTTTTCTATGTTTTGTATAGTTTGCATGTTACTTAACAATTAATCACTAGTGCCTCTGGGGTCAAGTTGTAATTCACTGCAGAGGAGATAGGATTAAAAAAAAATAGTTTCTTTGGCAATTTGCTGCTGGCTTCTTCTGGGAAGACCCATAAACTCTGGGGACACATTTTGCTCCAATACCTTGTTCAAAACCAGGCTGACCTATCAGAGCTATGATGACTTTATGATTCTAGTCTGTTCAGATCTTTTTGGAGCCAGGTTATATCATCCAACATATTATCTATCCTATCCAACTTCATATCATCTATCATTTTACAAAATGTCACCTATACCTTCACCCAATGCATTGATTTAAAAAAAAAGACAGATCCCTAGGATATTCCACTAAGAATCATCTTCCAACATTAATCATTATTGATCATTAATCACACTAAATCAAACAGTTGTAAATCCACCTAACTCTAGCATAATCTCACTTACATTGCTCTATCAAATCCATAAGGTTAGATGGTATGAGATACAGTTGAATTCTTAGCAGAAATCTAGATATACTATATCTACAGTATTTTCATTATTTCCTGGGCTAATAGAGAGGAAATAGGAACAAGACCTGTAATTTCATCAGTATAGGAAATTACAGATTGAGGAAACTTTCTGCCATAGCACCTTCTCAGCAATTAATATTGCCTAGAGTACTGAGAGGTTAAGAACTTTATCCAGGCTTAACAGTCTAGTAAACCTAGCAAAAAAAAAAAAAAGGAAATGAGGTTAGTCTGGTACAACCTTTTCTTGATAAAGTCAGGCTGCCTCTCAGTGATCAACATTTGGAGTAAGCAGTAAGCCACTCTCATTCTCCCTTATTGACCTCTAAAAACTCAGAAAATATTGCCCCCAGGAAAAAACCTGGGACAACGGAGCCAGCAGAAAGACAGGGTGCAGCAGTCCTTTAGCCTGGGAGGCTTGGGGGATTAACAGGAAAGGTCCTTCTCACTCTGGTAGAAAGGGAGCAGTACATGATGGGAGGCATCCTGGCAAGCCCAACCTCAGCAAACCAGTAGGAGATCCTGAACCCAAGGGTGGTGGAGCAGGCAAGGACCAACTCCAGGGCCCCCTGTGAGCCTTGGCACAGCCAGGGGAACTATCAGACTCCAGCACAGAGAACCACCATATGTTCCAGCTGTCTGGTGTCCTCTAGCAACTGAACCTCCCCATGCTTCAGTGCAATTCCAGGTGGGCAGGAGTCCTCCAGCAGCCAAATCTCCCGCTTCAGCACAGCCCAGGTGAGCAGGCATCCTCTAGTGGCCAGGACCACCTCCAAACCCAAGAGCATCAGTGTAGCCCCATGGAAACACAGAAAAACCCCACCTGGCCTCAGCACACACCAGCCACCACCACAAGGGCACCAACTCAGCATCAAGTCGACAGATGCCTATAGCTTCCAACTGCCAGCACCTGAGGCCCCAGCAAACAAAATCAGTGACCAGGCCCTAGCACCCCAGCACAAGAAGCCTGGAATGGTGCCCCCTGTAGTCTAGCAGGGGAACTCAATGAAAAATAACCATAGATTCTTCCTATGAGCAAAATGAAAATGCCAAGGAATATTTTAGCCAAATACCTGAATTATCAGGTGAAGGAGAAAATACTACAAGCAGCCAGGAAGAAACAATTTAAATATTGTGGAACCACAGTCAGGATTATGCAGAACCTTGTAGCTTCTACATTAAAAGATTGGAGGACTTGGAATATGATAATTGATCAGGCAAAGGAGCTTGGATTACAATCAACGATCAACTACCCGGTGAAATTGAGCATAATCTTTCAGGGGAGAAGATGGACATTCAATGAAACAGGGGACCTCCAAACCTTCCTGATGAAAAGACCAGGGCTCAACAGAAAATTTGATCTTCAAATACAAGGCTCAAGAGAGGCATAAAAAAGGAAACAGGAAAGAAAAAAAACCATGTTATTCAATAAGGACAAATTGTTTACATCCCTAAAAGGAAGATGATACTTGTAACTCTTGAAAATTGTATCATTATTACAATATTTAGAAGGTGTATTCATAGACAGAGAGCTGACTCAAAGTCAAAGTTTGAGTTGATGATTAAAAAATCTAATTAAGTGGTGAAAAGGGATTGTACTGGGATAAGAGGATAGGAGAAGGCAGAAAAGGATAAATTACATAACATGAAGAAGCAGGGTACAAAGACCTATTAGAGTAGAGGGAAAGAAGGGAGGGAGATGAGCATTATTTGAGCAATACTCTCATCAGATTTGGCTCAAAGAGGGAACATACTCAGGTATAGAAATCTAATGTCCTCTGTAGGAAGTAGGAGGGGAAGGGGGAAAAAAGGGAGGGGGTGAATAGAAGGAAGAGAAGAAGTAGTAGGGGGAAAGGGAAAGAAAAGGGAGGGAGCTGATAGAAGGGAGAGGAGATTGAGGGAGGCAGTGGTCAAAAGCAAATCTCTAGTGAGGAAGCAAAGGGACAAAGGAGTGAGAAAAGCATAAAGGGGGAGGGGGATAGGATGGAGAGAAAGACACAGATAATAATCATAACTGTGAATGTGAATGGGATAAACTCTCAAATAAAATGGACGCAGATAGGAAAGTGAATTAAAAACCAGGATCCTACCATATCTTGTTTACAAGAAACACATTTGAAGCAGAGGTATACACACAGAGTAAAGGTAAAAGGCTGGAGTAGAATATATTATGCTTCAGCTGAAGTAAAAAAAAAGCAAGGGTAGCAATCCTGATCTCAGATGAAGTAAAAGCAAAAATAGATCTAATTAAAAGAGATAAGGAAGGAAACTATATCTTGCTAAAATGTACCATAGATAATGAAGTAGTATCATTGCTAAACATATTTGTACTAAGTGGTATAGCACCCAAATTCTTAGAAAAGTTAAGAGAGTTACAGGAAGAAATAGACAGCAAAACTAGACTAGTGGGGGACCTCAACCTCCCCCTCTCAGAACTAGATAAATCTAACCACAAAATAAACAAGAAAGAAGTTAAGGAGGTGAATAAAATTTTAGAAAAGTTAAATATGGTAGTCCTCTGGAAAAAAACTGAATGGAGATAAAAAGAAATATACCTTTTTCTCAGTGGCACATGGCACCTACATAAAAATTGAGCATGTATTAGGGCATAAAAAACTCACAATCCAATGCAGAAAGGCAGAAATATTAAATGCATCCTTTTCAGATTATGATGCAATAAAAATTACATGTAATAAAGGGCTATGGAAAGATAGACTAAAAATTAATTGGAAACTAAATAATCTAATCCTAAAGAATGAGTGGGTCAAACAACAAATCATAGAAACAATGATGGGGCAGCTAGGTCCTGGCACAGTGGATAGAGCACCGGACCTGGAGTCAGAAGGACCTGAGTTCAAATCCAGCCTCAGACCAAACACTTGACATTTACTATCTGTGTGACCCTGGGCAAGTCACGTAATCCCAACTGCTTAAAAAAAATTTTTTTAAGTGAAACAATCAAGAACTTCATCCAAGAGAATGACAACAATGAGACAACACACCAAAACTTATGGGATGCAGCAAAAGTGGTTTTGGGGGTAAATTTTATATCCCTAAATGCTTAGGTGAATAAAATAGAGAAAGAAGAGATCAATGAATTGGACATGCAACTAAAAAAGCTAGAAAAAGAACAAATTAAAAATCCTCAATTAAATATCAAATTGGAAATTCTGAGAAACAAAGGTAAGATTAATAAAATTGAAATTAAGAAAATCATTGAACTAATAAATAAAACTAAGAGCTGGTTTTATGGAAAAAAACAATAAAATAGATAAACCTTCGGTTAATTTGATTTTAAAAAAAGGAAGAAGAGAACCCAATTCCATTACCAAAAATGAAAATGGTGAAGCCATCAATGAAAAGGAAATTAAAATAATAATTAGGAGCTATTTTGCTCAATTGTATGCCAATAAATTTGACAATCTTAGTGAAATGGATGTATACTTACAAAAATACAAATTGCCCAGATTAACAGAAGAGGAAATAAAATACTTAAATAACTCCATTTCAGGAAAAGAAATTTAACAAGCTATCAATGAACTCCTTAAGTAAAAATCTCCAGGGCCAGATGGATTTACAAATGAGTTCTATCAAACATTTAAGGAACAATTAATTCCAATACTATATAAACTATTTGGGGAAAAGGGTGAAGAAGGAGTCCTACCGAATTCTTTTTCTATACAAATATGGTGCTGATATCTAAACCAGGAAAAGCCAAAGCAGAGAAAGAATATTATAGACCAATTTCCCTAATGAATATAGATACAAAAATTTTAAATAAAATATTAGCAAAGACATTACAACAACTTATCATGAGGATAATACATTATGACCAGGTAGAATTTATGCCAGGAATGCAGGGCTGGACCAATATTAGGAAAACTATTAGCAAAATTGACCATATCAACAACAAAACTAACAACAAAACTATTATTATCTCAATAGGAACAGAAAAAGCTTTTGACAAAATACAACACCCATTCCTATTAAAAACACTAGAAAGCATAGGAATCAATGGAATCTTCCTTAAAATGATAAGTAGCATCTATCTAAAACTAACAGCAAGCATTATACATAATGGGGATAAGCTAGAAGCATTTCCAGTAACATTGGGGGTGAAACAAGGATAGCCATTATTACCAGTTATTCAGTTTTATACTAGAAATGTTAGCTTTAGCAATAAGAGAAGAAAAAGAAATTAAAGGAATTAGGAGAGGCAAAGAAAAAACAAAGCTATCACTCTTTGCAGATGATATGATGGTATACTTAGAGAATCCTATGTAATCAAGTAAAAAATTACTTAAAATAAAAAACAACTTTAGCAAAGTTGCAGGATATAAAAATAAACCCACATAAATCATTGGCATTTCTATATAATACTAACAAAACCCAATGGCAAGAGATAGAAAGAGAAATTCCATTTAAAATTATAAAATATTTGGGAGTCTACCTGCCAAGACAAACCCAGGAACTGTATTAATACAATGACAAAACACTTTTCACACAAATAAAGTCAAATCTAAATAGCTGGAAAAACATCAGTTGCTCATGGGTAGGCTGAGCTAATAAAATAAAAATGATAATTATACCTAAATTAATTTACTTATTCAATGCCATACCAATCAAACTACCAAAAATTATTTTATGGAGCTAGAAAAAATAATAACAAAATTGATCTGGAAGAACAAAAGGTCCAGAATATCAAGAGAATTAATGAAAAGAAATGCAAGGGAAGGTGACCTCATTGTACCAGACCTTAAACTGTATTATAAAGCAGCAATCATCAAAACTACTTGGTACTAGCTAAGAAATAGAGTGGTGGATCAGTGGAATAGGACATAGCAGTCAATTACTATAGTGATCTACTATTTGATAAACCCAAAGACTCCAGCTTGTGGGATAAGAACTCACTATTTTAAAAAAACTGCTGGGAAAACTGGAAAATAGTATAGCAAAAACGAGGCATACATCAACATCTTATACCATATAATAAGATAAAGTCAAAATGGGTACACAATTTATACAAAAAAGCTTATACTATAAGCATACTAGGAGAGCAAGGAATGGTTTACCTGTCAGATTTATGGAGAAGGGAAGAACTTAGGACCAACAAGAGATAAAGAACATTATGAAATGCAAAATGGGTAATTCTGATTACATTAAATTGAAAAGATTTTGCAGAAACAAAGCCAATGCACCCAAGATTGGAAGGGAAGCAGAAAGCTGGGGAAAAAATTTTACAACTGAGCCAATATAATAAAAATGACAATTATAACTAAATTAATTTACTTATTCAATGCCATACCTATCAAACTACCAAAAATTGTCTTATAGAGCTAGAAAAAATAATAACATAATTCATCTGGAAGATGAAAAGGTCTAGAATATCAAGAGAATTAATAAAAAGAAATGCAAGGGAAGGTGGCCTCACTGTACCAGATCTTAAATTATATTATAAAGCAGCAATTGTAATATAAATTATAAATTGTATTATAAACAGCAATCATCAAATTGTCTCTAATAAAGGCCTCATTTCTAAAATATATGGAGAACTGAGTCAAATTTATAAGAATACAAGTCGTTCCCTATTGATAAATGATCAAAGGACATGAACAGGCAGCTTTCAGATAAAGAAATTAAGGCTATCTATAGTCATATGACAAAATGCTATAAATCACTATTGATTAGAAGAACGCAAATCAAAACAACTCTGAGGTACCACATCACATCTGTCAGATTGGCTACCATGACAAAACAGGAAAATGATAAATGTTGGAGAAGATGTGGGAAAATTGGAACATTAAAGCATTGTGGTGGAGTTGTCAACTAATCCAACCATTCTGGAGAGCAATTTGGAACTATGCCCAAAGGACTATAAAACTGTGCATACCCTTTGATCCAGCAATACCACTACTAGATCTGTATCCCAAAGAGATCATAAAAAAGGGAAAAGACCCACATATACAAAAATATTTATAACAACTCATTTTGTGGTGGCCAAGAATTGGAAATTGAGGGAATGGCCATCAATTGGGTAATGGCTGAGCAAGTTGTGGTATATGAATGTAATGTAATAGTATTATTCCATAAGAAATGATGAACAGGTGGACTGCAGAAAAAACTGGAAAGACTTATATGAACCGATGCTGAGTGCAGTGAGCAGAACCAGGAGAACATTGTACACAGTAACAGCAACATTGTGTGATGACTAACTTTGATAGACTTACCTCTTCTTAGCAGTGCAAGGAACTAAGAGAACTCCAAAAGACTCATGATGGAAAATGCTATCCACATCCAGAAAAAGAACCTGGAGTCTGAATGCAGATCAAAACATACTATTTGTGCGCTCTCTTTCTCTCTCTCTCTCTCTCTCTCTCTCTCTCTCTCTCTCTCTCTCTCT
>NW_020954610.1:20033872-20129394 GCF_900497805.2 Vombatus ursinus | reverse complement strand
TCTCTCTCTCTCTCTCTCTCTCTCTCTCTCTCTCTCTCTCTCTCTCTCCCTCTCTCTCTCCCTCTCTCTCTCTCTTTCTCTTGTTTCTTTTCTTGTAGTTCCTCCCATTGTTTCTAATTCTTTTTTATAACATGACTAATGTGAAAATTAAAAAATAATTTTAAAAATATTGGACATTCTGAAGATTCGCCAGCAATTTCTTCAATTTTATGATCTAAAATTTTGTGAGAAAACAAAATATAGTACTCCTACCTTCATTTTGATGATGATGATGATAACAGTAAACATTTATACAATGCCTACTTTGTGTTAAGTGCTTTACACAATTACTATTTCACTTGCTCTTGACAACAACCCTGTGATGTAGGTGCCATTATTATCCCCATTTTGCAGATGAAGAAACTGAGGCTAATAGAGACTAAGTGACTTGCCCAAGATCACAAAGACATCAAGTATCTGAAGTGAGATTTGAATACAATCCCCCTCTTTTTTCCCCTCAAATTCAAAGCAATATTTGCCCATCTCCAGTTTTGTAGCACCAACCATCAGCCAGTTCTTTCAATGAGATAAGATACCATTTATCTTAGTATAAACTGAACCATAAACTCTATGAGACCTGGATCCCTCTTTCTCAAAGAGAAGAAAGCTAGAGGGTACACAGGCCAAGTCCCTCTTTCCACATACGAAGAAGACCAGAGGGAGATCATGCCTATAAAAGTCTAATGATCTTTCTTAAGCAGGTACAAGCATGATCATGTGGAGCAGACAGCCTAATGCTGAAACAGCTCAGTTTGGTGAAAGCAGGAAGTAGTTTATATAGTTTTCTAACAAAGGAAGGCAGGAAATGGGCAAGGGAGGTGGGAAATAGGCTGAGAAAGGGGGCATGTTTGCACATACCCCCTTCCAAGCACTGGAGGTAAAGAGTTCCTGGAACAGTAACACTGACTTCTTGGTACAAGTTATGCATGATGATGCAGAGAGTCCAAGTATAGACAAGATAAATGGGATATCTCCAAAAGTCCAAGGCTAGCTGATACCTCAGGGGCTGCCCAAGGCTGGTTTGAGCTGAATTGCTTTCAGGGTCACTGATTCTGCACTTCCAGTTGGGTTTACTCTTAGTTATAGCAAAGGATTGTTGATTTGTCAAGCCATTCTGTATCCTGATTGGTCAAATTAGTCCCATACCACTCTCCAGTTACCTAGATAACTGGAAAGTTCAAGCAAATCAAGGTAGTTAGCATATTCACTTTCACACTGGTTTATTTCCTTTAACTGGTTCTAGGTAGCTAGCTGTCCTCTTACTCTCTGCTTGCTTTTCTGAGGTTTCAATTCCCTTTAAGACATTTTTGGTTTTTTAAGGCATTTTGTTCTTTTGTTCCAGTTCATTTCAACAAACATCTATTTGAGTACCCATTGAATTGTTGTTCAGTTGTTTTTCAGTCATATCTGACTCTTAATGACCCCATTTGGGGTTTTCTTGACAAAAATACTAGACTGGTTTTCCATTTCCTTCTTCAGCTGATTTTACAGATGAGGAAACTGAGAGAAACAGGGTTAAGTGACTTGCCCAAGGTCACATAGCTAGTAAGTATCTGAGGTCAAATTTGAACTCATCTCCCTGACTCCAGGCCTGGCTCTCTACCCACTTCACCATCCAACTGCCCACTTATGCATGTGCGCCAGGCATTGTGTCAAATACAAAGAAAAAATATACAAAGGCAAAAATGAAAAACAGTACTTCAAGGAATTTACATTATACTGAGGTGGAAGTGGGTGGGGCTGGGAAGGATTAAAACATTTATACAGATAAGTATGTGACATTCCAGCTCTGCTTAGGCTCTGTTCACATAGCCAGCAGAGGCATCCACAATAGGTTGAATACGTCTTTATATGAGCTGTGGCCAGTGTTAGAGCTTTTCAAGAACATTTAGAATGGGGGAAGATGATGATGATCAACTAGGACTAATTGACTTACCCCCTCTTATGTTGTTTGATTTTGAAGGGACTGTGATTCCATTTAGCAGCTGCTTATCTCTTTGGGGAAAGCCAACACACTTCAGAATTCTAATATTAAAAAGACAGAGATATAGGGAGAAGCTTGACTTGAGGAGAGAGAATTGAATCCTCTTTCCTAGAGGCAAATTCTCAGAAGTCTTTGAATTTCCTAGATTCCATCAGCAGAAAGCCTTACTTTGGATTTACTAGATGCATACATGAAATCAATCAATTAGCATTTATTAGGTATTTTCTATGGTGGGAGACACTGTGCTAATCACTGGAGATACAAAGGAAAAAAAGCCAAAGCACGTCTTAAGCTCAAGAAGCTTATATTCTAATCAAGGAAACAACATATATCTGAATTGGTACACATAAAATGAATACAGAGTAGATGAAAGATGGCAGAGCACCTAGAAACTGAACTTCTAGGTTGGTACCACTCCAGGGACTGAGTTAAAATGGAGAAAGATGGATTTCAGGTCCCAAAATAATTCAGCCTTGGGAGGGGCTGGGTCCAAGGTACTAATTAAAAATATAGTCTATGTTACTGCTGATTAATGTTTCTAATTTATTTTAATTTTCATTTGTTCTAACATGGTTTTTAAAAATTTGATCTAGGGTTAGAGGTGAATTGATTGGGGTGGAAGACAAGGGAACAAGAAAAGTGAGAGGTGTTATTCATAGTATGGCAAATTATGAATATCAAAGCATGTTATTCATAGCATGGCAATTGGGTGGCATAACAGATAAAGCATGGGGTCTGGAGTCAGGAAGGCCTAACTTACTAGCTGTTTGACCTTGGGCAAGTTATTTAACCTGTTTATCTCAGTTTCCTCATCTATAGCACCTACCTTCCAGGGTTGTTGTAAGGAGTAAACTGAGATAATTGTAAAGCACTTTGTGCAGCTCCTGGTACATGTAATCGCTTTATAAATGTTAGCTATAAAGAGGAGGAAGAGGAGAAGAAGAAGGAGGAGAATGATGGGGGGGAGGGAGCAGCCAAAGAAATCTGATCAGAAAAATCTATACCAATCTTCCTAGACCATGAAAAGAAATATGGGTCACAATTTTTGCAGAACAAAAGGGATAAATCTTAGAAGCAGCCACAGAGCCTTAAAGAGGCCCCAGGAGCTAAGGCTGATAGCCCAGAGGGCCCTCTAATGTTCAGCGGTTCATAAGACAGCTGGAGTGTGCAGTTTTTTGACAGTATATAAGCTAGACTTTGCTGCTGAAGGGAATGGAATACTTTCTACAACATTATCCCTCCCTACCTCCACACCCTGTCACATGAAAATGCAAAATAATTTGAAAAAAAGGGGGAGCACTAACAACTAAGAAGATAAAAGGAGGTGGCATCTAAGTTGAGACTTGAAGCAAATTAAGGATTTGAAGGATGACTGATGAAGAGAGAGTGTATTCCAGATATGTGGGACAGGCTGTGCTAAGCCATAGAGAAAAAAAAAAAATGCCAAGGTCAGGAAAAAACAAGCAACAATAAGTCAGTTGACCTAGAAGACAGCATACATGAAGGAGAGTATTATAAAATAAGTATAAAAGTCAACTAGAACCAGAGCTTTAAATGCCAAATTGAGGATTTTTGTATTTTAGATTAAAGGCAATAGGTTCTGAAGACTATTGACCAGGGAGTTGGTATGATCAGAGTTGTGCTTTAAGGAAATTATTGACATATTGACAAATGATTGACAGATGTGTGGAAGATGGATTGATAAGGGAAGAAACTGGAAAGTAGAAAAATCAAAGAGAAGGTTATTGTAATTATCCAGACAGGTGATGATGAATATCTGAACCAGAGTGATAGCTGTATGGGGAGCTGGGGTGAGGGATGTTGTAGTGGTCAAAGCTGACAAAACTTGACAACTGATTGGATGTGGGGGATGAGAGTGAAATAAAGGATAATTTTGAGGTATTTAAACTGGATTGCTAGAAGGATGGTGACACCACCCCCAATGCAAATAGTTCAAAGACTATTTTCCATTGCAGAGAAAATAAAAGTAAAGTTGACTAGGTTTACATTCTATGGTCCAGTATCATTATTCCAAGCAACCCTAGCTGTAGTCCTGTTCTTTCTTTGTCCCTTTTATCACTCTTGGATAAGTTTTCCCTATCTTTATTCTGAATTCTTGGAAATCTGCTTTCCCAAAATGTAGGGTGCATATCAGATTAATGCTGTGATCACTTCCTCCCAAGGTTCTCTTCAAAAACCAGCTCCTTTTCATCAGTCACAACCAGTCCCAGAACTGCAGTTCCCCTCATCACTTCCCCTACCTTTGAAAGAATGAAGCTATCATTAAGCAAATCAGCATTTTATCAGCAGCTCTCCTTTTAGTGAAGACAGAACTCTACCAGATGTCCAAATAGTTGAAGTCCCATAGCACTACAATAACAAGCCTTCTTATAAAGTCTGTCTTCTGCTTCTCAAACTCACCATTCATTACCTCATTCTTGCCCAGGTCTTCTGTACAAGACTACCACCAGGACATTGCTTCTCTTTTTCTCACCCCTAAAATTCTGTGTCACATGAAGACTTTAAAGTGTCAAAATATATTCATTATACAGAACATGATACCAGTCACTAGAGAAGGTAAAATCATTTAATCATAAACCGGCACTGTTCTCATGGAGTTTACAATATAGTAGGACATTCTCTCTCTCTTTCTCTCTCTCTTTCTCTCTCTCTCTCTCTCTCTCTCTCTCTCTCTCTCTCACGCACACACACACACGCATACACACACACAACTTTGACAGAAAATTCTACGTGATATGTGTATATTAAACGTGCAAATCAAGTGTTGTTCTAGGTGTGATGGTTGAGGTGGAGAGTTGAGAGGAATCAGAGAACATTGCATAGCAGAGACAGCATTACAACCAGGTCATAAACTATGGTTAGGATTGCTTTTTATGTAACAATATACTGACCAAAGGAATTTTAGATCTTATTTGGAAGATAATAGGAAACTATTTCAAAGGCTTTGAGTAGTTGAAAAGCATGATAAGGATAGTAAGTCTGGCCATAGGTTTGGTCCTGAGTATCCTGGAAAATCCTGAGAAGAGTATTGCCATTCCCCTCAGAAAGAACCCATGTACACCCAGGCACATCTATGAGTTTGATAGTGTTGTGAAGGATGAATTGAAGTGAAGGTGGGGCAAAGAAGGTGGAGGATGAACCAGTTAGAAAGTTCAACAGGATGGTTAACCCTGAAGCTATAAATGGTATAAGAAGGCAATATGGTACCATGGAAAGAGCAGTTGATCTAGAAGCAGAATCCTAATCTTATCTCTAATGATTACTGCCTATGTGACCTTGGGCAAGTCACTTAGCCTGCTTTATCTGTAAAATTAGGGCTCTGTACTGGATAGCCTCCTAAAGTTTTTCCCGCATCTATGATGCTTAGTAATACTTTATAGCTAAAGGAAAAACTGAGTTCTTAGGAAGGGGGAACTCATCCATAAGCTTTCAGCAACAATTATTCTTTTGCAAAGATTTGGTTGTGCTAAAAAAAAAACTGAACTAGCTCATCTTTGCAGAGAGAAAGTCACCCTTACTATGTCATCTCTCCATTTCCCTAGAGCATCTCTTGGACTTTATGATTCTCAAGCTGCTGCCAATAATGCTCATAGATAGTAATTTCTTAGTTTACAATATCTTCTGTGGAGCTCTTAAGCAAATGATTTGTGTTTGATACACTTACTTAAACACCAAAGGAAAAAGTTTCCCTGTGTGAATATTTTTAAGCAAAGTTTTTGGCCAGAGGTAATTTCTTTTCTCCCTTGCAGTTATAATTCTCTCCAAACAGGTTGTTTCAAGGAAAGCCTATATAACAAAGAAACAAATAAAAAACAAACCAAGTGGCACAGTTGACTGTTGGTATTGATCAAGCTATAGCTCCAACCAGTAATACACAAAATAAATTTGGAAGTGAATTATAAAGAAAGTTTCATTTCTTACTGGTGTCTCAGTAGACCACAAAGATCATACTCTCTATTGGCAATTATTCTTTAAGCAGAAGAATGTGGCTCTTTCTAACATTAATTCAATTCTGATGGGCTTCCTTTCTTAGTTTTCTCAACTATAATACCATTGGAGAGATGGGGGGGTAGGGAAGGGGTAGTCCTAATCATTTCTATTACCCTTCCTACCCCCTCAAGGATCATCTGATGCTAAATGAGAAGGTGTATTTTCTGGGCTCCTTTTTTGAGGAGTAATGGTAAAGACTAACTCAAAGGCATTAATGAAAATGATGATGATGATAGTGGTAGGTGGTGGAGGTGGTAGTGTTGATAATATGATGATGATTTAAGCACCACACAGACATAAAGTGATTTTCCTGAAACATTTCTGAAGACATCACTTTCTCTTAATACACTCCAATGGCTCCCTATTTTCTCTAAGATCAAATATAAATTCACTTTAGGTCACTTAAATTCCTTCACAATCTGGCCCCATGGCTACAGCTTTATATATTTATACATCTACCCTTTTCTTGCTCAATGATTCAGCCCAACTAGCCTTCTAATTGTTTCTCACACACAGCACTCTCCATCTCCTGTTCCTTGCCTTTGCACTGACTGTCCCTGATGACTGGAGTCAGCTCTCTCCTCACTTCTCCCTTTTAGATAACAATCTGCTGCTAAGTATTCCCCCTCTCTACCTCTATATCATCTCTCATATAGATCTCTCCACTCTCACCACTGTCACCCTGGTTCAGCTCCTTATCACCTTTCACTTGTCCTATCTCATGCTGGTCTCTCTGCCTCAAGCCACTCCTCAATCTACTCTATTCTCCATTCAGAATCCAAAGAGAATTTCCTAAATCATAACTCTAATTCTTTCTCTCTCTCTCTCTCTCTCTCTCTCTCTCTCTCTCTCTCTCTCTCTCTCACACACACACACACACACACACACACTCCCAGCTCAATATATTCTAATGTTTCCTTATTACAGGATCAAATACAAAATCCTCTGTTTGGCCTTTTCTTTAAGATGTAGAAAACATTTTAAGTGGTTGGCTTAAAGAATATTAAATAGAATTAGTAATAACGGAAGTAGAGTGATGAGTTAGAAACAAAAGCATTCTCTGAGTTGGAAAAACCTGGGTTCAGGTCCCAATTCCGACACATACGATAGCTATGTAACCATAGACAAGACACTTCTCAGTTCACCAGACAATTTTCAAAGAAGGTAAATAGATCCCTGTGGGCTGCATGTTTGCTTAGAATACCACAAGTTAACATAATCTATGTTGTATTGTATTTTTATTTATTTTGTTAAACATTTCCCTATTTCATTTTAATCTAGATCCTACTTGGAACCTGGGGGCCAGGAGTTTACCATCTCTGCCCTGAACCAAGGAAATCACAGATCTGGTCCAAAATGAATAAATAACAAATGGATATATGATCAAAAACCAAGGTTTAGTTAGCACCTGGCATATTCTCTGTCTCTGTCTGCCTGTCTGTCTCTCTCTTTTTCTGTCTGTGTGTGTCTGGGGTGTATGGGTGTTCAAGGAGGACTAGCACCTACGGTGTGAGGGCTTGCCAAGCCCTTTTCAGAGCTGCTTATCCACTTCTGGTGTCCAACTGGCACTCAATTCTCACCTATGGCTCCAAAAAGCTAGAATGTGCATGGCAGCCACATCCCAATAAACTGTCAGCAGACAGGCTAAACCAGGTTGAGGGTAACCTACTGGCCTCAAACCCATTGGTAAGGTAGGGAGGCATGTCTACCCAAACCACATGAAGACCTCCTCTAGCAGAATGGGCAAATGAGAATGATTTGTTCCAATGGCCATGAAGGCAGCTGAAGCAGGCACTGTGGAGTGCTTTAAAGCTTGGTCATTCACTGCATCCTGGGCCATCACCAGTTATCCCAAAGTTTGTCTTGCCACTGGACTGCTAAGACTCTGGAAAAGCGAGGCTGATGACTTTGTATGACTCTGCCTCACTTAAATCCTTTTCACTAGCAAGTGAAGACATTACTCTGCAATGTCATTGGTCCTCTTCAAAAAACAAAAGAAAAACAACTACCACAACCACAACACGTGTCTGCCTCTCTCAATGTTTCTCTTTGTCTCTCACCAACAATTATGTAACATTCTTTTTTTTTTGTCCTTCCCATTTCTTCCATCCACTGGGGGGAGGGGGGGAAGTGCTATATTAGATACATAGGTACAGTCAAGCAAAACAAATTTCCACCTTTGTTTTCCTTGACTATGCTTAAGCATTAATGATGTGTAGCATCTCTAGTCTGCTTGCACTTTATTCTCCAACAAATACTCTATAATCCAGTGACACTGGCCTGCCTGCTATCTACAATGTTCCATCTCCTGTCTTTTCACTAGCATCAAATGCTTATAATGCTTTCCCTCTTCACCTCCACCTCCTTCCCCTAGCCCTTGGCAAGGTACCTGGCTTATACTGAATGCTTAATAAATGTTTGTCAAAACTGACTGTTTGAAGAGCCACGTTCCTTCTACAAAAAGCTTTTCCTTCAATAACACTTCTAGGGCTATATCCCAAAGAGATAATACAAAAGGGAAAAGACCCACATATACAAAAATATTTATAACAGCTCTTCTGTGGTGGCAAAGAATTGGAAATTGAGAGGATTCCCATCAATTGGGGAATGGCTGAGCAAGTTGTGGTATATGAATGTAATGCAATACTATCGTGCAATAAGAAATGATGAACAGGCTGACTTCAGAAAAACCTGGAAAGATTTGTATGGTCTGATGCTGAGTGAAGTGATCAGAACTAAGAGAATGCTGTACACAATAGAAGCCATGTTGTGTGAGGACTAATATTGATAAACTTAACCCTTCTCAGCAATACAAGGATCTAAGATATCTCTAGAGGCCTAGTGATGGAAAATGCTATCCACATCCAAAGAACTATGGAATTTGAATTGCTATTTTTTTCTCTTCTGTTGAATTTTGTTTCCTCTTTCTGATGGTTCCTCCTATTGGTTTTAATTTTTACTTACAACATCACTAATGTGAAAATATGTTTAATGGGAAGTATATGTATAGCCTATATCAGATTGTGCACCATCTTGGAGAAGGTAGTGGGGAGGAAGGGGGAGAAAAATTTTAAACTCAAAAGCATGTGGAAGTGATTATTGATAAATCAAAATAAACTAATAAAAAGAAATAAATAAATAAACGTTTTTCCTTATCCCCCAGATTACTATTGCTTTCTTTGAAAAAAATTTTTTTAACTTATCTTGTATATATCTTAGAAATGCTAATTTATATAAATGATATCTCACCTGCTAAACTGTATGTTCCTTGAAGGCAGGGGATATTTCATTTCTGTCTTATCTCAAGGCTTGGCAGAGTGCCCAGTATGTAGTAGGTGCTTAATGAATTCTTGGTATTGTTATTGCAGTTGATGTTGATGATGTTGATGTTAAGGACAGAAAAGCAGCCTAGTGTTGTGGTTTGAAAACCAGGCATTAGAGTCAAGAGTAACTGGATTCAAGATTCATTCATTGATTACAAATTTTGTCCATATGAAACTAGGCAACTAGGCAACTCACTTAACCTATTAGTGTCCCATGCAACTCTTTAAGACTAAAAGTTTAAGAACAGTTGCCAATCTGTATTGGTCAGAGGAAGTTGCCTCACCAGAAATCCTCATCAATGAAATCAGAGGTCTGTTTTAAAAAAAAAAAAAAGGCTTATATTCTAAATGCATTTTGCAGTGTACAAAATTCTTTCATCTCAGCAATCCTATGGAATGGGGGAATGTTTTTTTTTTTTCTACCAGACTTGTGATTCTTCAGTGTAGGAAGCTACTGGGGGAGAACTTTCTCTACTAATGCAAATATGTATCTACTTTATAGTCTTAGAGAGTAGCCTGGGGACACTGAAAAATGAATTGATTTGCCAAGAGATACTGGGGTGGCCCATCAAGAGGCTGGATTTGAACCCAGATCATCCTGGCTCTAAACCTAACTCTCTATCCACTATTCCACACTATCTTACCTATTCATGAAATATTATCCTCACTTTAGAGATAAGGACACAGGTTCAAAAGTAATATGATTGCCATTAGTTATATAGCTAGTAAGAATAGCAGAAGAGATTAAGGGACACCTTGATTTGTTGACTAAAGTAACTCCTCTTGAGTTGGATGGATAGATGGATGGATAGATATAAGTTTGTACCCCTTCAGTCAGTAAATACACAGATCATAAAGAGTAACTTATAAAGACAGACAATGAGATGCAAGGACTTGTCCCATTAATACTACATTTTGCATTTTGTTGAGGGTGTCACCATTTTCAGATATGAGTGAATCATTCTTCTCTCTCTCAATTATAAGAAGCTTTGAGCAGCTCATATGCACGTGAAAAGAAGGGTAGAAACAATTCACTTACTCCTGGGGACTAAGTTGTTTCTCTCCCTTTTTCAGAACCATTAATTTGCATAGAACAGCTTGTGCCCGCCTGACAAAGAACTACAGGAGAACTTTAGAGTTTTTAAAAATTGGGGAAACCTACACCCCAGAGATGATCAGTAATTATGGAGCAAATGACCTTTGCCTGGTTATATCCTAGTCAATACAGCTGAAAATATAGGAAATGTACTGAATGGTCACCATAAGTTTGAGAGATTTCTCTTACAGAGGGGACAAAGACTAAAACCAAGTAGAGTTTCAAAAAGGAAGGACCAAACTTCTGTTCTCCCACCTCTTACCTGGAAAATTGGAAGGAGGAACCAAAGAGGCCCTAAGGGAGCAGAATTACAGGCATCAATGGTTTTTTGATAGAACACAGCAATACCCCAGCCAAGGGTCACAGCTGAGTTTGAAGCTAGAGGTGGTAGAGATTACAATTGCTTCACCAAGGAGCCAGCACAGGGAGTTAACAATGAATTGGACAAATCCATCCAACTAAAACACTGCCCTGTAAGAAGCAAGCCCAACTAGGCAACCCATCCAATATAGACACCCTTCCCAGTAATTAAGTTTATGAGGACTTTTTATGGAGAGACAGGACATTGAGGCCCACAGTTCCAAAGTCATGCATTGCTTTGGCCACATTCATTTCCTATATACGTCCTTCAGTACCACTCTAAGTATGCTCCCTTTACTCATTGACACTGTGTGGATTTGTGGGATGTGCTCTAGGTTCATGGGAATGATGTTTTGTAACTGCTGTGCTTGCTAAGATTATACCATATGATTAAATGCCTTTGCTAACGTATTCTACTGGTTGATTGTAAGTGGGAATATGAGAAGTAAGAAATTATTATATTTTTATATAAGGAAATAGCTTCAAGAACTAGCTAAAATTGAGTGAAACTGGTTGTTTTATTAAAGAGGCTGGAAGTAGGACAAAGGTTAAGCTTTACTTAGAGTGTGCATGCTTAATAGACTCATGAATACTAGCTTCTCCACCTCCAGGCAGGGTTAAGATGTCATTTTCTGAATGTACAATGTATGAAGAAAGGGAGAGAACATAACAAGGGGAAAGTGTGGTGGGCATTTGGGGAAGTCTGCGACCTGTGCTGACTTCTACCAATGAAAGTCAGCTAGGAAGGACTTGTGGCCCGAAATAGGGATATAGAGTTTGCTCTCATTTCTGTAGTGTGTACGTGTGTGTGTGTGTGGGTGGGTGGGTGGGTGGGTGGGTAGGTGTGCTAGTCTTTAGTTCCACACTCACTCCCTGCAGTAAGCATATTAAAGATTTCAACTGCTTCACTCATCCTGAGTCTGTCTAACTCACTATGTCTATTTGGGCACCAGAGATTATTTCCAAAAGGAAGATCACTAAAAGGAAAGTTAACTCTGACTAAGAGTGTTAATAGATAGTCTTAGCCTTTGTAACACCATCATATTGCCTGGCATATATTTGATACTTATGAATGCTTGATACTGGAGGAAGAAGGAGAAGAGAAATAAGTACCTACCATGTGTCAGCACTGTGCTAAGCACTTTTACAAATATTTTCTCATTTGATCTTCACAACAACCTTGCAAGATAAGTGCTAGATTATTATGTCCATTTTACAGTTGAAGAAACTGAGGGAAATAGAAATTAAGTAACTTGCCCAGGGCCTTACAACTAGTAAGTATCTGAAGCAGGATTTGTACTCAGGTCTTCCTAACTCTAGGCCCAGCATTCTATCCATTGTGCCACCAGCTACTTCTGGTACTGGAGAAAAGAATGAAACGTACCTCCTCTTCTCCAAAGCAAGGTGGAGACTCAGGCAGAGTGTTGCTCACATTGTCAGATGCAGTCTCTATATTCGATGTTTTTCTTTTTTGTGGGGGCAGGGTGGTTCTTCAATTATGGCTGAAGCTTTTAGAAAGTGTTCTTTGCTCTGCTTAAGACCTCATGGTTCTCACCATCCTTGTTTCACCTTCACCAGACACTGAAGAAAGAACAGTAAAAGAACAATAAAAACCACACTCACTGCTTCCTACCTCTGAATCATGGTCTATGCCAATATCACTGGATAGCAATCATATCTCTACCTAAAGGAGAATCCAATGGTGCTTCCTTAAGCAAAGGAAGGAAGTTGGGGTTGGAGTTTAGAGTTTTAGTGAATCCAATTTTATACACAGTACCTGCTGCTTTCATCAGAAGGAAATAGATCATATATGAATAAAATTAAACTCCTTTCTAGGAAACATTTGGATGTCTAGCAGGTAATTAAGCAGCTCTCTACAGTGGTACCTGTTAGGAAATCCTAACTTATGTTAATAGGCACAAAACTACCCTCCTTTCCAATTTGAGAAGAGTGGTCCCTTGTGCTGAGTGGCTTAGTAAAGAAGGCATTTTGCCAATGTGTTTATACCGCATTCACTTTGTGGCCTCTCTTTGAAACATTGCTTTGGAGGTCAGTATTCTGCCCTTTGGCAATGATGAATAGAGTGTTTTCCTAATGCTATGCTACACTATTAGTCATGGTCCCATCCTATGACCAGCACTTTAATTGCCACCACTTGGAGAGTAGAGGCAGGAATCACATTACAGAGAAAACCTTCATCTCCCCAATTATAATAGCTTAGCTGACAAAATGCAGGTTTTCTTATTAATCTCATGTGTTTTTCCTTGGCAATGTAGTCATTCACTTACAGCACATCAGCAGGGACCACATCCAGATAGAATCTCACCGAAATGGAATATGTAGCTCCTGGGATCTATAACTTTAGCCTGAGGAAGCCAGGCTGATAATTACAGCACTTCACTGCCACATCCTTAATAGGCCCATTATTGGAAAGTGAGGCATAAATTAAGAGTTCTGCAAGCAGGCTCTCCGTATCTGGAGCACCCAGAGTGGCATAGAATTCTTGAATGTCAGGACATAGATGATTTGGCAATGCAGAAAGGATTCTGCTATAAATCCTAGATGCCTCCTTGTAGTCTGATATATTCCAATTCATAAACAGGAATGCTTATTCGGCAAATCCCTGGCTTGGATAGAGAATTCATTTTTTCCCCCTTTCCTCCCTTACAATCTTTAAAGTCACATGCAAAAGAGATTACAGTGACACCAATCATATATAAAGGATATTGGTCACAGATGTTATGTACAGTATGTATAGTTATAGTGAGTTTTGTCACAATTAATGAACAAACAGAACAAGTGGCAAGTCCATCAGAACCCAGTAAAAGCAGCAATTTATGTTAGCAGTGAAACCATTGTATTTGATTGTGGTTTCTATTAGGGGTTTAGATCTACATAGGCCATGACTTATAGGCCATGTGCTATTCCATCAAATAATTGATAGATAGGCTTCTAATATTAGAGGGGAGATGGAAAATAATGCATCTGTAGGCTGCTAGTTTGTATGTTTTAAAATATGTTGTTGAAGGTTGGTGTGGGTCCAATACCAACTGCAAGAAAGGAGATAGACCAATAGATATATGTTGTCCTATCTAACATAAAATTCCATGGTTTTTAGACAAAGTAACAGTCAGCTATTTGGCCAACATATTGTACTTCAAATCAAAGTGCATATCAGTCACTTTTTAAAGGGGTGTGGCTCAGTAGGCTCAGGCATATATATTAGAAATACAAGCTCTATGAATTGTAATTTAGTCTCTACCCTTAACTTGTGTCAAAGAGAGGTCATATATAATCAAGGATCTTACAGCAGCAAGTTTTGTGGTAGTAAAGAACAGGAAACAAAATGAACATTCACTCACAGAATAATTGAATAGATTATGGCATACAAATGTAATGAAGCATTATTACCCAAGAAATAATCAACCTGAAGAATTCAGGTTAACAGGGAGACTTTTATAAACTTTGCAGAGAATTCTGTAGAATAACTAAAAGAAAAATTTTATGGAATCCCCACAGTGATGTTAAGAGAAATAAATATTGAAGAACATCAGAATTCAAATCAATTTAAGAGCCAATCTTGTTGTCCAAAGACTGACATGCCTTTATTGCCTTTATCCTCTTGACAGAAAGGTAGGTATGGAATAAGTCATTCATTGTCGAAAATGGCTAGTATGCTGACTTCTTTTTCTCAACTGTATTTTTTTTTGTTATGTAACCAGGGGATCAAGCCTATTTACATAAGCCTCTCCTTATTGGTAGAATATGATTATTCAATATTCCTTGACTACCTGAGAGATGGAATAAGCTTTGGAGAGGAGAGATCCTTTGCCTTTTGGCTTCTGGCTTCTGACTTCTAGAGGACATCTAGTCCTAGGCTTTCTTCAAGGTAAAGTCTCTAGAGGAAGAAAAAGACCCCTTTAAGAAGTCAACATGTAAAGGATAAGGCACTACAATCATGATCCTATTCCCAAATTGCCAAACTAGAGAATTTGGGGAAGTTCCCCTTGGGTGAGATTGAGTGTTCTCTGACTCTCTGTCTCTCTGTCTCTCTCTCTCTCTCTCTTTCTCAGTTGAAATAAGATATCATGCTTCCAGAGGGAGAGTTCACTGACTCTGTGTATTGTATGGTATATTCTAATCTGTAACTTCTTTGATTTCTCTCTGCTAACAGCTTGGATAAATGGGGTTTATCACTATACGTGATGGTCTTCGTGTAGTTGTCATTTGGTAGGAAGGGAGTCAAGCCTTCAGATATAGCTTAAAGCACTCTTTCCTCAGAGAAGGAATAGTGATCAAGAAAGTGACTTCAACCTAAGAAATATTTCCCCTAGACCAACAACATTTGGGAGAGCAGATAGATATAATTCTATCCTAGTACCTCTTATGAAGACAATCAAGTGTCTCATCCCTGTGGCCTTATTCTCTTGCTGCCATACTGGCAAGAATGAGTCACCTTTGGAGAATGGTAGAGTATAACTATTTACACATAACTATAAGTAGAATTTAGACAGACTTCTGTGAACACACATAACATAAATGGGCAACACACAGTCTATAGTTAAAATAATGAGTTCTATTGAGGGTAGGGCTAGGAGAGTCATTGGAAATGGACAGCAATATTTGTTTTAAAAAGATCATCAGTATAATATTTATTTAATAAAAAAAGTTGACTGTGTCATGAAGTTGTAATACCTCTCTCTTCCATAGTTTAAAACAGGTGAGGAGACTCTAGAGGAAATGACTGCCCAAAAAGGTTATAGAAGCTTTTGAAAATATGGCCATTTCTTAATTATCTGCACTAAGGAAGCAAGCCACATATAAAAAATCCAGAACAGTATTTATATTTGGCTTTGGAGTTTTTTTAAGTAGATTATTTTCCCCATAAAATTAAGTTCAACTGCAATATATCATTAGAGCTCTCAAAGGCTGTGACCTCAACTGCAAGGTAAGAGAGGAAAAGCTTCAAGAATTAGTGTGCCTGTCCAAGGACCAGCTTAACTACTTTAAAAGAGGTTGATCACTAAGGGATTGGCCATGAAGTGATAAATTCTTCAGGTGACAGCATTTCATGAAACAGATGATTAAGGCACAGAGGGGTTGTAATCCATACCAGTGTAGGAAGAACTGATGAAATTGCAGGTCTTCTGAAATATAAAAGTTACATTTATTTTGCTTAAATAAGGTGACCCAGAAATTTCTAGATAACAAGAGAAATCAGTCCAGGATTAAAACTGAGCAGTAAATAATCAGCAAACATGATAATTAAGACAATGTCATGAAATAAAGTGAGCAACCAGAGCTGCCCAATGGGATGAAAATCTACTAATAGAGATTTTTGAGAAAAAGCTAAAGCCTTTTCATGTGTATTGAGTATGTTATGGAGGGCTGCTTGGTCAAATATGGGTTACTCTACATAACCTCTGAGGCCCTTTCTAGCTCTAAGATCTTGTAATTCTACACAACTACCGTAATTTATAGGGGAAGAAAAGAATGTTGCTACATCTAGAGCAGGAAAGTCTCTGAGCAGAAAGGACAACCACCTTGGTTTTTCCATGCATTACAATGGCCAGCATCAATGTTTGCTTTGTGCTCCTACCAGGTACATACTAAAAAGGGATAGCCTAACCTGAGTATTGAAATGACTCAATGGGTAGAAATTGCACAGGCAGATTTCAGAATGATAATTTAAAAAAAACTTTCTAACAAAGTAGAATGTATTGTTTTGGAAGATAATGAGTTCTCCATGACTAGGGGTGAGGGAGGGAGGGAAGAAGAAGTAGGAGTAGGCTAGCAAACGTTCAATGGTCACTTGTATGGTATCTTGTACCTTATTCAGGCACAGGTTGGACTAGATGACTTTAAAGGTCCCTTTCCATTCTTTTGTTATACTGTGGCCCAGAAAAAAACTGCCCTGAGAATTTTTAAGTAAAGCAACATTTCATTTATCCAAACTTCTCAGGAAATGAGCGATTGGTCACACATGAAATGACTCAGTAACTGAAATTTCTTGACTTTAAGCACCAGGCTTCTTTTCATTTGTTTATGGAAATCTTCCTGAAATGTACTCACATTTACATGCCATCTTAAACATGGTATACTAAACATATAGCATGATATATAGAGATATAGATATATAGATATATAGATACTTAACTATAGAGGCAGTTAAGTGGTATATTGGATAGAGCACTGGACCTGGAGTCAGGAAAATCTGATCCCTAATCCTGCCTCAGACATTTACTACCTATGTGGACCTGGGAAAGTCACTTAACTTCTTCCTGCCTCAGTTTCCTCAACTGTAATATGAGGATAATAATTAAGTCTATCTCCCAGTGTTGTTATGAGGATCAAATGAGATCATATTTGTAAAGCAGTTTTCAGATCTTTAGCACTATGTAAATGGCAGCTATTCTTATTATTATAACCATCTCATGGTGAGTCAGGGTCATTACTATCAAAGGATTCCTATCCCGTTCTATAATAAGATAATATGCTAAAATCTTACTGAGGTCTTTAGGACTCTGGTACTAAATGCTTTTGTAACTTTTGAGTTCTTATGTCTGATTTTTATAACCTTTGTCTCCTCTCTTACTGTCAAGCTATTAATTATAACTTATTACCATCAGTATGCTTGCTTCTGGCACTATTACTCTCCCTCTAATCTGTTGTTTATAACCTGTTGAAGACTAAGAAACCAAATCATCAAGCTTGGTAGAATTGTGTCTAAAGTGCATCAGATGCCCTTCTACCTGCCCCTCAAAATACACAGCTGTCACTCTGATGCCTAGGGAATTTTGAAGGTCTGATTCTGGACCAGTCTGACTTGTCACTGGTTTGAGCCCCTTGATTGCCCACTGAGACAGAATTCCATTAATATACTAAATGGGTGACCCACTTCTATGTAAAGCAAAGCAAAGCATCTGCCACATAAAGGTAAGGAGAAGGAAAACTAAGAACTTTGGTGCATTAATTGTACTTACATTTAATCTTTTGTAGCTGAGAGGCTTCTTTTTGTTAACTTCCTCTTTTTAAAGTTAGTTCTAGGTAGTTGATGTTGCCAGATAAGTAATCTATAGCAGCTGGGTGGTGTAATATTGGAATAATAATCATATTGCATTCAAAAAAAGCAACTATATAAAGTCAAGATTAGGGAAACAGCATTACAAATTTAGTTAGAGATCATCTGATATAACTCTCTAATTTTGCACATCAGAAAACAGAGATCAAGAAAAGTAAAGACACTTGCCCAAGGTCATAACACAAATAAGTGGTCAAGCCGGAATCTGAGTCCAGGTCATCAGAATCAAAATTGAGTGGATTACACCATTCTACCTTGGCTAGACACCAATTGTTTTCTTTTGGAAAAAAAATCTGGGGATTTTCAAAGATTGCAAGCTCAATAGAAATAAAAGATATAGAATGGTAGCCAAAAAGTTAGCGTGTCTTAGACTTCACTGATAGAAATGTAGCGTCCAGAATGAAGAAGGCAATTGTCCTGCTAAGCTCTACCTTTGTCAGACCACACCTGGTACATTGTGTTCAGTTATATGTGTCATATCTTGGAATGGACTTTTACAAATTGGATTGTACAGAAAGAACAGTAATCACAAAGGAGAGGGGAGAGGATGATAGCTATCTTCAGATACTTGAAAAGTGGAAGAGTAATTAGACTTGTTTTGGTTAGAACCATAGTATAAAAGAACTAGAATCAATGTGTATAAGTTTCAGTGAAGAAGATTTTGGTTTACTATAAGTTAAATGATTCATGCTGTCCAAGAAAAAGCAAGCTGCCTCAGAAAATAATGAGATTCCCTTCGCTGGAGTTCTTCAAGAAGAGATAGTTATCATCCTCTCCCCTACTCCATATCCTTCAAAACTTCTTTCTCTAAGCTAAGCATTTCCAGTTCTTTTAAGTGATCCTTGAATGAAATTTTATTAACTCCCCTCTCCTTTGTGATTGCTGTAAATGGATGCATGTGGGCCACATGTTAACTTGGAAAACCACAAAATAACATTATCCATATTATATTATATTTTTATCTAACTTGTTAAACATTTCCCAATTTTAATGTAGTTTGTGACACACTTGGGAGTTTTGCAGGCCAGGGACAGGTGACATCTAAACCAACTCATGAAGAACCACCCCAATCACAACCACAATGGTAGACATCTAATCTTTACTTGAAGAATAGTGAGGAGAAATCTATTATCTCCTAGGGCATCCCATTTTACTCTTGGATAGCTCTAATTTTTAAGTTTTTCATGACACCAAGATTAATTCTCTTCTCTACAACTTCTACCCATTTCTCCTAGTTCTACATTCTGGGTTCAAAACAGAGTAAGTCTAATACCTTCATGACAGCCTTTCAACTCGTTGAAGACAGATACCTTGTCCTCCTTGAGTCTTTTCTTCTTTGTGCTAAATATTCTTAATCCTTTCCAATAATCTTCATATGATATAAGCTCATGGCCTTTCATCATCCTATATATCCTCCTCTAGAGACTCTCTATCTTATCTATGTCCTTTCTAAACTGAGATGCCTAGAACTGAACCCAATGTTGTACATGTGGACTGTTCAGGTCAGAGTACAGTGATAATAATGCCTGCATATTCCTGTAAGTTATGCTTCTTTTAATTCAATCCCAGATCACAATAGCTTTTTTGGCTGCCACATCACACTGACATTTTGACATTGAATATTAAAATTCTATCTATCCCCATTCTGTGCTCATTCACTAGCTGTTCCTAGACATGTGATACCATAGGATTGCCACATTCCTCTTCAAGATCCTGGCACATTGTATCCCAATGACATTTTGAAAGGCCATGTTGTTTCCTGTTGTCCCTGAGGAGATAGTCTGGCTCAGTTCCAACATTATTTAAATGTAGGCTGGATTGTTTGGCACAGTGCCCAAAAAGAGCTGATAGAGTTATAAATTCTGGCTACAACTTGAGTGCTTTCAATTCTATGACATTCTTCCTTATCTGGCATCAAAAGAAATATTGACAACAGAACTAACTGGAGGCAATTCTGCAACAAGTAGTTGCTAAGGTTCCTGACATTTAAGGTGGTAGAAGCTATTTTTGAAGCAACCAATTATAACTCATCCTGCATAAAGCTATCTTTGGAGTCAAGGATTTTGTATCTGTTGATGGGAGTATATTGGAAAGAGTCATTTACCATGACTTTAAGCATGATTAAGTCCTATTCTCTCCATACTGATGATGAGATAGGGCTGTCACCAGGGTCTGTTCAGATATATGTTAAATCCTCAGACTCTGTATTGCTCACCACACAGTCAGTAAGAGCTACAAGAAAGTACAACTGAAGCAGAGTAAAGACCCACTTCTTCTACAGATCAGTGGACATTCCTATATTTAACAACTCTGCTATAGGCAACTTCTCAGGTAGGCCCTGTAATCTAGTTTTAATAGTAGTAGAAGTAATTGTTCACATTTGTATAGAAAGCACTTTAAGATTTGTAAGTCATATTACATATGTAAAGGAGATAGCCCAAAATCCCAATCCCAATTAATGTAACTAACAAAGTTCTCAGATACCATCATCAGGTAAGAATTCTTCTTCGAATCACAGAATCTATCAGTTGATCAATAATACAATAGGCTTGGACAATTTCTAGATGTCTCTACTGAATCAGTCAACCAACCAAAGGCATAACTAAGTGTATATAAAGCCTAGTTAATTAAATTGGGAAGGAGTGAAATTCTTGGAGTAATTAGATAAAATTAGATGACAAAATATATTGGGATCAGTTGGAAGAATTAAACGCCAGTATTCAGTAGGAGAATTTCAGCAACTGTTTTGAGAGTTATGCTTTGGGAGCACTTGAGGAACTAGACCCTTGCACCTGTTAACAGAAGGAAGAAAAAGGGAAGTAGAAATGACCCCAGAAAAAGTATTATATTTCCTCACTCTCGCCCCATTCCTATTGATCATACCATCAGAGAAATTGGATGCATCTAGGTGGGAGCAAAAACTGTACAAACTAGAAACTCTGAGGAAAGTCAGCTTCTTAGAATATGGTGTGGGGAGAAGTTCTGCTTCAGGTCTCTACAAAGGCCCCAAACTTCAGATCTCAGAAAGGATCTCTGCAAAAGGAGAACTTCATGAAGACTACACTCCCTTTTCTCCCACAAAAGGAGAAAAGAACTTTCATTAACCAGAAGTCATGACTTGCCTTTTAGCCACATGTACTCTTAAAATTTGATCCCATTCTTTCCAGGGACATTTGTGTATACAAGTGGTGAGTACGTCATAGACTTCAGAAGAGAAATGTTTTTGTGTCAACTGTTACTATCTCAGTAAATATCCCTTTTTAAAAGCTAATTAATACTTTTCCCCCCCCCAGCACATCGAGGCCCACTGGTCTGTGCCAACGGCAAGAGTCTACTTTGGCAGGATGGGGTTTGTTAAAGTTGTCAAGAATAAAGCCTACTTCAAGATGTACCAAGTGAAATTCTGGAGAAGGCAAGAGGGGAAAATAGATTATTATGCATGAAAACATTTAGTAAACCAGAACAAAAACTAGTATAAAACACCAAAATACAAGATGATAGTCTGAGTCACCAACAGAGATATCATCTGCCAGATTGCTTATGCTTGTACAGAAGGGGATATGATTGTCTGTGCAGCTTATGCCAATGAATTGCCAAAGTATGGTGTGAAAATTGGCCTGACAAATTATGCTGCCACATATTGCACAGGCCTGCTTCTGGCCTCAGGCTTCTTAACAAATTTGACATGGATAAGATCTATTAAGGTCAGGTGGAAGTGACTGGAGATGAGTACAATGTGGAAAGCATTAATGGTCAGCCTAGTGCTTTTACATGCTACCTGAAAGCAGGTCTTGCCAGAACTGCCACTGGAAACAAAGTCTTTGGGGCCCTTCAGAGAGCTATAGATGGTAGTCAGTCTCACAGTACTGAACACTTCCCTGGGTATGGTTCAGAAAGCAAGGAATTCAATGCTGAAGTACTTTGTAAACACATCATGGGCCAAAATATTGCAGATAATATTCATTATCTCATGGAAGAAGATGAAAATGCTTACAAAAAACAATTCTCACAGTACATAAAGAATAATATAACTCCAATATGATGGAAGAGATGTACAAGAAAGCTCATACTGGTATATGGGACAATCCAGTGGATAAAAAGAAACCCAAAAGGGAAGTTAAAAAGAAAAAATAGAACTGCCCCAAAATGTCCCTTACCCAAAAGAAAGACTGGGTTGCTCAGAAGAAGATGAGTTTCCTCAGAACCCAGGAACATGCAGCTGATAGTTAAAACATCAAAATCTGTAATTTTCTATGAAGATTTTCAGATTGACAATAAAGTTATTGAAAAACAACAAATAAATAAATAAAAGTTAATTAATTCTGGCTAGCTAGTTAATATTAGGGAATATGCCAGGTGGGAGCCCATGAAAAACAGTACTAGAAACCCTGCAGTCTCTCAAGGCTACCCCTGGAACCCTAAAAGGAGAAGTAATCATCTACTTTCTGGAGATGCATCTAGTTTAAGTAAGTGAGAGCTGGGAAGTAGCCCTTGAGAAGGTGATACACAGACATTAATTAAACCCACAAAGACAAAATCCAACCCTAGAAATATATAAATTAGTATTCACTTTATTAAATGACAGTTTATCCTCAGTGCACTTAAAATATCTGAATTACATGGTTCTCCCATTGGTCCTAATTCTCTTTTACAACATGACTAATGTGAAAATAGGTTCAATATGAATGTATATGTAGAGCCTGTATCAAATTGGATGCTGTCTTGGGGTGGAGGAGGGGAGAGATGGTGAGAAAATTTGGAACTCAAAATCTTAAGGAAGTGAATGTTGAAAACTAAAAGTAGATAATTTTTTTAAATGTCTGAGTAATAAAAATTCAAGACTGGAGAGATCTGGAATAGACTATCCAAAAAGCCTAGGCCCTCACCAAAAAAAAAGAAAAGAATGTCTAATAACTGCATATCAAGGACATTGTTGAGACTCTATGAATAGCACTTAGAGAAGCAGTTAAGAACTTTTTAGTAACTAATGAATTCTCCCCAAATGACCAGAAAGTAATCAGAATTAAGGATATGAACCGATGTGTTTCAAAAAACATCTGTTTAATTTGTTAAACAAAGCAAGTACTTAACTAGGTTAAGAATATTAGAGGAGTGGGTCACAGGAATCTCTAAAAAAGGTGGTGGAACACAAGAACTTTCTCCTGATTGAAGAGTAGCTGCCCCATAACCCATAAAAGCAAGCTGGACATACTCTGAGACTGCCAGCTTTTGAGGACTTGCTCTTTGGGTTTTCTTTTGTACTTTGCAGTAAAGGTTAGAAGATTTCTCACCCTTATCCTCTAATGATGAACAGCTATCACAAGCTGCATTGAAAGCACATGACATGCACAGCTCAACTAAAATTCTATGTTCCACAAGAAGCCTCTCCCAGCCATCCTTAATGCTAATGTTTTCTCTCTATTGATTATCTCCAGTTTATCCACTATATATCTTGTTTGTACATGGCTGCATGTTATCTCCCTCATTAGATTATAAACTTCTTGAGGACAGGGGCTGCTTTTTGTCTTTTTTTTTTTTTTTGTATCACTAGAGTTTAGCATTATGCCTGGAACAAAGTAGGTATTTAATAAATTTTTGCTGACTTGTTACCTACAAAACTCTTAAGCAACTCACACTAGGTACAAGGTATACCTGTATCAATTTTATGTTTACTTGAAGTAACCCCTCTCCATGCCCCCCCCCAACCTCAGCCCTATATTCCCCTCCCTAAACCCAAGAAAAGATTACATTAGACCTCAAGTGTAGAAAACCCTATAAAGAAACGCCCACCTATGATAAGACTTTAACTCCTGCCAGGAGGGGAAGAAGGATGTTTGGGCCAGAAGCTTGGCCACTCTGTTCTCTTTGAGAGAAGGAGTATCAGGCTAGAATTACATCCATCTTTAATTTAATATTATTATCATTATTTAATTATTATTACTATTAGTCTAGGAGATATGATCAGGTTCAATCTAATTTCTGATTGCTCTGTCATTATTGGGGGAGAAGGCAAATCCCAAACTCTATAAACCAGGCTTAATCCCTTTCCCACCAAATACCAGTTCCATAATGAACACACATCAAATAGCAAGGTAACCCATTTAACTAAATTATAGTGAAATAGAAATCAGAGATGGTATACATAAGAGACTATATCTACAATACTCCCAATACCACTGAGGGCAAGATAACTCAGCTCAATCAAGAGAGAGTCCTTGATTTCATCCAAGATGTAGTCTTTAGAGTAGCAAGCTGGATTCATAGACATGATGGAGATTGCCAACTCCTCTCATGTCTTCTCAGAATCATTTCCTTTAGCAACCTAAAGTGGGGTCAGCCTCTTCCATTTTCCCTCTCAAAGCTGAAAGCCAGAAGTGCCCTAAGCAACTCAAAGCTTGAAGAAGACCTGAAACTTAAAACCTCAAAGGAGGCTAAAGAAGGCTGGAACTCCTCCACTCTCATTGACTCCATCCCATCCCTAATGTAAGGCAAGGTCTTTATCTCTACCAATGAAGAGAGAGTTGCATACCAGTGGGCTTTGTGACAAAGGTTATATATGGTGAACTTCCATTCAATGGGACTTAATTAGTACAGTTTCCATAAAACTTCACTATAAAGCAAGAGAGAGAGAGAGAGAAAGAGAGAGAGAGAGAGAGAGAGAACAATAAATTGGTCCTATTGTAACCCTTATAACAGAGATTTTTCTCTTGATCCCAAGGACTAAGATATACTTTGGGAAATTGTCTTACTCTCTTTCTTGTACACTACATTAAGGAAATATGGAGAAACGTATACACAGTACCCTTAGTACTCTGAAACTTATTTCACACTTACAAGGTCACAATTCACAGGATTACTTTCTTATGTTGTCTTCTTGAGGACAGGGCTGCTTTTTTTTTTTTTGCCTTTCTTTGTATCACCAGAGCTTAGCATGATGCTTGGTACGAAGTAGGCACTTAATAAATGTTTGTTGACTGCTTTATTAAATGAAGAAAGTCAAATAGAAATCATAGAATGAGAATACATCAAGGGCATTGGGCAAACCTTAAAGCACCTTAAAAAACCTTAAAGCACCAGTTCCTGAGCATGAGAGTTTCATAGAATGTCTTCTGTCTCACAGTTCCTATTTTAGTCTTCCTGGACTCAAGGGGAATAAGAGTCTGCCTCTTTCCCCATCTTCTCCTCTCCCCTCATCTCTCTCTCTCTCTCTGTCTCTCTCTCTCTCTCTGTCTCTCTCTCTCTCTCTCTGTCTCTCTCTCTCTCTCTCTCTCACACACACACACACACACACACATACACACACACACACAAAACTTCCTAGTCATTTTCATATCTAGCCCTCTATATAGCATTTATTCTGTCACTTTCTTTGGTGATGTTAATAGTCTCTTTAGAGTTTTCTAGTCCATTGATTCCATCTCTCCAGCACCCAGATTATGGGGGAGTGAGGGGAAAGAAGGACCTAAAATCTTCTCTTTTGATTGTTTTCACTCTCTCATTGCAAATATTTCTCATCTCACTGTCTAATTTTCTATTCCAAGTACCAACCCATCACTATGTATATCCTATGGGATAGCCACCACATTTCTCCCATTTACTCAAATGAAAAAAGATAAATGTACAAGTACTTGTGATATCATAATAACATCATATCAATATAGGACTCTGAAATACACAGAGCATTTTCCTCCTGGAATACCTGTGAGGTAGATAATCCAAATACTATTATCTCCACTTTATAGAAGGGAATATTAATGTTCAGAGAAGTCAAGTGATTTGTTCATGATCACATGGATAGTAAGTATTGGAACGAGAATCTGAACCCAGGTTTCCCTACTCTTAATAAAACATTCTTTCCACTGCATTATGCAGTATGTCCTAGCTCACCCAAGTACCAAACACTGAATTATAACATAACTCAAGGAAAAATAAAGGCAGAAAATAGGAGATACAAGGTAATTTCTCTTTTCTCCATACCCAAGCAACTCATAGATACTACTTCCTTGAATATTAAGGAAAAAATATAGTTAAACATTCAGAAGAAGGTATAATTCACAATCAAATCTTTTGAACTTGAAGAAGGTTAATACTTTGTAGACTTTCCTCTAGGGTACCAGCATTGTCCTGTGCTGTCTCTCTATCAGTCTACCCTGTTCACACCATGGTTTTGTTGGTTAACTTCAAGCAGCTATCACATTGAAAACAGGTATATTGGTGACCCCTTGCATTTATTATTCCCTCCTCTGGCTCACATATCTTTTGTAGAGGATATTTCCTGAGAAAAAGACAAAGCATGTTCTTTATCAGGAACATCTCCCAGAAGACTTGTCAAGTTCCTTGGTTATCTGTACTCATCTCTTAAAGAGCTAAAGAATAAAGAAATATCCCTGGAGGGCAAGGCTGCCACCTTTGGGCAAGACATATAACAGAGATTGATGAAAATGAATTGGTAGAAAGGAGAAGGAAGATCAGGAGCTGGACCAAAAGAGATTTTTAGAGTCAGATTGCAGTGGTGGTAATAACTGAAAAAACAACCATCTCCATCACATATTTTCTACCCATATAGGTCCATGAGTGCAGTAGCAGAGATACAACTGATGACTATTGCCCCCTCAGGTTCCTTAATTAAACAATTTTCAGTATTAAAGTTGTTGTGATCATCTGTAGTAAGATTTTGCTATTTATACATGTTGCAAATTGTTTTTCTTTTGCATTTATATATACAGTACATGTAAGCCACCGGATCCCCATTCATATATGAGACCCAAGAAAAGCAATCACAGTTTTCAGACATTTTGTGTGTCAGCCTCCATGTAAAGCAGTAGCTCATGAATCCCCATGAGTTCACTTTTATCTTCCAATCAGAACAAAACATGTTAATTCAAGAGAAAGGTCATTTATTCAATGCAGCAAATAAAGTAATTAAAGACAGATTCCACCCAACCCTGTCCCCACATGGAGTATATTCTCTCACAGGTCATTGCACACCAATGAGTAAGATTATGCCAGTGGAGCATAATAGTGACTAAGGAACACATGTGGAGAGCATGTACATCAGAGAACATGAATATAGTATACATATATGTGAACACAGATGGCCATGTAACATGAATTAGGAAGCACATGTCAGGAGCCCATGATGCTAGGATATATGTATTATAAACATCTATAGCCAGTGCACATATGGAACCAGGTCAACTCACATTTCTGATGCCATAAACTTGGTGATGTCCTCTGATGATATCATTTGTACTGAGTGATATGTCTCCAAATAATAAGTCCTCTGAACCCTGCACTCTGTTGCATCATCTCCACTAGTCTCATGGTTACTGAGTTTTCTCTGCTACTATATACTAGACTTTAGTCTCTTTAGAGTCATCTATTCTTTCTCTGATACCATCTCCTGAGGTGTAATGGCTAGCAAACCTTTCCCTATCAAGTAGAATTATAGTTTTTAGAGCATAGCTGAGGACTCTGAGCCACCACATGAGCCAGGCCATGCCTGGTAAGGTAGCCAACAAAAGCCAGAAGAATGCTTCCAAAGTTAAGATTAAGTATATTCTTTTTTACTACTTCTGCCCTGGTGCAGAATCAATGTCCTTGTACCTAGTCAACTATCTGACTTACAGTTAAAAAATTCTTTAGAATTCCTTTTCAATTCCTAATTGTGAATCTACATGACTGAAACCCAGTTCAGGGCCTCTACTCCTCCAAAATGTCGTAGCTATACAGGGCTCATTGCAATGAGTTCCCACCTTTTCTCCCAAGAGCTTCTTTGATTGTCATGTGAATGAAGCTAGGAAGCAGACATTCTTTATGCTAGCTTCACATTCTACCTTTATTATGCATTTTTGCCAGCAATAAAAGTTCTGATCCCTTAAGTAAAACATTCAAGCCAGCATAACCTTTTCTGGTAATCCAAAATACCAAATGCTCAAAAATTCATGGACTTTGATAAAGTACTCTAGATGTAAGGCAAAAAATTTAATTTTCTGGCTTCTCTAGGGAAATATCAGATAATGGCAATTTAGTAAGGATCTCTCTCATATATATATGTACATATACATGTGCACACGTACACACACACACACACCATTAAAAATTAGGAACAAAAACGATGAAAGATGCTACTAGTATAGGCCCCAGTGATTCCAGTTCTTCTTGGGTTACTTGTTAATTCATTCATTCAACAAGCAGCCATTTGAGCTGTGTACCTTCACACATTATATTCTAGAAACTTATTTTCATTAAGATTATATGCATAAGGACAGAACAATTGATCATCATGAGTAGCCCATACTGATAATTTAGCCCAAACGCTCTTTTTTTCCAATAAACATTGTTTCCTGCCAGAAATAGTTGGATAATGGACTCCCCATTTGATTTTCTTTCACCTCAATGAACACATTCATTGTACCCCAATGGTTGGGAGTCTTAAAAGTTAAACTTTATTTATTCATCTTCTTTATATTTTCTTGCCAAAAAGGAGCAATTAAGTTATTTTCACATATGAATAAATACAATGTAGAATATTTCTGCTGCATTTACTTCTTCTCCTCCTATTCATCTGTACCAGGAGTGCCAGAGTCTCTGAGTCTTTCCTACAAGGACATTGTTATTGTGAGCATGTGGCAATAATGCAAGGAGTTAAATCAAACTTGAAAAAGTATGTACCAGTGAAGTAGAATAGATGGAGAACAAAGGCTCTGGTTTATGAGCAGGGTTGACACTATCAGACTGAATGATGAGCAACTTTATAAAGAAGTGTAACAGATTTTATTTTCCAACTTGCTTGTAGGCTCCTGTTGGTTGACTTTATTGTTCCTGTTTTGACAATAAAAAGAGAATTTGTATTGAATTTTCTTTTGCTCCTCTCATTGATACAACCAAGAATAGCTAATGTGTATCACTACAAACTCTCAGACTAATGGTTACTTTTAAAGAAAAACACTATAAAAACACTTAACATTTTTGTAACACTTTCCAGTACCCACAACACTTTTTCATATATTATTCCATTTGATCTTTGCAACAGCCATGAGAGGAAGGTATCAATAATAACACTCTTCTTTATAGCTTTAAAGATTACAACCCTTTCTTCACAACCCTTTGAGGGAAGCAGAGCAAGTGTGGTCATACCCATTTTATAGATAGGAAGAGTAAAGTTCAAAGAAATTGAAGGCTTGCCCAGGCATATCCTAGCTACTAAGTGGCATGATCTTGTTCTAAAACCAGGGTTCTTTCTATTTCAACACATTGTTTCATGACTTAAGCAATACAATAACAATTAAAAAAAACAGTTACTATGAAGAGACTTTGGCACACTGTTCACTCAGAGAATCCTTCTTTGGCCATCCCATCAAAAAAGCAATCTTCCTTTCCTCAGAACTCCTATGGCTCTTATTGACTACAACACACACTTGGCATTTACATGCTAAGTGCAACCTGTATTGTTGTCTACCTGCATGCCTTATCTCCCAAATGGGATTAAAAATTCATTCAGAATGAGTACCATTTCTTAGGAGAAGCAGTATGGTGAGCTGACCAGAACAAAATACCTGCATTCTAATCTTGGACTCCACTATCATTCTTAAGAGATAGTCCCAATTTCAAACCACTATAGGAAGAAATAGATAGAGTGGTAGGTACAGGATCTGGAGTCACCAGGCTCAGTTTCTGGATCTATTACTTACTAATTGATATGATTACCTCTTACATCTGACTTCTTCCCCCACCCCCAACAGACTCTGAAATTCAGTGACACTGGCATCCTTGCTATTCCTCATACAAGACTCTCCATCTCCCAATTCCAATCATTTTCACTGGTTATCCCCCATGCCTAGAATTCTCTCCCTAATCGTACTTGGTGGCCTTCCTTCAAAATCCAGCTAAAATCCTGCCTTCCATAGGAAGGTTTTCCTTATTCTCCCTTAATTCTAAGGCCTTCCCTTTGCTGATTATATATCACCAATTTATTCTATCCATATCTTGTTAGTCTTTTACATGTTTTCTCCCACATTAGACAGTGAGTGCCTTGAGATCAGAAACTGATTATTTGCCTTTCTTTGTATGCCCAGTACTGGGCACAGTGTCTAGTACATAGTAGGTACTTAATAAATGCCTTTACCTGACTCTTGAATCCTCATTTTTTCCCTTCTCTCTTATTCATTTTTAAATTTGGAGTGATATTGCTTTCATTAGGTTCCTTACCAGGTTATGGTGTAGAAATCTTGTTATCATTGTTTAGTCATTTAGTAGTGTCTAACTCTTCCTGATCCCATGGACCATAGTACACCAGGACCTTATATCTTCCCCTGTCTCTCAAAATCTGTCCAAGTTCAAGTTCATTGTTTCCATGACACTATCTATCCATCTCACCCTCTGCCATCTCCTTTTCCTTTTGCCTTCAGTTTTTTCTAATCCCTTAGAATGATTTAGAAATGAAAAATATTTTAGAATTATGGAAGGGCTAAGAGGTTATCTAATCCAATTCCCTTAGTAGCATGATAGAGAGGAAAGAACATTTCATCTGGCATAAAAGGACATGTGTTTGAATCTTTATTCTGCTATTTACTACTTATGTGACCCCTCTCCCCATTTTTGAGGGAGTCTATACCTGTGATTTCACTAGCCTAGTGAAGGCCAGGTAGAGAAACTCCTGCCAGTACAGATCAGCAACTACTCTATGACTTACAGTTTTAGAATTACCTGGGGGAACTGAAAAGATGTGACTTGTTCATGGTTAGCTAGCTAGCTAGTTATCTAGGCTGCATAACATAGGAATAGAAAGAACTCAGATCTTCCTTAGTCTAAGACCAGTATTCAATCTATTATGCAACATTGCCTCAATTGGGGATGTGGTGGGAGAGACTCCTTTATGTTATGCTAATGAATGCATGTGGGCTTCTAGGTGGCACAGTAGATAGAGTGTTGGGCCTACAGTCAAGAAGACTCATCTTTCTGAGTTCAAATCTGTCCTTAGACACTTACTAGCTGTGTGACCCTGGGCAAGTCACATATTCCTGTTGGCCTCAGTTTCTTCATCTGTATAATGAACTAGAGAAGGAAATGGCAAATCACTCCAGTATCTTTGAATTCTAAATAGGGTCATGAAAAGTCAGACATGGCTGAAAAACAACTGAGTAACAACTGAAATCAAATGCATATTGTCATGTACAAACCAGAAGTCAAAATCCAAGTCACAAAAAGGATCATTAATTATACAGACTTATTATAAACAATAGAGAAGGGGGGGGGAATCCCATTTTCCATCAAAATGCAGATGTTTGCATTGATGATTAAACAGTGAAAAGAAGCTATGATAGTTATGAGGACTCTAACTTTTGCTTTTCATAGGATTTTTTTTTTATTGAAAGAGACCTTAGAGGCTGAGTCTAACACTCTCACTTCTCATCTTGCTGATGAGGAAATTGGGGCACAGAAGGATTGAGAGAGCTAGTATCTGCCCAAGGTAGAATTTGAACCCAAGTCTTCCTGATGGTAGGTCCAATACTACAATATTAACTCAAACATTTAGCTTTTTGCATCTGAATTCCTTAGGTTGTCATTTTTTAAAAGAAAATGAAAGAAAACATGGCTTAGCTATGTACTTTCAAATTGTGCGATTGAATTTTTCATTGCTCAGTGAGTTTAAACTATGGCACTTAAGGCATATGTGCAAATACCAGGTTGGTATTTGGCTTTAATTTCTTAATTTAATGAGACCACAGGCAAGGTTTAATTTGTACTGTTCTGTAGATGAAGAAAAGTCCTGCATAAAGCATCATGCACATTGTCTCTCCCTGCTACAGGCCGACAGGCAAGCCCCAATCCGACAAATTTCAGTTTTGTAAAAAAGCCTATTTTTATTCACTATTGACTTTGTTAATGCTCCAGCATTTACAAAGTGAAAAACGTGTGTCTATGCTTCATTGAACCATAGCCATGTGTGAATGTGGAAGCTTTAAAGTTCACTTAAGGATCACTGTGTTCTGACTTGTCACTTTTAAATCTGGAGATTCAAAGGTGACAAAATTAGAATTATATGTCTTTCATTGTATTTTTTAAAAATTTTTTCATTATTTTACATTTTGTTGAAATCTTTTACTGAGTTCGGCTTTACCCCCACTGTTTTTGTTATCAGATGTATATTCCTTCTGCAGAGATACTTTGCTAGATGATGGAAGGAAAAACAATGAGAAGTATCTTAGTTTGGAGGTTCAGAAGTTTGTCAGAAGGATGAGAGGTGATCAGGCTTTTCTATCAATACCTCCCAGTTAGTCATAAATATTTTCTAAATGGTTGATTTTATGTTAATTCAGCAAACACACCAGAAAGATGAAAGATATCCCATGCACAAAAATGATGTGATTCTAGATCTTGCTTTGAACTGTTTAGTGTCTTATCTGATAGGGGAACATGGAGTTATTTGCTGCCTCCATTCCTAAATCTACACAGGATAATCTGAACATTACAGATGGTTAAAGGCAAAGAATGAGGAGGAGGAAGAAATGGGGAAGGGATCCTGGCTCATCTCATGTCTGCCTTCACAAGTTTTATGATATAGAAATGGGCAGAGGTCTCTGACACTCCATGATTTATATACTGTCAGAGCTAAGAGGTTCACAGATGGTCATTACATATATTTCTAAAGCTTCTTAAGAGTTTGGACAGGTGCCTCATGGCTTAGGAATGCAAGGGTTCGCAAGTAGAACCCCTCCCAAAAGGTTCATTGTCTGTTACTAGCTTAAATAGAAGATTTAACTCGAGCCTTTTCTCCAATTTTAAAGCACAGCTATATGCCTGAAATAAAAAAGGTTAACATTCACTGCGCTTTGTTCAGTACCTCATGTATTCCACATCTTACAACCCATGAAAATAGGTGAATCAGCAGATAAGTACAGGAAGCTACAAAAAAGGATTCCATTTTAAGAAGATAGTAAGAGGGAAATCTAAGGAAGGCAACAATTGTCAAATCTGTCTTAGAGATTGAAAGAACTTACAAATCATCTTATTCAACCCTCAGGAAATGGGGGGTTAAATAACTTTCTGAAGGTCACATATGTAACAAGTGGTAAAGCCAAGATTAGGACCCATCTCCTCTGATGACAGATTCAGCACTCTTTAGATATCTTATACGTACATAATTGTTTGATGTTGTCTCCCCCATTAGAATGTGGGCTACTGGAGGGTAATGACCATATTTTGCCCCCTTTTTCATATTTTCAGCACTTAGCACAATGCCTGGCATATAGGAAGTTCTTAATAAATGCTTGTTGACTTAATTCAATTGCACCATATGCCTACTCTGGTACTAAGCATTGGTGGGGGGGGGGGTAGCATGTTAGGGAAAATGATGCAGCTGAATAGAAGGGCTAAAAGAAGCAGGTGTGTAATTCTGCTGAAAAGTTCCCCCATGCTTCTGCTTTTGGCTTGTATCTGCCAGCATATTAAAGCCACAGGATACAATACACAAAACTGGCATAGATCCTTTGATCCTGAGACTAGCCACTATATTACCAAGCAACAGAGACATAGAAGAGATTCTGATGAAGTGAGACTAAGAATAGGGATTTACAGCAGTCAGAGAATTCCTCCAGTACCTTTCCTTTTATCACTATATCATGCCCTTCTCTGACATCTTCCCCTGATAAAATCTCTCCAAGAATCTGTTCTGTCTACAGATTCCAGCAAAGTCACTCATATGCATTTCCAATGACTGAACACCTTAGGGCTTGGGGAATGGAGAACATCAAAAGGGAATAGGTGATAATGAATCTGTGCCATAAGGTCAGCATTCTACCCCACACCCTCCCTTTGGGCATGTTTCCATTCCAAAGGCAATCTGAAACTCTCAGATTGAGCAGAAATGGTAGAAAAGTTATGAGTGGCTGCTATCTTCCTACATATTTCATTATGCTGAAATAAACTAGCTGATTATTTCCAAGTAGTTATATCTGCCATTTCTATGACCTATTAATATTGCCTAGGCCATGGTTCATTCATTCACAGTGATTCAACAAATATTTATTGGGTGACTTCATTATGAAAGGTTTCAGCACTATGGAAAATGCAAAGATGCAAAAGATACAACATCTGTCTTCACGAAGCTTACCAACTTGTAAGAGAAATGGCCCATGGACACAGCTACGATACTCATAATATGAAAAGGCAAAAAGGGGAAAGGGAAGAAAATTATCATTTATTAAGTACCTACTATGTGCCAGGCACTGTGCTAAGTATATTACAAATATGTTCTCAATTAATCCGCACAACAACCCTGAAATGTAGGTGTGATTATTATCTCCATTTTACAGAAAAAGAAACTGAGGCAGAGCTTAAGTGACGTGTCCAGAATCACATGAACAGTACATGTCTGAGGCTGGATTTGAACACAGAAGGAATTTGAATTTAGGATCATAGAATCATAGATCAAAAACAAGACAGAACCTCGGACACCATCTTGTCCAATCCCCTTATTTTACAGTTGAGAAAACAGAAGTACATGAAGATTACATGATTTGATTTATCCAGTGATTTTATTCAATTTATCATTAATAAAAAAAAATTACCCTTTCTGAAGGACCTGCCCCAACTCAGTACTCACATGTTCACAGGTTGTTTCCCAGTAAGCATGACTTCAACTGTCACAAGTTCCTTGGGTAACCCCCTGGGCTGGAGCTCCTAATACTATAACTCGTGAGCCCCACATTAATGTGAAGTGAGTTTCACATTAACAATAAGTCAATAGATACAATTAACTCTTAGCAAATGCATTTACTAAGAAGGCATGGTAAGAATTATAGTTATAAAATACCTCTCAAAAATGATATACTCTCACAAATACACATAGCTTCATGAGAAAAATAAACACAAACGTAGAGTACAATAGTAGTTACATAAACATATAAGGAATACATGTGACCAAGGCAATTCATAGGTTCAGCACAGCAGACCCCTGATGTCCGAGAGTCTTTAGGAAGCTCCCCCACGGGTGCAGTATCTCTGGTGAGTGGCTAGCTCATCTTGCCTCCTAGAGTCACATTGACTCCACAGTTTGACTCTCAATTGCCAACATTAGATCTCTCATGAATCTCTTTTCTCCTAGTAGAGGTCCCACTCCTTGAAATTATTTATTGCATGAAGTTTATACTTCTCTGTATCCCTGTATGTATGAAATTTGTCTCTTCTTTGTAGCTTAAGTGTCTCCTACTGGTAGGAGAGACTTGCAGCAACATGGTCAATAAGATAAGAAAGTGAGAGAAATCCCCTCCTCCTCCTCTTTCCTGCAAAAAGCAATTCTCTCTCAGGAGTCAGATTCTTTTTCTATTTCAGACTCCTAGCCTAGACTTAACTGCACTTCCTCTTGAACTATAATTTAAAGAATAGGTGTGTTCATCTTCTGTCAGTGAACAGGAATATCCCTTCTGATTTACTCAGAGAAAAGTATTCACATTCCATAAAAGTATTATCATATTTTAATACATTGTTAATATATTAATAATTCTTCTGTTATCTATTCTCTGCTTCCTGTGACTACATAAACTATAGGAGTGGAAGTTGGGAAAATGACTAAAAATCCCCCCCATGTAAAGAGCCATTGAGGTTTTTTGCATAAGTAGCTGACATGATAAAAAGCCACATTTCAGGAAGATAATCAAGAAGTGTAGGAAGTTTGGATTAGAAGGTAGAGAAGAAAGAAATTGTCAAAAAGAAAGATTTTTGACCTGAAGGAATCTTTCCTATGTTTCCCAGGCATGGTTGTTTGACTGACAAAAGGACCAAAAATGTGTTGATTGGCCCAATGTACGTTTTGGCCAGGGTATTCTCACTAGAGTCTCCCAGGGTTCTTTTTTACAACCTTTCTCCCCTTCAGCAGCAACTCTCAGCTCGCTCATTAATTACAGTGGAGTGACCACATCCTTTCAGTTTCCTTTACATTACTGGAAGCTAGCATCAGGCCATACAAAGTACAGTAAAGCTTCAATAAAAAGAAAGAAAGCACTTAACTCTGGAGGCCTTTGCTCTGCATTCCCACAACTACATGTGTCACTATCCTCCTTACATGTTTAATACCTGGATGGGATGGCCAACTACTCCATAGTGCCTTACATCTCTAATACTTGTGTATGGATACCTACTTACTCTCTGTGCTGATTTGATTACTCTAGCCTTTCTCACACTGGAAGGTATAGGTTTCCAGAGATATACCATCAAAACACAGTTATACTTCAAATTCTCTCAGGGTCCTGGGGGTAACTCTGTTGGGGGGGGAATAGATTTGCCCTTTCTCATAACTTTAATTCTTGATCCCCCATCATTGCATTTTCATTTAGACAAACTAGCCACTCAATGATGATACTTTTAGATCTTCATCATAATTACATACTTAGAAATAAGGCAAAAGGAATAATAATATCACAGTTACTCACAGATTAGAGCAGCTATAGTAATAATTACTTCACAATCCACATATAAACCTGGATCACACCCTCTTACCTGTCCTTTGTATTTGGTATCTGTCAGGGAGAGTGGGCACATACTTACAGAAACCCAGAAGGGAAACACATTGGACAGGAAACCATATATTCAGTATAACTCACAACTCTATATTGAAGGATTTAATATCACTGGTGCATTCTGGAACATCTATACCACAAGAAGCTACTTCTGCAATAAATGCCTGGCTAATGGTCTTTACTACCCTCTGGCTAGCAAGTTCACCCCAATTCTTGAATGGATATAGCATGTATAAGCTTTTTCAACCTACAATCACCCTTAAAAGGCAATTAAGAAGGCATTATCTCATAATTTGCATAGCAGTTCCTTTTAAGCTAGAGAACTGCAAAGATTGTCAGGCTGGCTATTTCTTGGTATTCCAGACCAAATCAGTGATTTATACTTTGCTTTATACAGCATTTTATACTGTGATACTGTGCTTTCCAATTAAATTTTAGCAAAAAAAAATCACAACAAAATAGTTATCTCAGCAAGCCTAGCCAGCTCTTCACTCAACAAGACACTACATTGTCCAATTAGAACAAAGCTCACAAAAAATGGCTTAGGTTCAATCACTTAGAAAGGTGAACCAACAAGATTCTACATCATTCAATTAAATCTCTTTCACCATCTTTTCCTATATAATAAAGAAACTGTATAACTTGTCTTTCCCATTTCTGCTTTTCCGCTCAAATTAGAAGGAACAGCAAAGAGTAACAGGAAGTTCTTAGAGGCTTCATCCTTCTTAATATCTAAGAGTATTAAAAAATCATATCTGGTATTGAAACTCTTGTCCTATGAAATTGAACTTCTCGCTAAACAATCAGAAATGAGGTAGCTGAGGGCATCTAGGTGGCACAGTGGATAGAGCACCGTCCCTGAAGTCAGGAGGACCTGAGTTCAAATCCAGCCTCAGACCAAACGCTTGACACTTACTACCTGTGAGACCCTAGGCAAGTCAACTTAAACCCAATTGCCTAAAAAAAAACAGAAAAGAAAAAGAAATGAGGTGACTGAAGCCTTCAACTGCTCTAGCTACTTTTTACATGGAGCTAGGAAAGAGCTACTTTTCCACGTCTCAAAGTTTCTTCAATCTTCATTTGCCAGGTTCTTCTCTCTTTGGCTTGAGCCTTAGCCTCAGCTTCCTATCTCTATCAATGGCTTAAATCAGGGCCTCTTGGCTTTTAGTCAACTTTCACTTAAAAGGTAACAATTAGTCAAATTTCTCCTGTGAAATCAACAATCCTTATTCAGTCTCAGTCTGAATAATGCCTTTTCCAAATAGTTATATGATTCCTCTTTTTTTAGGTTTGTTTCAGTTTATTTTTTCCACTTAACAGTATTTTATTTTTTCTAATTCCATGTAAAGACAGTTTTCAACATTCATTTTAAAAGATTTTGAGTTCCAAATTTTTCTCCCTCCTTCCCCTCTCCCCTACCCAAGACAGCAAGCAATCTCATATAGGTTATACATGTACAATCATGTTCAACACAATTCCACATTAGTCATGTTGTGAAAGAAGAATCAGAACAAAAGGGAAAAACCACAAGGGGGGGGGAACAAAGTGAAAATAGTATGCTTAAATCTGCTATTGAAGTAATCGAAGAAATAGTATACTTCAATTCAGACTCCATAGTTCTTTCTCTGGTTGTGGGTAGCATTTTCCATCGTTAGTCTTTTGGAATCATCTTGCATCCTTTGATCCAGCAATACCATTACTAGATCTGTATCCCAAAGAGATCATAAAAAAGGGAAAAGGACCTTCATGTACAAAATATTTATAGCAGCTCTTTTTTGTGGTGGCAAAGAATTGGAAATTGTGGAGATACCCATCAGTTGGGAATAGCTAAACAAGTTGTGGTATATGAATGTAATAGAATACTATTGTGCTGTAAGAAATGATGAGCAGGCAGATTTCAGAAAAATGTGGAAAGACTTACATGAACTGATGCTGAGTGAAGTGAGCAGAACCAGGAAAACATTGTACACAGTAACAACAACATTGTGTGATGATCAACTATAATAGACTTAGCTCTTCTCAGCAATACAATGATCCCAGATGATTATAGATAGCTTTAATTTCTTCATATGAAAACTGCCTGTTCATATCCTTTGACCATTTGTCAACTGGGGAATGATTTGTATTCTTAAAATTTTGACTCAGTTCTCTATAGCCTCTTAAGTCTTAAAGCATTTATATGCAAATGATCTGTGGGACCATAATTCTCTACAAGTCTAAGATCTCAATGAGGTCTACCATCTTATTCTGTGTTCTTGAAACTGTTTTTCACACTCATAGTTTTACAGTTTTTAACAAGTAAAATTTCTTTCTCTGTTCCAATTTCTTTCTCTGTCTCCTTTAAACTGTCATACTATTCATAGACAAATGTAACATCACTTTATATTATTCACATGGTGATTTGGATCTTTATTTTTATAACAGTTCATTTTCTGTCCAAAACTTTTCAAATTCCATCTGAAAACTTTGTTTATGTAAACATATATTTTATTAGTTTTTATTAAACCAAAGTTCTTTTCCTACTCCTATCAGGTATCAAAATGTTCATCTCTGATAGAAGCAATATCCTTCATTCTTTGACAATTGATTTAACTCTTTTCTTTACTCAAAAGTACATTTTCTTCTACTTTCAGAACCAAAATGCTCCATATGAAAAGAATAATGCTTTAATGGAATATCTTATTATGCAAAATCAGGGGATCAGACAAAATTATCCCAGAGACCTCTTTCCACTTTAAAATTCTATGATTCTATGTGAGCTTTACTGTTATTAACCCTTGTTGAATTTAAGTAACTATTTACTCCCATGAACTAATGTAGAAACCAAGATGTCACTTTCATTCTGGAAAATTTTGATTCTATTAGTCTTTTAAGAAATACATTATGTAACTTCTAGGCACAGCACTATTTTTATCACCTTCACTTGAAAGTATGTCTGGGGGCTCCTGGTAAAGGTTTTACATTAGCACACTCCATCTCTTGTGATTTTAGTTTGCAGGAGGGTTGAGAATTCATAGAAAAATAGGGATTGCAGTGAAAGAAAAAAAACAGCTTTTTAACTTTGGCTACTGTCTGTGCTCTCCTCTAACAGTGCCAAAAATAAAAGACATAAGATTGCATAGGTCTGTCAGTGAACATTTCAATCACTTTGCACATATTACCTTTTCAACCCATCTTTACCAAACGTGAAAGCCCATTTTACACCATGGAGTCCTACATCTACTGTCATGGTTTTCTAATTTTCATTGCTATTTGAGCCATACAAACACATTAGATGTATGCCATTATTCATTTTCCTTTCTCTCCACAGTGCACAGGCTGATTTATAGCTTGAAAATCACCACTGGTCCTCAAAATGCTAATTTGTACCAGAGCCAGACACCTATTGTTTCCAAGGTAACTTTTGCTGTGAGCAGCAAAACTTTACTAATTTTGATGTATTTAGATGATGATCAGTTTAAACTTTTGAAAAGCTAAATTAAAATACCTTTTTTCAAAATGTGGTCACAGCACTTTCATTTAGGGGACCTGATTTAATAAACAGATAAGAATTATTCAAATTGTCATATCATTTTAATGAAGTGAATGCTTTTGAAATGTCAGGGGGAAAAAACATTGTGGATTTATTTTCCTCCTTCCCTATTTTAAAGGATGTCATCAAATCAATATGTAATTGAAAAAGTAGGTGCACTGGCCACCTGGCAAGAGTAAGGATAGCCATTTACAAAGCTCTCATGCTCCATTGGCATTCCTGTTGTGGCAAAGGAAAGCAAGGGGACCCTTTGCTCATTTGGTGGATTTCCTATGGTGAACTTAAGGATATAGTCAACCATCACACCAGGCAGAGTTGGCAAGGATGGACTATAATTATCATCATTGGCAGGGATGCTCATCAATGAGATCATAGGTCCAAGAAAGCATTAAAAAATTTTAATTCTCTCTGTTATTTTACAAAATTTTATAAAATTACCTTGCTTAGTAAATCCTCTTTCTATAAATAACACAGAAATAAAATTTAACTGAAAAAAAATGAAGATAAATGTTTAATCAATGAGGGTATAAATTAATGAGATTTTTATGTACATAAACCTCAATAATAATAATTTCTTCTGAAGAGATGATTGAAATGTATTTATTTGGGGTTCTTTGTAGATTCTCCTCTTTACTTTTGTTAATTTAAAAATAAAACACTATCAGACAAAGAGGAAGAGATTCTCACCTTTTTTAAATTAAACAATGCATGTAAAGAACTCTACATATGAGGCAGCTAGGAGGTCCAAATCCAGCCTCAGACACTTACTAGCTGTGTGACCCTACCTGGGCAAGTCATTTCTCTGCTTTAGTTTCCTCATCTGTAAAATGGAGATAATAATAGCACCTACATCCCAGGATTGTTATGAGGATGAAATATTCATAAACCACTTTGCAAACCTCAAAGTGCTATATGAATGCTAACTATTATTATAAAAACTTTAAAGTACTATATAAATGTCAGTTACTATTGCATTGTTATTATTTTCATAGGGCCCAACTATGAAGCTGGAGCTGTTTGGAATATCCTGGCCCATGGACCTTAAAAACTTACTAAGTTAAATGATTGTTTGACTCATTACAATTGACTCATAGCCTGTAAGTTCCTTGTTTTTGTTATTGTATCCCCAATAGCTATTTCCAGGCACATAATGGACTTAATCAATGTTTGTTGAATTGAATTGAAATAAATTGAACTGAGGGACAGTAAGGAGGTGCGGTGGATAGCATGCCAGGCCTGGAATCAGGAAGACTTCTCTTCCTGAAATCAAATCTGGCTTCAGACACTTGCTAGCTATGTGACCCTGGGCAAGTCCCTTAACCTTGTTTGCCTCCATTTTCTCTTCTGTAAAATGTGCTGGAGAAGGACATGGCAAACTACTCCTTTTCCAAGAAAAACCCAAATGAAGTCCCAAAGTCAGACATGATGGAAACAACTGAACAATAGCAACAACAATAAATTGAACTGAATGATGTTCCCTTAGAAAATTGAAACAGTGAACACTGTACCTTAGTAGCCTAAAAGACTTATTACATCTTCGAGAGAGATCAGGCCTTCTTTCTAAGAAGTTCAAAGGATACATCCCAATTCATCTTCCCAATGTCACTGCAAAGGAAAAAAAAACAATTGAAAACCTCATTAGGGATTGGAGAAACTGAGGCAGAGAAAAGTTAAGGAATTTTCCCAATTTGCCAAATTAATAACTTAGAGCTAAGATTGCTGATGCCTGTGTTCTTTACCAGTTAAGTAAAAGTTTCCAGCTACACTTTTCACCAGGACAGTGTGGGAAGTTGTAGAAAATTTTTCAAATGCCAGAATGACCTTTTTTTCTGGGATTCTGGTCTGTTACCAAATACGTGACTAGAATTCAAAGGCAGCTCCAGGGGAAAATGTGCAGTAGAAAATTTGTGAAATATGAAACATTTTCAACAATTCTTTCCCCCATTTCAGAACTGGCCCCCAGAATATGATCAGAAAATGTCCATCTCCTTAGTGACCTCTACTATCTTTGGAATTATCCAGCATTTATTTCTGCCATACTCTTGTGATTCTCAGTCCATTACCATAAGATCTCTATCTTCACAGTGTCTAAAGTGCCAACTAGCTGAACAACCTAGACCAATATGCTCACGGAAGACAATTAGAGAAGGGTAAATTAGATAGTTTCTTCCATAACAGGTAACCAGGTGCATTTTAACAGTGGAAACAATACCTACTCATTATTGCTTTACCCAAAGAATTGACCCTAGCTCCTGGGATCTTAACCTTTTTTGTGACATGGAAACCTTTGGCAGTCTAGTAAAGCCTATGGGGCCTTCTCAGAATAATATTTTAAATGAATAAAATAAAATACAAAAAAATTACGAAGGAAACCAATTATATTGAAATAAGGACATAATGTCTCCCCTGCAAGTTCATGGACTCCCTGAAACCTGTCCATGGATACCAGGTTAAGAACTTCTACTCTAAAGATGTGGGAAAAATCAGAACACTAAAGCATTGTTGGTGGAGTTGTGAACTGATCCAACCATACTGGAGAGAAATTTGGAACTATGCCCAAAGGGCTATAAAACTGCGTAACCTTTTGATCCAGCAATACCACTACTAGATCTGTATCCCAAAGAGATCATAAAAAGGGAAATGGATCCACATGTACAAATATATTTATAGAATCTGTTTTTGTGGTGGCAAAGAATTGGAAATTGAGGGGATGCCCATCAGTTGGGAAATAGCTGAACAAGTTGTGGCATATGAATGTAATGGAATACTACTGTGCTAAAAAAAAAAATGATGAGTAGGAAGATTTCAGAAAAAACCTGGAAAGACTTATATGAACTGATCCTGAGTGAAGTGAGCCAAACCAGGAAAACATTGTATACAGTAACAGCAAAATTGTGCAATGATCAATAGACTTAGCTCTTCTCAGCAATACAGTGATGCAAGACAATTCTGAAAACTCATGATGGAAAATGCTATCCACATCCAGAGAAAGAACTATGGATTCTGAATGCAGATTGAAGCATACTATTTTCACTTTTTTGCTGTTTTGGGTGGTTTTTTCTTTCTTGTGGTTTTTCCCTTTTGCTCCAGTTCTTCTTTTACAACATAACTAATGTTTATACATGTTTATTTGTTTAACATGATTGTATATGTATATAAAAAAGAACTTCTACCTAGAAAGAGAAAAATTAATATAATGAAAAGTATCTGAACCATCTGGAAACAGAATCATCTACCTAAGAAAATAAATAAGTTACCCAGGAGTGACAATGTTCAAATAATAGTCATTTGCTGAATATATGCCAGACTTTAGGTAAGAATTCAGATAAATGAGCTCTGAGATCTTTTCCAACTCTAGAATTCTCTAATTCAAAGTTTCAGGCCTAGAAAGGTGGCATAAGGACAGACAGTGGGAAAGATCTTTGGGATCAAGTTCTTCTGCGAATTCTTTTTGGGCAGGTGACCATTTGATGTTACTCTTTGCTGTAGAAAAGGATTTCTTTGTTTCAATATCCTCCCCTGAAGATGAAGCCTGGTTTTCTCTATTCCCAAAGTAACTCTCTATGGTTGGATTTTTTCTCCTTTGCCTGTGCATTTTTTTCATTTGTAGTAACAGTAGTCTTTTTAATCACCTCTAGTCCTGAGGTATGGGGGATGGTGCCTTTGGCCTCAGATCCTCCTTCAGTTCTCCTCTCTGGTTTGGAACTGGAGCCAAGACCTCCAACCTCTTGTAAGTGCCCACAGTCAGCCATGTCTCTGCCCCATTGCTTCTGCTGGTTCCTTCTCAACGCCACTGCATCTTCACAGCACAGCTGGGTCTGGCATTCCTCATCAGCAGAGTTTCCCTTGATCTTCCCTGCTTCTGATGCCCAATACCCCTCACTGTCCCAGGGGTAAAAGTTTCTGCAGCTACGGTGGAGGCAGCCTCCCAACCCAGCTAACCCCACGGCTTGCCACTTGTTGTTTAAGAAGACCTAGGACCTCACCTGGAGGTGTTTATTCTTCACACAAATTAAAGTTTGTCCTGGAATTTTCTTCAGATCTTCTGAGATTGTCCCAGGAGGACCCCTGTTCTGCCCTTACTCTTATTTATTTTTACCACTCTATGTTTACCCTGAGGCACTATTTCATCTCTTTTGTGGGGGAAAATCTTGAGAGCTTGGAATTTTCTGACCTATTCTGCCATCTTCCCAGAATCCTCTCCTATCCTGCCTACTATTACAAGGCCCTGAGAGAATGTGGTTCATTATATGAATTGGCTGGCTCTCACTTTCTTGTCTATTACTGTACAAGGACTCCAGGTAGAACTGGTCAAATCCTCCAAGGTTAAATGATCAAAATTCCCCGGAGTTGATGTTAAAACTTACTCCAATTACAAGTCTGTTTCTCTGTCATTAAATGTTGTGAATAAAACATAACAACAAAAGCTTGGAAACCTATTTCATATGTAATTGTGCTGTTACTAGCTCCCTTCTTCTCAGTCAGTTATTTCCTAATGAATCTCAGCAGATAGCTGTCAGTATTGCTACTTCAGTGATGAATGGGACCAATGACTACAACTTTCTCAAGCACTGCATTCAGCCCTTAGGCTGGTGAAATATTTATCACATCATTTCTAAGAGGCTCATCTACCATTTACTAGGACCAACTGACCGATTATGACAGTTATTTCTTCACTTTACCAAGAAAGAGGCACAAAATGACTTATTTATAAATTGGCCCCTTTCCAGTAAAAATCACAAGAAGTGCTGAACATAAATAAAATATTACAAATACAATTAGCACCAGAGTACTGTTCTCTAAAAATAAATCAGGGTCTTGTTAGTGTACTTTTAGTACTCTTTCTTGGTGAGATTTTGTTTCTGAGTCAATCAGCCTATTCTAATCATAATCAAGCAGGGACTCATACAATTTCAAAAGGGGAATCAAACTTTAGACTTGGATGATCTGGGCTGGTTATCATTGAGTGCCAATTGACAGAGTTGCCAGATATCCACTTCACTTGGTATTGGAGTTTTGCAATCACACTAGTTGTGTCTATAATTAAAGGACAAACAAATGCCTTCTCATCATCATCAAATAATAGTCATTACCATACCCATCTGCACAGAGTATCATTGAAGTATCTTGCAATCAAGAGAAAAAGTTCTCTACCAAAGAAACACAAATTTTATTTTGAAGGATTTGCTGAACAATTAACCCTCAAAATGATAGTTGACAAAATGATATAACTAAAAGGAGAATAGTATTTTGAGCAAGTCAAGTGAATAAAGGTAACCATATATGAAGCAATAATTCCAAAATGAATTGAATGTATATTCATAAAAACATGTTGTTTTCAGTCATAGCTGACTCTCTGTGATCCCATTTGAGGTTTTCTTGGCAAAGATACTGGAGTGGTTTGCCATTTCCTTCTTGAGCTCATTTTACAGATGAGGAAACTGAGGCCAACAAGATTAAGGGACATGCCCAGAATCACACAACTAGTAAATGTCTGACAGCAGATTTGAACTCAGCAAGATGAGTCTTCTTGACTACAGGCCTGCCACTCTATTCACTGTACCACCTAGCTGTTTTATGTTCAGAAAACCATAATTCAGTTGAATTCAGCAAGCACTTATTCAAGGACCTGGATCATCAATTATATCAATTTAATAATAATAATAACAACAACAACTAGCATTTATATACCACTTACTATGTGTCAGGCGCTATGTAAAATGCTTTACAAATATTCTCATTTGATCCTCACAACCACCCTGGAAGGTAGGGGTTATTATTATCCCCATTTTACATAAGAAACTGAGGCAGGCAGAGATCAAAGTGTGTGACTCAGGTACACACAGATAGTGAGTATCTGAGAACAGAAATTTAACTCAAATCTTTCTGATTCTAGGCCTAGCATTCTACTATGCCACCTTGCTGCAAGAATTTTTAAAGAATTTTTTGTAACTTGACTATAATCTTTCCTATCTGTGCAAATGCACTTTAAATACAATTAAAAATAGTTATTATCATTTTACTTTTTTTTCTTTTTTTTAGTGAGGCAATTGTGGTTAAGTTACTTGCCCAGGGTCACACAGTTAGTTTGGGTTATGTGTCTGAGGCCAAATTTGGACTCACGTCCTCCTGACCCCAGGGCTGGTGCTCTATCCACTGTACCACCTACCTGCCACTCATTTTACTTTGAAATAAAAAAAATTTTCATCCTACTATCTCCAGTATGTTCAACTGCACTGCATTAAATGAAACAGCTTAGTCCTTCAAAGTATTCTTAAGTTCCATTCTTTCTATTAAGCACTTGTTATATGCAAGGCACTTTACTAGGTGCTTCATAAAGGTGCTGCAAATACAAAAACAAAACAAAAACCTTCCTCTACCTTCAAGAAACTTACACTCTATCTACAAAGCAACTGATATTCTTTTCTGATGTTATATACTCTTGTGATCATTTTATCAACACTTCTATTTCTAAACAAAGCTAGAAACTTCAGAAAAAGTAGAACTGCCCTCTCAGTGCAGTGTTACATGGAAAAGAATGTGATAGCATTAGCGATGGTCTCAGATAATCCTTGAGTCAAGGGTTCTTTCTTTATTAATTTATTTGTTTTTTAGTTTTCAACATTCACTTCCACAAGATTTTGAGTTCCAAATTTTCTTCCCATCTCTCCCCACCCCAAAATGGCATGGATTCTGAATATCCCTTCCCCAAATCTGCCCTCCCTCCTATCACACCCCCTTATTTCCTTCCCCTTCTATTTTTCTGTAGAATAGGATCGATTTCTATACCCTATTTCCTATATATGTTATTTCCCAGTTGCATGTAAAAACAATTTTTAACATTCGTTTTTAAAACTTTGAGTTCCAAATTCTCTCCCTCCCTCTCTCCCCACCCACCCTCATTGAGAAGGCAAGCAATTTGATATGGGTTATATATGTGTAGCCATGCAAATCACTTCCATGATACTCATGTTGTGAAAGACTAATTATATTTAGCTCCATCCTATCTTGTCCCCCCCATTTATTCTATTCTCTCCTTTGACCCTGTCCCTCCTCAAAAGTTTGCTTCTGATTACCCCCTCCTCCAATCTGCCCTCTCTTCTATCACCCCCCTCTCTTATCTCTTTTCCCCCTGTTTTCTTGTAGGGTAAGATAGATTTCCATACCCAATTGAGTGTGTATGTTATTCACTCCTTAAGTCAAAGCCAATGAGAGTAAGATTCATTCATTTCCTCTCACCTCTCCCCTTGTCCCCTTCACTGTAAAAATTTTTTCCTGCCTCTTTTATGTGAGATAATTTACCCCATTCTACCTCTCCCTTTCTCCTCCTCCCAATATAATTCTCTCTCATCCCTTAATTTTATTTTTTACATATCATCCCTTCATATTCAACTCACCCTGTGCCCTCTGTGTGTATATATATACATACCCTCCAACTACCTTAATACCAAGAAAGGTCTCTTGAATTACAAATATAATCTTTCCATGTAGGAATGTAAACAGTTCACCTTTAGTAAGTCTCTTATGATTTCTCTTTCCTGTTTACCTTTTCATGCTTCTCTTGAGTCTTGTATTTGAAAGTCAATTTTTCCATTCAGCTATTATTTTTTCATCAAGAATGTCTGAAAGTCCTCTATTTCATTGAATATCCATTTCCCCTGAAGGATTATACTCAGTTTTGCTGGGTAGGTGATTCTTGATTTTAATCCTAGCTTCTTTGACCTCCAGAATATTATATTCCAAACCTTCACACACCTTAATGTAGAAGCTGCTAAATCTTGTGTTATCCTGATTGTGTTTCCACAATACTTGAATTGGTTTTTTCTGGCTGCTTGAAATATTTTCTCTTTCACCTGGGAACTCTGAAATTTGGCTATAATGTTCCTAGGAGTTTTCTTTTTGGAATCTCTTTCAGGAGGTAATCAGTAGATTCTTTCCATTTCTATTTTACTTCCTAGTTTTAGAACATCAGGGCAGTCTTCCTTGATAATTTCTTGAAAGATGATTTCCAGGCTCTTTTTTTGATCATGGCTTTCAGGTAATCTAATAATTTTTAAATTATCTCTCCTGGATCTATTTTCCAGGTCAGTTGTTTTTTCCAATGAGATATTTCACATTGTCTTCTATTTTTTCATTATTTTGGATTTGTTTTGTAACTTCTTGATTTCTCAAAGAGTCATTAGGTTCCATTTGTTCCATTTTAATTTTTAAGGAATTATTTTCCTTAAGTTATTTGTACCTCCTTTCCCATCTGCTTTTTAAGACATTTTTGTACCTCCTTTCCCATTTGGCCAATTCTGCTTTTTAAGACATTTTTCTCCTCATTGGCTTTTTGGACCTCTTTTGCCATTTGGTCTAATTTATTTTTTAAGGCATTATTTCTTCAGTATTTTTTGGGGTCTCCTTTAGCAAGTTGTTGACTTCTTTTCCATGATTTTCTTGCATCACTATCATTTTTCTTCCCAGTTTTTCCTCTACTTCTCTTACTTGCTTTTCAAAATCCTTTTTGAGCTCTCCCATGGTCTAAGACCAATTCATATTTTTCTTGGAGGCATTGGATGTAGGAGCTTTGACTTTGTTGTCTTCTTCTGGTTGTATGTTTTGATCTTCTTTGTTACCAAAGTAAAATCCTATAGTCTGAGTTTTTTTCTGCTGTTTGCTCGTGTTCCCAGCCAATTACTTGACTTTTAAACTCTTTGTTAAGGTAGGGGTCTGCTTCCAGTGTGGAGAATGTACTGTCCCAAGCTTTGGGGGTTTTGTGCAGCTATTTTCAGAGGTACTTCTAGGGACCTGTAAATTTTCAGTTTTTCCAAGGTGGTATGATGAAAGGAGAGGTGTTTCCTCCTTTCCTGGCTGGTGCTCTGGTCTATGAGTGACCACAAGCACTCTTTTCTGCCTTGGAACTGTGAGGAGGATTTCCTCTCCACTACCACTACAAGCTCCACCATGCCAACACTCTTCCTTGCCTCAGGATTGCCACCGAGAGCTGTGACCCAGATCCAAGCATGGGTAAAGCAAGAGAATCCTGCTTCAGTGCCAGCAAAATGATCCCTACAATTCTCTTCTGATCAGCCACTTGATACCCCCACCGTCTGTGAGCTGAGAACTCCAGAAGCAGCCACCACCATTGCTGCCTCGGGACTGCACCAGAGCTAGGAGCAGACCATGCTCCTCTCTCACCCAGGTCTAACAGACCTTTCCCACTGACCTTCTAAGTTGTCTTTGGCATTTGTGGGTTGAGAAGTCTGGAAACCACCACAGCTGCTCCATGATTCAATCCCCTTGGAGTAAGAGCTGCAAAGTCCTATTTTCCCCTCAGAGCAGTGAGGCCCTATCCTTTCTCTATATGTTGATTAGGCAACCCTTTCCCCATATGCTGAGCAGACAACTTCTTCCCCATATGCTGAATAGGCAACCTCACCACTCTGCAGCCCACCCTATCACCAGAGACCTTGTGGTCAACGGACTTTCCCAAGACCACACAAGAGAAATGAGACCCCTCAATGCCCAATAATAACTTATGTGATGTCACAGCCCCCATTAACATCTTACGAATATAATAATGAAGGGATTCTGGAGAATGAAAGTATAGCTATTTCACGATAGCCACCTGGAAGACCCAGTATGGCACAGGCACAAGCCTCTTTTTGCTTGCATAGCACAAAGATTACACCACAGCAAATTTCCATAAGTTACTCACCCTTTAACTCTGATATAACCAAGTCCCCATTCCCCTTCCACCCAACCAACCAGTATTCTGAGCTGCTTGGTTCCATTTGCTTTTACAGCAATAAAGCCCTGCTTGAAAGGACTCTTGCCTTGATATTCTTACCAACTCTGAACCAGCTCCCCTAGCGTACCCTGAGGCCTGCTCTGGATTTGCCAGGGCCCCAACTTTGCCCATGCAGCCCATGCTGAACTGCGCCCCTCTTCCAGACCAAAGCAATAGATCTTTCCTGTTGACTTTCCAGGTTGTCTTGGGCTGCAAATTTGTTTCACGCTGTCTTTTTGTGGGTCCTGCTGCTCTTGAATTTGTTTAGAGTCATTTTTACAGGGGTTTGGAAGGGTTTGGGGAGAACTCAAGCAAGTCACTGCTTTTACTCCTCAATCTTGGCTCCACTCCTGGGTTCTTTCTTGATGTGAGGGACCTGGGTCACTTTGGAAACCTGTTGCTTCTCAGAATTGTTTAGTCCTACCCTGAAGTAAACTAAGAACTTCACTATCTAGCTCATTTGTACCCACTGATTTGGGAATGTAAGTATGGAACTCTACCACAAAAGGGGGCATCAGGTTCCACTACCTGGGCTCACAAAGCATCAAAATAGAACAAGTTTTACTCTTTACAAGAGTAAAGAACTCTGAAAGAATATATAATTTGCCACATACATAGAGAATAAAGAGATTACCTTTCAACCAAACCATAGTGAAAGTCTGTCCTACTGGTTGATTGATAGTATTATCTTAGGCAAGGGTTCAACAAGGGGCAAAGTCAAGTTCACCAAAAAATGTAATTGCTCTTTTTCAAGCAGGGCATCAGAGACTAACAATGTTGTAGCTCCCTCAATCACCACCAACACTGGGACAGGGTAGCTTGAGGATTTTCATTATTATTATTATTATTATTACTACTACTACTATTATTTGCTGTCACAAATGTTCTCTCAAAATTGCTCCAGGAGAATCCACTAACTTGGAAGCAAATGAACCAAGGAACAGTTTGATATCTTCCCAACTCTGCACATCCAGAGCTTTATAATGGCTCTAGGCTACTTATTCTTTTAATTCTTTAACCCAAGTTTCACAGTATAAACAAAGGCACTTTTTACATGCTAAAGAGCCACCTTTTACTTTCTCTGCTCCAAATGGAATCTCTATTTTCTATTACAGAGCAGGCCACAGAGAATTTGTTTTGTGTGTTCCATCCTGCATTCCACCTCTTGGGTGGGAAGCTTCTGCTTTCCACTTTCCAGTATCTCCCATTGAGTTTTGAGTTTTGGAGGTATTCCTCCACTCTCTTTTCTCATTCTCCTCCTATTCCCTGTCCACATCAAGGGTCCCTACACTGAGTCATGCAAATTAGCTAACTCAAGGAAGCACAAGGGGCATGATATCTACAAGGCAGGATGAGGTAGAACCACCAGCTGCTTCTAATAGTAGCGCCCATGACACAGAAGTGGAGAGAATAGGAGGAAAATCAGTCCTTCCTTTAAAAAAAAATGCCTTTTTTTCAAACGTGATCTGTGATTTCATCTATGTAAAGAACCCCTTTGAGTAAATTTCCTACAGTGATAGTCATTGTGTCTCTACAGTAATACAGATCAGAATCGGCTCTTCAACTTTTCTTTCTGTTGTCAAGAACACAGCCAGTATTTGTCAAAGGCAAGACTTGAACTCAGGTCTTCCTGACTCCCCAGTAGCCAGGTCTCAAGTCAAAAGGATATGGCTGTTTCTTAATCATTCCACATACAATTTAGCACTTCACTTAGTTTATGCCACATAGTAGTCACTTATTAAAGGCTTGTTACCTTAACTTGACATCTCTCAACTACAAAACAACTGTATGTAGCCAATGTGTTTATCATTCAAAGACAACAAAGAATTTTTGAAGGATCTACTGTATAACAACATACCAACCACTACAGGATATAGGAAGAGAAAATTATCCTGGAGCAGGGATTCATACTCTGGAGTCTATGATCTTGGGGTTTTTTTTAATATTTTGTTAACTATATTCAATGCAATTGGTTTCCTTTGTAATCCTATGCATTTTATTTTGTGCATTGAAGTCATTATTCTGAGAAGGGGTCTAAAGGTTTCACCAGATTGCCAAAGGGGTCCATGAAACAAACAGAAAAAAAATTTAAGAAGACCTGTCCTAGAGGAATTTATGCTATAATTGGGAAGATAAACTCAAACTCCTAACACAAGAATCAATTCAAGACAACATAGAAATAAAATCGTGATAGTACGGTTCCAAATATCCTTCCAACTACACCCATTGGTGGTATTTCACACCATGGTAGGGGTAGAGTACAAAAAAGCTATATTAATATTAGTTTAAAAAGTTGTTATGCTTATCAGTTCAATTTTTAAAATGTTTATTAAATATCAACTCTGTTCAAGTTACGGTACTACATGTTGAGAGAATGTATATGATATGGTCTCTGTCCTCAAAGAATTGAAGCACAGTGGATAGAGCATTAGACATGAATTCAGGAAGACTTGTGCTCAAATCCTGCTTCCAATCCTTACTAACCATGTGAACTCATTGTGCCCTCTGGATGGCTAATAAAAGTAAATATATTGATAAATGTTCCTAAGCTATGGTTTTCAGTGGATACAGACCCACAAAGTTATTTGAGTCTGTGATCACTTTGCTGGCAAACCCACATGCCTCCAGCTATGTGAAGGATGGTCTAAAGAGTCAGCATGATGCAATAGAAGGGATACTGGCTTTGGAGTCAAAGGACTGGAGCTTGAATTCAATATTGACTAAATCATTTAACTTCCCTTGGCTTTAGTTCCCCATCTGTAAAATGATGGGGTTGAACGAGACAACCTCTAGAATCCCTTCTGGATCTAAATAATCTAAATAATGAATAGTTGGGTTTTTTTTCCTCAGAAGGAACCACCTGTGCTATGAAGTCACAAAAAATGATTAATCTTCTAGAGACAGTTTCAGTTAAGGTCCTTTGTACAAATAACCCTTTCTCTTAGGGAGGAAAACAATGAAAATGTTATAAAGTAGGTAGAAAGTTGTCTAGAAAACAGAAAGCTTGCTCAGTCTAAGAAGCTACATTATTTCCTTTCAATTAGATGGCTATCTAATTGTATAAAAACAAGATAAGAATCCATTTGCTTTCCAATTACATATCATCTCAGTGTCAAGTTAGACCTGAAGGGATGAAAACAGTCACCTTCCCCTCTAGGTGATAAAGCCTGATCCAATGATTAGGATTCGCCAATTTATGCAATGAATAAGAAGTGGGACTCTGAAGAGAGAGTCTGGAATGACAGTGAGAAAGTAAAAGGAGGAAAAGGATGTATGTGCAATTCCTGGTCTATTGAAAAGTCACACAGCTCAGTTCCTAAGCCATACACTTTGAATCTCCTTTAAACTAAACGAATCTCTGGGTCATCTTCACATCTAAAGATTGGACATAGCATTTAGGGAAGGACCAAGAACTAAGTGAGGAAGAGAGAAGACAGGAGCACCTGTAGTGCAAAGCAGTTGCAGGTTGAAATAATGGAAGGCTGAAGTAATGGAATTGAAAAAAAAATAGTGACAGACTTCCTGTGGAAGTTAAGCTGTAACAACCTAAAAGAGAAAAGTCAGAACCAGAGAAATAGCTAACAGAAATCTTCTGACATACTAAACCCACTCAAAGCATAAATGAAATCCATTATCCATCTCTGGATAAACCATAATAATAATAATTATTTTAAAATATATCATAAGATAATAAAGACTTAGACTTGGAAAGAACCTTTAAAAAACAATTAGTCTAATTCCTTCATTTTCTATATAAGGAAACTGAGGCCAGAGAGAGTAAGTAACTTGCCCAAGGTCATATAGGTAGCAAATAACAAAAGCAAGATTCATATTAGAACAAACAATGGTAACTCAAAATTTTTTCCAAAATTCTTATTTCAGCCATTAAGCTAAATCTCTAATTAGTCTTATTAGCATAACTGTTTACAAATACCAAGCTTTTGACCATTCTAACTCTTCATATGCCTAACATCTTTGAGCTGTGTGATGGCCAACAGGAGAAGACTGAGAAACAAAAGACCTGGATAATCCACAAACTGGAATAAAGGAACCCTGGCTAACTGAAAGGGAAACTACCATTTGTATCAGATACCCATTGGCATTTACTTTCAGTTTATGACTTAGGAGCTATCATGCCAAAGGTCAAAGGATCTCATGCATGGCAGAAGTAATGACCAGCAAACACAGACGTAAAGCAATGTACAGTTGCACACTTCAATTCAATTTGATTTGATTTGATTCAAAAATATGGATTAAAAACAAACACAATGTTTATGTGGTAATTTGCTTTGCTTGACTACACATCTTTATAACATGGTATTTTTATTTTCTTATTTTCTCAATGAGAGGAAGGAGAGAAAGTACATCTTCATTTGAAAAACAAAATTTAAAAAAGCATTGTTTTCATAGCCCCTATAATAAGAAGCTATAAAATTTAGACACAGTCTATACTCATATGAAGCTTACAGTCTAATATTTAACTTAATTTCTTAACTTGGCATATAAGAACTTTTTTAAAAACATGTTTTGATAACTAGTTCAATATAATTGATTTCCTTTGTAATCCTTTGTATTTTAGTTTATACATTTCAAAACATTATTCTAGGGGCAGCTAGGTGATATAGTGGATAGAGCTCCAGCCTTGGAATCAGGAGGACCTGAGTACAAATCTGGCCTCAGACATTTAACACTTACTAGCTGTGTGACCTTGGGCAAGTCACTTTACCCCAATTGCCTCACCCAAAAACAACAACAACAACAACAACAACCATTATTCTAAGAAGGCTTCATCAGATTGATAAAAAGGTCTAGGATATTTTTTTTAATGGTTGAATCCTTGATCTAATAAATTCTAATCTTCTCTCCTGGGCACTTTCCTTAGAATTTCCCAAAGTATGGTTTCCCAGATAACTGGAACTCTCATGTACCACCTTGGAATATTTCCATCCAGTGCTCAATCATTTCAGTAGGTGTTACACATAACCAACAGCACAACTCAGCCCTGAATATTTCCTGAATTAAGCACAGAAAGAATTTCAGTACCTTGCCTCTGTCATGAGAAAATAAACCAGTTCTGTGCTCTTACAATGGAAATGCTTACATTTTATTTGTACCAGAATAATACAATCTTTTTTTTGTGAACAAGTCCTTGTACATGATGTCTCTAGTACATACTCAGCCTCTGGCAGCATGAAGGGGACTGCATTCCTGCTCATTTTTTAAAACCAAATCAAAATACAATTACAATTGAAATATAAAATACAAATACAATTAAAATGAATACCTAAGTTTTAGGAGAGAACTGTCCACAAACAAAGCAGGCACTTAACTCTTTCCTCAGCTTCCACTTGAACTCTTTCACTCTAAATTACTGTGATGCCATCAGTTTTCCTCACCCTCCACCACCCAGACTCCTAACTACACAAGGGCCACTCAGCTCTCCCACTGTACCAAGTAAAGGCATTAATTGGCATGCCTAAGGAGATAGTAAAAACATGATGTGACACTTCCCATATCAAAATGGAGCTCTCAAGAATCATGGGATCACTGCTAAATAACTGTTTTCAGACATTTCCAGAAATCCCCAGGTGGTTCATATGTACAGCCAGTTGGATACCAACATTTTCCCATCCACAAGCAGCTGCTCCACTGAGCCACCCTCAGAAAATTGCCTTAGCCGACAGCCAATTCTTAACAGAATGGCTGGCATGTTTATGAATCAAGTGAAAGAAGGCAGCCTCTCAAAATTTTCTCTCCATGCGCCAGTGTCTTATTTTGACGGGGTGCTTGGGTGCTTGTACTCGGACCCCAATGCCAAGACCATGTTTCTCCTTAGCCTCAGAAACACTATCCCTGGCAGTTTCTTCCCAGCCCAAGGACACTATGCCTAGCAATTACTCATGAGTGGGCCTCAGCAACACACTTATCTCTCTCCCTGGCACAGTTACAAACTGCACCTGTAGGAATTTTTAGTTTGAACTGGCTTTATACTGGTTCATAAAGATATTTGTACCCATTGGACTGTCTATACCAACTCCCTACCTCATTATCTGCATCCTGGGCTCCTCATGTGTATCCTAGCCTTAAGACATATGTATACTCCCTACATCTATCTTGTCAAAGAAGACATTGATTGGTGGCAGATTGGACAACCCTCAGTCGCTCAGTCGGCCTTGATCAGTAATTAACTTAGTGATGTAGCAGACCTAAAACCACGCCTCCCTGTGCTTCTCCCCAACTCCTCACCCCCCCCAGATGCCATAAAATGCCTGCACAGTAGATACAAAAAGTACATGTTCCTTTAAGAATACCATACTTGGTTTATGTTTTACTATAGTTTATCTTACATAAACTTTAACTGTACCCCTCTAAGGTTGCAGGTTCCTTCAGAACTTTTGCCCGCTGAATAGTGTAAAAATAAACTTTTGGCAACTTGACTTAAAGAATGCTTCAGTACATGATTTCATTCCAGACGACCCTGTCCTCTACTTCAGTCCTTGAGGGATCTCTGAGCCTCTCAAACTGCATCAATTTCATTTCTCTTAAAAGGAATCATGTTGGATCTAGAACTCCTCTGAGCTGAGCAGTCCCCAATATGGCAGAATTCCTCATGTGGGCTACTGCTTGAAAGGCTCTCCCTCCTCAACTAAGCTTCCTGGTTTCCTTTACCTCCTTCAAGGTACAGTTCAAATCCTACTTTCCTACAAGAAGACTATCCCACTTCTCTCTACTCCCCAAGCTACACCAGCTTCACTTAGTGTCTTTCCTCTAAGATTACCTTCCATTTACGCTGAATATGTCTAGTATGTAAAGAGTTATTTGTATGTGTCTCTCCCTTTAGAATGTGAGATCCTTGGAGGACCACATATTTGCCTTTCATTGTATTCTGAGCATTCAGCACAATGCCTAATATATATTAATTGCTTAATAAATGTTTGTTGACTGACTACTTAAGAGGTGACATGGTGTAGGGGATGGAAAGCTAGTTTTAGAGTCAGGAAGACTTAGGTTTGAATCCCACATCAGATACTAATTATCTAATGCTAGTTTGCCTAGATACTTATCTAGGTAAGTCATTTAACCTCTGTGGTTTTCAATTCCCTTCTCTATTAAATAAGAGGGTTTGCCTTGCTACCTAATATCCATTCCAAATCTAAGTCTATGAACCTATGATGAGACTTTACAACTTGTAGAACAGTAGAAAGAGATCTACCTTAGGAGTCAGAGGAGCTAGCTTCTAATCTTGGCTCTTCTATTTATTGTCCATGTGACATTAGTCAAGTCACCTCAGTTTCCTCATCTGTAAAATGAAAGGGTTGGACTAAAATATCTCTAAGGTCCCTTCTATCTTAAAATCTATGATACTATAATTCTACTGTTGTGAAAATGAACTTCCCCAAAACACATGTGAATAAGAGTATACCTCTATTTAGCAAATACAGCTTCAGTTTCTAAAGTAAATGTAAATATTAGAATTGTTCATGTTATCATGATAGATGGAATATTATTGTGATATAAGAAATGATGAGCTAGTTGATTTAGAAAAACATGGAAGGACTTGGACCTATGAAGAAATATGTTATCCACCTCCAGAGAAAGAATTGACAGAAATATGAATAGTATGGTCTTACATATATTTGTATGTATATATGCATATGTGTATATATATATGTATATGTATGTATTGTATATATGTATATGTGTGTATATATATATGTATATGAATGTGTGTGTGTGTGTGTGTGTGTATTACTTATGTTTAATTGTAGCCTTCTCTGGGGAGGGAGGGAGGGAGGAAAAAAAAATTAAAAGTGCATAGCAGAGAACGAAAGAAAACCTAGAAGGAATCAAAGAAAAGCTGGGTAGCTTTGCAAATAATGTGTACTATTTATTACATAGGTTTTCCCAAAAAAAAAAGCTTGAAATGGAAATTTATTGTTTTAAAATGAATCCTATCATGTTCTGCTGTGTACATGGAAATGTTATTTCTTTCTTTTCTCATTTTGTATTTAAGTTTAAAATTAATAAAAAAAATTTTTTAAGATCATGATTGACTGGCAAGAAAACAACGAAGCCAGGAGAGGGATAAGTGAACTAAGATAAATATGAGCTAAAAACAATTAAAAAGGTTATTTTTGTTTTTAAAGAAAAGAAACGGATGTCTTTAGGGCTCATCCTGGTCCTTGCTACCACCATCTCAATTCTTTCCTCATAGACTCCTTAAGTCATTCCCCATAGTATTCTTCAGAAACACAGAATTTCAGAGTTAGAAGGAACCTTAGTAGCTATCTAGTCCAAATCTTTTTTTCTCCTACCACCTCAAACTCCTCTCCTATTCCCCACATTAACAACAAAAGGCCTAATTTACTACTTCACCAAGAAGATTGAGGCCATTTGATGTGATCACCTTGAGTTCCCCTCTTTTTCTTTGCTGCATTTTGTTTTAGAAGTCGAAAGCTGAGACCAGGCAAAAGGCCAAGCTTTTGTCTCTGCCTGTCTTCATATACTGTAGGGTAAGAGCAGTAAGAGCTTATTCTGCCTGATTCAGTCACCAATCATCTTGGGAGAAGACGTAGCAATAACTTAGTGTTTACTAAGCAGGAAGGCTATTCAGGGAATATTTTATCTACCACCATCCCAATCTCTTCCCTTCCTCTGGATAAAATTGGAACGATAACGACAAATAGATACAAATGGAACAGATTTGCCAGTGTTTCTATAATGAATCTATTCTTATTATCAATAGCAGTTGGATCACCACATTAAAACTTAAATACATTGGTACTTAATATGTTATACAAGGAAATAAAAATGGAATTTAAAATGAGGTTAGAAAGAAAAGACCCATCTAACCAAATATACACCAAATGTATTATATAGTTGGATGTAATCCAATTTTAAAGGGATTGATTTTTCAAATTATTTCAAAGAGAAGATATCTAAACAATATGGAGTCTTTTACTTAACATAGTGACATGAAAGGTCATAGACGGGGGCAGCTAGGTGGCACAGTGGGTAGAATACCGGCCCTGGATTCAGGAGGATCTGAGTTCAAATTCGGCCTCAGACACTTGATACTTACTAGCTGTGTGACCCTGGGCAAGTCACTTAACCCCACTGCCTAGCCGAAAAAAAAAAAAGGTCATAGATGAGACTATTTTTTGACCATATTGGTACTTTATATGTTATACAAAGTAGTAAAAATGGTATTTAAAATGAGGTTAGGAAGAAAAGACCTATCTAACCAAATGTAAACAGAGTATGTTATATAGATGGTTGTGATCCAATTTTAAGGGAATTGATTTTTCAAATTATTTCAAAGAGAAGATATCTAAACAATATGGAGTCTTCTACTTTATATAGTGACATGAAAGGTCATAGATGAACCTATCTTTTGACCATATTATATTCTAACAAATACCTAAAGAAGAAATTAGATCAGTTAATAACCAAGCAATTAAAAGAGAAATAATAGTGGTGTTATTCAGTTTTCTTGTTTTTAGTCAGGACCCCATTGGGGTTTTCTTGGCATGCTGGAGTGTTTTGCCATTTCCTTTTCCAGCTCATTTTACAGATGAGGAAACTGAGACAAATAGGGTTAAATGATTTGCCCAGGGTTGCACAGCTGGTAAGTGTTTGAGGCCAGATTTGAACTGAGGTCTTCCTATCTCCAGGCCTGGCACTATCCACTGTGCCATCCAGGTTCCCTTTTCCAAACTAGCTCTTTACAAAAACAAAACAAAATATTTTTTTAAAAAAGCTAGAAATCTCCCTGCATTAGGAGAGAGATTATGCCAACACAAGTGCAAGGAAACAGACATGAAACCAGCCAGTGCTCTTACCAAGGATGTTACAAGAGTACCTGAAGGTTTCAGCCCTCTCTGTTGGGAGTGAAGAGGAAGAGATATGAAGCCCAGAATATTCTTGCTAAGGAAGGACTCTCTGAGAAGAGAAAGAATATATTGACAAATACAGGTGATAAAAAGCCAAAAGGTATCAATATAAATTTATTTTTTAATGCATTTGACTGGAAGGAGAGGTAGACCAATCACATGGCAAGAGTGAAAGATAACAAATTGGCGGCCTAGGAATTACGCTCCATAGTGAGTTCTTTGTTACTTAGTATATTCAAATAGAAATTAAGTGACCACTTTCGGGGAAAGTTGTGGAGAAGATTTCTGTTCTGCTATGTATTGGATTAAATAACCTCTGAGGTCTCTTCTAACTTTAATAGTCTATAATTCATTACTGGGCATATTCCCTACAGAAGATTTATAGGACATGGGTAAGAATTACGTAGGATGAATAGGCATGGATGGGTTATAATCAACACCAATGGAATGATCACTCATCAATGAAATCATAGATCATCGTCATCATCATGCAGCTAGCATTTATTAGAACTTGAAAAGCGCCTCACATATGTTAACTCATTTGATCCTCACAACAATCCTGTGAGGTTGATACTTTTACTATCTCTACTTTACAGATAAATAATCTAAGGCACAAAGAGGTTCAGTGATTTGCCCAAGGTCACACAGCTAGTAACTAACTATCTGAGGCAGGATCCTGAAAATATCAAAATATGTTTTGAGCTAGTGTCATATATACTACTGCTGTCATTTCCTACAGTTAGAGTGTGAGATTCTTTTTTTTTTTTTTTGGCCAGGCAATGGGGTTAAGTGACTTGCCCAGGGTCACACAGCTAGTAAGTGTTATGTGTCTGAGGCCAGATTTGAACTCAGGTCCTCCTGAATCCAGGGTCAGTACTCTATCCACTACGCCACCTCACTGTCCTAAGAGTGTGAGATTCTTAAGGGCAAGGAAGGACCATATCTTTTCATCACTCTAATACATAACAGGCTGTTCTAAACACTCTAGGTGACTAATAAATGTATATTGTTACTTTTGTAGACACAGAAATATCAATAGAATGATCATTTATTTGCAAAATGTTCTTCAATCTCCTTTTTTTATGATTCCAGTTATAAACATTATCTCCTTTCTTCTCATTCCCAACCTGGATTTCTCAGTTTTTTGTGGGGGAGGGGAGCACTAGGCAATGCAGTTAAGTGACTTGCCCAGGGTCACACAGCTAATGTCAAATGTCTGAGGTCATATTTGAACTCAGGTCCTCCTGATTCCAGGGCTGGTGCTCTATCCACTGCACCACCTACCTGTCCCAATTTCTCAGTTATTTAAGCTGATTCTTAACTCTATCCTCTTCAGATCTTAGTGTGCCACATACGCAGTCTGCCTTCCTCTTCTTTTCTTTTATTTAATTCTCTTGTTCAAATCTGCTTCTGTTTAAGATCTAGAGGTTTACACAAGAAGAAGTTGATGACATGGAATTGACAAATCTCCACATTACAGAGTGAATTTTAAGGTGGGGCAGGGAGAGGGGAAGATGACACCAGTTGACTAACTCTACATCCTTCTCTCTCCAAATACTTTCCCTTGACTGAGTTTTAAAGTCCTTTCCCTCCCTTTAGATTTCTACAAGTTTCCTCAATGACTTCCAGTTCTCACTTGCTCAGGATACAAGTAAAAACAATTCAGTGGTATTATACTAAAAGTGTCTTTCCTCAAGGCTTACAGTCAGCATTTTGCTTCATGGTACATTATACCTTACAAATGCAAATATAAATGTGTGCAGAAAGATTACCATGTATTCTACAGGCACCATCTGAAGTCAGATTACTTCATTTCCTGACCAAAGACAAGATATTCCCAGAGTGGTTGCATGCAAACCTAATTCACTACCTAAAAAATGAGCTAGATTATTTCACTTTTTCACCAGAAACACAGATTTAGGAGTCAGGATTTCATAAGCAATTTTATAGGTGATGCAAGGCATAGATAGACCCAGCATCCAATTAACTCTAGCTGCACTGACATTGAATTTTGTTGTCCAGATTAGTTAGATTTCGTACAACTTTATACCTTATACACAGCCTGCTCCCTCCCCCCCCCCACACACATGCACACACAATGAGGGTGTGGTGAATAAATATGCACCTACACAGCTATGACTCAGATGACCCACAGAGAATAGATATTGATAGGAATAAGAGGTTGCTTTTAAAGAGTTCTCTGCCACTAGAAATTTTTTAAACTCCCTTATCTATTTTCAAATGAAAGACAGACTTAGTAAAGAGGGAAAACCCCAGAGAATTTCTTCTGGAATCTAGTACTCAACATCCATTTCAAGGACAGCACTGGATGAATCTGATTGGTTAGAACAGGCATTTCCTTGGCATCATGTCTGTGTACAAAAGTGATGGGAGGAATTACTAGAAAACTGAAATAGAATTGAGAGCTGGAAGGGGTCTCAACAATTATTTAGTCTAATCCATTCATTTTACAGATCAGCAGAAATACAGAGAAGTGATATGACCTACTGGAAGCCACACAGGTAGGGAGAGGCAAGAATCATGGTTAGAACTCCAACTATCAGTCTTATTCTTATTTCCACTTCTCTAAACTATCTGATTTCAAGTAAATTAATTAATTACAATTAATTAATTAAATCAGATTAATGAATGAACCACAGAATACAAATTCAAGAATCCCTTTTTTTCTTCAAAGCTCTTTTCAGGGTCCACCTTCTACATAAAACTTTTCCTACTCCCAGTTGTTAAATCCTTCCCCCCAAAAAATTTACATTATACTTATTTTGTGTAAACTTATTTTTATGCATACTGTCTCTCATCATAGAATGTAAGCTCCATAATGGTAGGGACAATATTCTTTTTGTCTCTCTATCCCTCCTACCTAGTACATAGTGACTGGCACATAGCTGGTGCTTAATAAATGTTTATTGATTGATTAAAGAATGCAAAATAAATCTGCTTTCAAGAATCATCTCAAAAAAAACCCCCCACAATCAATTAATTAATTGATCTCTCACATTCTGGGCAGCCGAATATCATTCTGAGGAAGCTTCATATACCTTGGGTTCTGTGTAGACAACATACTGAGGAGATTGCCTGAATCACTATATTATATATACGTATAATATAGTGACTATATATATTAACAGCTGTTAAACCTCATCTCAGCACCTAGTATGTAACCTGAGACTACATAATAGTGAGTGGTACTACCTTGCGTGCTACCAAATGCTCACCTATAATTTAGGATAGCATTTGCAAGATTTTGTCTATGATTACAGAAACATTCAAAATATATCAAGATAAAGATATCTCCTTTAGGGTTGAATGTGTAGATTTTCAGAAAAATTTGCACAAAAAATCAAAAGAAGAATTAATGATTCGGGAAAGTGACAAATAAGTAAGGGGTATAAGACTAGGTTAAATTGTTCTTGCTGGCTGTAAAAAGAAGCAGACTATAAAAATCTCCTAAATGTAAACTTCCTATAACTGAGGGGATATCAATATTCCAGATCTCTTAACACAGCAAGAGTATAGAAATCTGCATGTAGTCTGACCTTGAAAATAATAAAGCCTAAAATGTTCTGAATGAATGGACTCACTCATTATACACTCATTATCAAGCACTAAAGTTAATGAATAATGTTAATTAGGACAAATAATGGCGGCATCTAGGTGGTGGTGCAATGCATAGAGTACAAGGCCTGAAGTTAGGAATACTCATCTTCCCGAGTTCAAATCCAGCCTCAGACACTTAATAGCTATGTGACCCTATGCATGTTACTTAACCCTGTTTGCCTCAGTTTTCTCATCTGGAAAATGAGCTGGAGAAGGAAATAGCAAACCACTCCAGTATCTTTGCCAAGAAAATCCCAAATGGGGTCATGAAGAGTTAGACACAATTAAAATAACTGAACAACAGCAACAAAAATAACAAGTGATGATAACATAAAATGTGAGAGAAAAAACATGCTGTTCAATTCTTTCTATCACATAAACCACAATGTCTTGCATAGCTAAAGACAGCCCCTACCAATTCTCTGCTAGAACTAAGCGTACTGAGTTGGAGAAGAGAATATTACTAACAGGCAGCTTATGGACATATATGCACTTCCACCTCTGATATTTCTGTGTATGTCTCCAAGATCTAACAGGAAACTAGAACCAATCCCTCTCTAGAAAAATCCCAAAGACCTGGAGTGGTGAGAGAGGAAATGGACAAAGTTCCCACAGTTGTGAAAACTGAGTAAAGGGAGGAAGGGAATAAGCATTTATATAGCACCTACTATATGCCAGGCACTGTTCTAAATGTTTTATAAATATTACCTCGTTTGAACCTCACAACAACCCTAAGAAAGAAGATGTTGTTACAATTCTCATTTTACACTTGAGAAAACTGAGATAAATAAGATTTAAGTGACTTGCCCAGAGTCACACAGTTACTAAATGTCTGTGGCCATATTTGAATTCGGGTGGAGTTGTCTCACCACCCAAGACCAGTGGAAGACATCATTCTGCAGGTCTACTTTCTGGCCTACAAATCAACTATTGTCATTTTTATTTACAATTATATCTTGGCTTACGTTTGTTTAGATTTGAAAGGTAACAACTCTGAAAACAGAAAGAAAGAAGGGAAAATGAAATTGCAAACATTTATGTCTTCTGTTCATGTTACTGGCTGTTAAAACCTCTAAGTAACCCAGTTTTCATGCTTTATCTTTTTATTATTAGGGAAATCTGTTTTCAGTTTTATAATAAAGCTGAATTTCCCAATAGTCAGTATCCAGTTGCAACAGTCACATTCAGCGTATCAATTGCTCCATCTAATGGCGTGAGTTAATCCTACAAAGTGTCTTGCAAACAATTTCTCCAGATCACTGGTGCCTCCGTGAACTCTGCCGAGATTTTTCCAATAGGTCTTGGAATAGTTTTCTCTGTGAATAATTAAGTACACCCTCCTTTCTGCCTTCAGTGGCCAACAAACATAAGTGAAATTAATGGCATTTACACTAGACCAACAAGCTTTGAATTTCTGATTCCCACTTCCTGGATTACTTCTCCCACTTTCTCAAGAAAGACCAACCAAACCATAAAAGAACAGGAGTAAAACACTTGAAAATCTGATCCAGTTTATCAAGGATTATAATCATGTTGAACTGAATTTAGGAATAACAGATATGTTTAAGTCTCAACTATAGGTCTTCATGAGACATTGTTAATAATTAATTATTGGCCCCCACTGCCTGAAGATCAGGTATGTTATACTACACCCAAAGATATTCTAGAGCCAGGCTGTGCAGACTGGCGAGAGAGGATTGTTTAATTTTCAGTGTCAGCATTTATATCTTGGAAATTGGTAAATGCTACAAAAGAAGGCTTGATTTATTACTTTGTTGATAGTCTAGAATTAAGAAAGTGATGGAGAAAATATTAATAATGCATTTTAAACTTTAAAATATGCTGTGTGTATAAATATGTGCATGTATATATGCGTATATGGAAAAACATATTTTCTTTTCCAGAAAGCCTATTGTTAACATTTACCAGCACTCTCTTGCCTAGTATTCCCTAGTACTTCCTTGTACCTGGGAGAGGTGTTGAGGGGTGTCTGGTCTGCCACTAGATCTAGCCTCCACGAATTTCCCCCAATTTTGGGCTCCCCAACATCCCAATTTCATTTAATCACTTAACAGGTTAGATTTTACAAAGAAATATTTACTTCAAATGTATAAAAACAAACATTCCCCCATCCCAATACCTGGGGGAGGGGGAACTATAATTCTCTTTATTTCCTCTCAGTCTTTAGGGAAGGGTAGGGGATCAGATTCCTAACTTAACTCAGTTCCTGCCTAGCAAAATCCTACCAAGTTCCAAGTCCAAAGCCCATCTGTGCTTGCATCCTGGCATCTGAGATTTGAACCCAGGTCGTCTGATGCCAATTAGAGCATACTGAGACATCTTTGTTTTAAGAAACTCGGGTGTGTGTGCTGCAGAAAGGTACTTATGGAATAGGCCTAGGAATAACAAAAAAAGAAATTAAAGTGTGTGTTGAAAAGATTGGGGGAGGGAGGGGATGAGGGCACAAAGAATCTGTCCAGCCTAAATAAAATAAGAGCTGCCATTTAAATAACATGTATGCCTGCCCACTATCAAAGGACTAGGTTTGGCATAATTATTCCATAGAAAACCTAAATTGGGTTCCAATATAATATGTATATGTGTATACATATCTATGTATGTGTACATATGTATGTAATTTCACGTAATCATATATGTATGCATACTGCTAAACCTATAATGGATTTTCAAGTTTAAGTGTGTGAGAACTTCCTCTTTCCCTTCCTCCCTCTAGTAGTAGTGTGGGGAGGGTTAGTATGAGGACATCTCTAGTTTTATGTAACTAGGGCAATAAATGGATATAGAAAAAATACAAATTTTGTGCACCAAACAGCATTTCATAAGCCTGATGACTTAAGAAATTTATTTTCAAGGCCACCTTAAAATGTCTTCAAATGTAGTGCTGGAATTTGTATTATGACAGCCAGTTCCTAGAGCTGTGACTTTTCTATCCATCAGTCATACTAGGGGGGAAAAATGATTACATTATCTCAGCACATTTGAATCATTCTTTCCAAAGATGTCAGTCTCATAATCTTTTCACTGAAAACCAATAAGCCATAAATCATCCTAGTGAATTCTTTCCTTCCAACTCCCTTGAGTGCAAAAATACTCCCTGAAGGGATGAATAGAAGACAAAGTGTCCCATCATTACCACACACAAGCCAGATTCTCTGTGTGAAGCTGGCAGACTCCATAAGCGGCACCAAATGTGGTTGCTAAGCCATGTAGGGACTTGTCAAGGCAGGTGTGCACTGGTGGCATCAAAGACAGGACAGCAGCAGTACTGAATGTACACTCCAGGCAAGCACACCTCCTTGATACCTGTCACTCTTCAAATGAAAAGTAACTGAGGTTTCTGTGGTGATTTGATGTTTATAAGCTATTTGATGCACATTATTTCATTTGATCCTCATAGAAACCATGATATTAGTACTCCCATTTTACATATGAAGAAACTGAGGCAAATTAAGTTACTTGGTCATGATCACACAGCTTTTAAGTTTCAAAGACAGAAATCAAGTGTGCATTGCTCCTAATACCCAGGCCATTGGTCTTTCCATTATGCCACACTGCCCTTCTTAATTAGATTATATGTTAATGTTTGTACTTGTCAAAACATAAGCTCATAAAATAATAGGATTTTTAGTCTAACCTCTGCTGAAACATGAATCCATTGGGCTATATTCCTGAAGAATAGTCATACAGCCTCTGTTTAAAGACTTTCAGTGACAGTTTAGGTTCTCTATAGAATAATTACCAGTCTCTTGATGGTGGCCAAGTATACATACAATTCAAATGGCAACTCTTGTTACTAATATCCAAAGCAGCCCATTTCAATGCTGGATAACTTTAATTGTTAGGAAGTTTTTCTTTTTTTATTACTGAAATTTAAATACACAATAAGAAAAGAAAAAGAAACATTATAAACTTAAATATTGAAACTTAAATACAAAATAACAAAAGAAAAATAAGCATGTCATGTGCACAGCAGAAGGTTAGACAGGATTCAAATTATATAGCAGTAAATTTCCATTTCAAGAAAGCCTATATAATAAGTACTATGAGTTGTGTTGAGAGCTGTCCATCTTTTCATTTCTTCCTTGTCAGTTTTCTTTTCTTCTCTACTGTGCACTTTTTACTTTGTCCTTTTTCCCCTTCCCCCGACCAAGAAGGCTACAACTAAAGGCAGATATATTTATACATAAATATAGAAACGCATATACTTATATACACATACATACATATATACATATATACACATATCCATATATAGACATATACTTTCCCTAACAAATTCTACTTCTGATCTTTGTTTTTGTTCGTGCATAACTCCTCTACTTTGCTTCTACCCTCTGTCTTGCCCTCCTGTTAATTAACCTAGCCCCTCTCCAAGGATCCCTCCTTTATCCTCTGCCGCTACCTAGCATTTTATTTCTTTCTGAATTTAGAAGATTTTTGTACTCTTCTAGATATATATGTATTGTTCTCTCTTGAACCCATTCCTGATGAAAGTAGGTTTCCTGAACTAACAACCCTCCTCCCCCATCTAGTTTCTCTGTATTGGTTCTCCTTCTTGCACCTCATTTGGATAAATTAATTACTCTTTTTAACTGTTCCTAAATGGTTTTACTTTTTAAAGTCATATACTCAGATCTACCCCAATCTTTCTAATGAACTATCCAATTACTAATAACAATCTTAGACATACTTTTTACATTTTACATACATAAAAGGTAAACAGTTTGTCCTTATTGAGTGCCTTGTAATTAGTCTTTGGTATGTACCTTATATTTCTCTTGGCTCTTGTATGTCAAATCTTCTATTAAGTTCAGGTTGTTGGTTTGTTTTTTTTAACAAAGTCCTGAAAGTCTGACAGTTCACTAAATGTCCATTTTTTTTTCATTCAGGATTATGCTTAGGGTATGATATTTTCAGCCACAACCCCAATTCGTTTGCCCTTTGATATATAGTGTTTCAAGACCTGTTATCTTTTAGTATCACTGCTGCTCGGTCTTGTGTGATTCTAATTGTGGCACCACCATATTTAAATTTTTTTTCTTGTTGCTCATAATATTTTATCCTTGAGCTAGGGATTTCAGAATTTGACTATGGTATTCCTGGAAGTTTTCCTCATAGTATCTCTTTCAGGTGGTAATCAGTGGGTTTTTTTTCTATTTCTACCTTCCTTTCTTCTTCTAATGCTTCAGGACAATTTTCTTTAATTAATTTTTGTATCATTGTATCAAGATTCTTTTTCGATTGAGGCTTTCAGGTAGTCCAATTATTCTGTTTTCTCATCTTGATCTGTTGTCCAGATCAGTTGTTTTTTCTTATGAGATGTTTCACATTCTCGTCTATTTTTTCATTCTTTATATTTTGTTTTATTATTTTTTTCTTTTTTATAACTTCATTGGCTTACCCTTGCCCAATTCTGATTTTTCAAGGAGTCCATTTCTTCCTTAAGATTCTGGATCTCCTTTTCTAATTGGTTGATTTCTTTTTCATGATCTTCTTGTTTTTCTTGGATTGTTCTTATTTTTTTTAGTCTTTCTTCAATCTCTCTCATTTTATTCTTAAAGTCTTTTTTAAGTTCTTCTGCAAATTCTTTTTGAGCAGGTGACCATTTAACATTACTCTTTGAGGTAGAAGAGGGTTTCTTTGCTTCAGTATCCTCCTCTGAAGATGAATCCCAGTCTTCTCTATTCCTATAGTTACTTTTTATGATGAATTTTCTTCTCCTTTGCCTTTGCATTTTTTTTAATTTGTAGTAGCTTAGTCTTTTTAATCATCTCTAGTTTTGGCAAATGGAGGAATGGTACCTCTGGCCTCAGATCCTCCTTCAGTTCTCCCCTCTGGCTTGGAACTGGAGCCAAGACCTCCAGATTCCTATAAGTGCCCACAGCCAGGGGTGTCCCTGCTCCACTGATTCTGCACTCACCGGGTGTATGCTGGTTCCTTCTCACCCCTGGGCAGGTTTCCTCAGCACAGCTGGGTCTGGTGTTCCTTGTCAGCATAGGTTCCTTTAATCTCCCCTGGCTCAGATGTTCAAGACCCCTCACTGTGCCAGGGGTAAAAGTTCCTGCAGGTGGGGTGGAGGCAACCTCTCAACCCAGCTAACCCCAGCTTGCCATTTATCTTGGGACTTTTCTTCACATCTTCTCAGATTGTCCCAGGAGGACCCCTGTTATGCCCCTATTTTTATTTATTTTTAGTGCTCAATATGCACCCTGAGGAGCTACTTCATCTCTTTTATGGGGGAAAACCTTGAGAGTTTGGAATTTTCTGACCTACTCCACCATCTTCCCAGAATCCTCTCCCAGAGGTTTTTTCTTGAACAAGCTATAATCTATTGGGGAGTGGCTGAACAAGTTGTGGTATATGATTATAATGGAATATTACTGTGCTATAAGAAATGATGAGCAGACAGATTTCAGAAAAATCTGGAAACACTTTTATGAACTGATGCAAAGTGAAGTGAGCAGAACCAGAAGAACATTGTACACAGTAATACCAACACTGTACAATGATCAACTGTGAATGATTTATCTATTCTCAGTAATACAATGATCCAAAGCAATCCCAAAGGACTCATGATAAAGCATGCTATCAACCTCCAGAGAAAGAACTGATACTGTCTGAATACAGACTGAAGCATGCAATTTTTCTTTGCTTTCTTCCTTCCTTCCTTCCTTTCTTTCTTTCTCTCTTCCTTCCTTCCTTTATTTTCATTCAAGTCTGTCATATCTCTGCTAAATTAATATCTGTTCTATGCTATTACTGAGTAAATTTCCTCTTGTTAGAGTCTATGTGCCTAATGAATGCCTCATTTTGGTCCAGTTCTGAGCCTAGACCACTAGACAGGTCTGAGTGAGATCTGTCCCAAAACAGACATAAATAGCCAAATTGTGACAAAAAAAAATAGGATCCTAACTTGTTGTTAACACTGTCCTGTTAGTATTTGAAATAAAGTGGATTTGGTTCCAAATAGTGCAAATACAGCAGAGGTAGTTGGAGAAACTGGGCAGACCAAAGAAAGGCATGGTGGCCACCTTCCTGTTGATATTGAAAACTTCCTTAGAAAAGTCTGTTTTGCTAGATTATGCATGTTTTTTATTAGAGTATGTTTTTGTCTTTTCTCTTCTAGTGGTAGAGGGAGGATTGCAAAAGAGAGAAAATAGATGCTTGTTATTTGAAAAAATGAAATATAAAATTTAATTTAAAAATAAAATGTGTAGATCATTTTTTAAAAAGCTTCAAGCTTATTCTGACATATTCCAAATATAAGTATTCTTTATCATTTAGTTTACTAACACACAGCTTTTTCAGAATCAATAAAGGTATTTTTGTCAAGTGTCTCTGGTATAATGATTAGACTATGATGATAATTTGAGATTCGGTATCCAGGATAGCAATACATCCCACATCCTCAATCTTCACCATTACTTTGGCATACGGTCTTATGAGTTCAGATGGAATGGGATCATAAGAAACTGATGAAAAGGTGATGCTTATTGTTTTGGAGGTACAGAAGAATCTCCTCTTCTAGCCCCATCTACATTTTCTGATGCTGGTTCAATAGATTTTTAGCTTCTACAGAAGCAAAGCTACCTTCCTTTCAATGAGCAGAGCCAATATAAGTATGATTATCTAATACCAATTGTGAGAGAATATAGCTCTGTTTCTCTGGTTGTGTCCTGATGGTGGTTGTTGGTTTCCATTTCATTGTCCTCTTATTTTGCCAAGAAGGACAATTTTGTGCAATTTTTCCCCTCCTTCAAAAAGTTTTCTTCAGATTCCAGTCATTGAATCTATGTCTTTATTATGGTTACTTCACTTTTCACCAAAAGTTCACACACGAGATGATGTCCAGAACTAGTACCATCTTGATAGGAATTCTTCTTTGCTGTCAGTCAATAAACATTTATTAAGCACCTACTCATGCCAAGGACTATGCTAAGTGCTGGAGATACCAAAAAAAAAAAAGGCAAAAGATAGTCCCTGCTCTCAAGGAGCTCACAGCCTAGTGAGGGAGATAGCATGCAAACAACTATGTGTAAATAAGATAGATAGATGGATAGATAGATAGATAGATAGATAGATAGATAGATAGATAGATAGATAGATAGATAGATAGAGAGATAGAGAGATGCATAGATATATATGTATGTATATGATAAATTGGAAATAACCAACAGAGGCAAAGCACTAGAATTAAGGGGATGAGGAATAGTTTCTTGTTGAAGGTGGGATTTCAGTTGGGACTTGAAGCTGGAGGAAAGCTGGGAGGCAGAGAAGAGGAAGGAGAACATTCCAGAAATGGGGAATGGTCAGTGAAAATGCTCAGAGTTGAGACTTAGAGTGTCTTGTTTGAGGAATAATGAAGAGGATAAGGTCACTGCATCTGAGAGGATGTGAGGAAGGAGGTTCTATGGTCTAAGAAGACAGGAAAAGCAGGGGTGGGAGAAGGTTATAAAGGGCTTTACATGCCCAACACAAGATTTTACATTTGATCCTGGAGGTGATAGGGAGGCAGTGGAGTTTATTGAATAGAAGGGTGACATTGTTGGACCTGTGCTTTAGGAAGATCATTTTTATAGCTAAACGAAGGACACGATTTGAATGCGGAGAGCTTGTGGCAGGCAGACTAACAAGCAGTCTATTGCAATAATCCAGGTTTGAGGTGATGAGGCCCTGAATCAACATGGTGGCAGTGTCAGGAGAGAGAAGGGAGGCTATATAAGAGATATTATATGTGGTAAAATTGACAGTTCATGGTAACAGATTGCATATAGGGGAGAGGAGGGGGTAAGAAAATGAGGAATTGAAGACAACAGCTAAGTTGCTAGCCTGGATGACTGGGAGGATGGTGGTACAGTCAGCAGTAATAAATACATTAGGAATAAGGAGACAATGAGTTCAGTTTTGCATAGCCTAAGATTAAGATATCTGCAGGACATGGGACATCCAATCTGAGATGTCCAGTAAGCACCTGGAGACACAAGGCTAGAGGTCAGCAGAGAAGTTAGGGCTATATAAGTAGAAGTTGATTTGAAAATCATCTACTACCTAAGTACAACGTGATTTGAAAATCACTAGCATAGCGATGATAATTGAATCCATGGAAACTGATGAGATCACCAAGTGAAATAATATAAAGGGAGAAGAGAAAAGAGTCCAGGGTAGAGCCTTCAGGGACACCCACAACTAAAGATTGTGACCTGGATGAAGACTCAACAAAGGAGATTGAGAAGGAACATTTAGGTAGGAGAAACAGGAGAGAGTAGTGTCGCACAAAAAAAAAAATAGAGTAGCAAGAACAAGGTGATCAATAGTTACAGGGAGCTCAAGAAGGTTAAGGATCGAGAAAAAGCCATTATATTTAACAATGAAGAAGAGTGAACAGCTTCCATTGAATAATGAGGTCAGAAGCCAAACCATAGAGAGTTAAAAATGAGAAGAAAGGAAAGAGAGCCATGGTCTCAAGGAGTTTGGCTTTAAAAGGGAGGAGAGATATGGGACAATATCTAGCAGGAATGGATGGATTGATTGAGAGTCTTTTGGACATAGGCATGTTCATAGGCAGTAGAGAAATAGCAGTAGACAGGGAGATACTGAAGAAAAGTGAGAGAATGGGGTTGGGAGGGGCATAATCTGTCGGAGAAGAAGGGATGAAATGGGATCATAGGTGCATGTGGAGGAATTAGCCTTGACAAGAAGTCCCATTTTATTACATGAGATAGAGGTGGAGGAGATAATGACAGAAGGCATTTGGGTGGTGTGGGATGAGGAGCAAGCAAGAAAAGGGAGTTCTCAGCAAATGGCCTCAATTTTTTTTCAGTAAAATGTGAGGCAAGATTCTCAGCTAAAAGGTTAGGGAGCAGGGAAACTATGGGAGGTTCAAAAAGGAATGAATTTGTTTGGAAAAGCCACAGTGGTGAGTGGGATAGTGGTGAATTAATTAGGGAGGTATAAAAGGTATAAAGAGGTATTAAAAAATCTCTCTTCAGAGAGGGCTCCAGTCTAACTGCATTCTCTTATTCAGGCTTTATTGCCCCTAATTTGATGCTCACAAATAATTAAAAACTTGGAGGGCATTTTCTGAATTGAAGATTTGATGAATGTAGTACATAGTTGCCATGGTATCTTACCATTATATTGCCTCTCTAGTCTTTGCAAATAGATTTTTTGTTATTTCAGGGTTGGGAGCCTTCCGACTCTGCACAAAACCAAAAGCCAGTCCTTTAACGATTTCCATTAATCTGTCACTTCTTTCTAAATTGGATACCCACCAATTCTATAATGATTCTAGCACCTAGGTGATCCAAGCTTCCCTTGTTTGTTCCCCAGGGGCACATAGTTTCTTTCCAGAGAAGATTCCTGACTTAGGCCACCAACATCTCTCTGCCATTAAATAGCTAAATTCAATTTACTCACAAGTAGTGTTTCTCTGTGTGATTTAGGGGAATCTTAGTCTTCACCTTACTCACAGGTGGGCTGGCATTTATAGGTCCTGCCACACCCAAATATAGGGAATCTATTTGAAGCATATAGGATCTTGGCTGAGCCTCAATCATATATGAAGCACCACAGGGTATTTTAAAATACCACTCAGGAAGTAAACCTTATCCATGTGCTTTTCTAATTGTAGTTCTGGCCTTTGATAAGATTTCTTTTGATTGTCTCTTTATAACAAACTCTTCCTCTCTCCTCAAAAAAATCAAAAAGATGACAATAAAATTTGTGATTTGGATAATGATGACTTTGATAACTAGGGTTTATATAGTGCTTTAAAGTTTACAAAGCATTTTACATTTTCTATCTCATTCAATCCTTATAACGATCATGTCAGGCAAGTGCCATTATTATCTCCATTATACAGATGAGTACACTGAGGCTGAGAGAGATTAAGTGATTTGCTCAAGGTCACGCAGTGTCAGAATCTGAACTCTTTGTTTTCCTAATTGCAAGTCTAGTACCCTATTCTCTGCGTCATCTAGCTTCCTCAATAATAATGCAACAATGTAATACCATTTTTACATGCTTCTGACAGTGCTAGAAATGTTCAGTGGCAGAGGTTTTCTAAAATGTCTTTCCCTTTCATCTTCTATAAGGGGTAGTGAAAAGAGCATGGAATTTAGAATCAGAGGGCTTGGGTTCAAATCTAGCTGTACTGCTTTGTATGCAGCTCACTCTGTTTCATCCTCTCTAAAGTGAGGGCATTGGACTAGATCAGTAGGGGGGAACCTGCAAGGACACAGGTTCCCCATCCCTGGACTAGATGATTAGTAAAGTGTCTCCCATCTCTGGATTCTATGATCCTTGCAAAACTGTATTGTGAAATGATATGGAGGTCAACAAGTAGGATGGTGGTAAATGTTTAATAATTGGCTCTCAGAAAAAAAAATAATACATGCTAAACCTACCTTAATCTGCATTATTAACTGACTCTAAGTATGCACTCTCTTCAATTTTTTTTCAATTTTTTTTCTTTTTTGGCTAGGCAATGGGGTTAACTGATTTGCCCGGGGTCACACAGCTAGTAAGTGTTATGTGTCTGAGGCCAGATTTGAACTCAGGTCCTCCTGACTCCAAGGCTGGTGCTCTACCCACTGGGTCACCTAGCTGCCCCTAAATGTGCACTCTCCATCACTTTCTAAAGTCTTGACAAATCAAGCCCTGATTTACTAATTTCTAAGACTCACAATGAAAATGTAACAATCAGCTATCAAGAACCAACACAAGCTGGCTCCTGCAAACCCATGTGTTAATAACTCAAGATCCTGCATCATTTGTATTCTTCTCAATGACAGAATTGTAAAAATAAAAATAAAAATAAAAATAAAGGACCTACCCACATACAAAATAGCGTGTGAACCTGTACATGAGTGCCTTTTGCAATAAATTTCCATTGCCCTTCACACATTAAGAGTGAATTCTGTCTTTTTTCCGTTTGTCTACTTTGCTACAACTGTTGCTCCATCCCATCTAATATAAAGAAGGTCTTTCAGTCAACACAGGCATTTATGGATTAAGAGGCACAGAGACTGTTGGAATTTTTATGGGTATTCACAGGTGTCACATGGTACACTTGCCTTTTTTTATAGACTAGAAAGAAAAGAAAGAAAATTTCTGCTTTCTTCAGGCTATTTCTTCTAAGTTACCAATTTGAAACTGTCTTCTAAATTTTTCGGAACCTTTTTGGAGACTATTCTGATCCTTGTAATGGCATTTTGTGTTCTTAGCCTTTCCTTCTGTTCCAATTGGCAATTTACTTACAAATGCTGCCCCAGAGCTCTGATGCCTCTGACACTATATGCGTGACTTTGGGCAAGCTATTTAAGACCCCATAGACCTCAGTTTCCTCATCTGTAAAATACTGATGATTCCATGAATAGTCACAGCAACTATAAGGTACCTAAAATCTTGGTCAGCTTGAAGGTCAACCTTATTAAAAACAAAATTGACTTTAAAAAGGCACTTTTTACAAAGCAAAGTGTGCATACATGTATGTATATTTTACATATATGTGCTTATGTGTATGCGTAAGTGTATACTGTATTCATATACCTGTGGATATATGCAGTCAGTCCTCATCATTCACAGATTACACATTTGTGAATTTGCCTACTCACTAAAATTGATCTGCAACCCCAAAATCAATACTCCATCACTTTCATTATCATTTGAGGACATGAATACACAACCTGTAAAAATATTTAAATAACCCACACACATGTTCCCAGCTGAAGTCAAACAAGGCAATGCTCTGCCTTCTTGTTTCAGCTCTTAGTAAACAAGTATCTTTTTTGTGGTCTATTTAGCACCAGGTTTTTTTAATTTTTGCACTTCTTGTTCATGATTTCGCCATTTAAAATGGCTCCCAGGGGCAGCTAGGTGGTGCAGTGGATAGAGCTCTGGCCTTGGAGTCAGGGAGACATGAGTTCAAATCCAGTCTCAGACACATGACACTTACTAGCTATGTAACCCTGGGCAAGTCACTTAACCCTGATTGACTCACGAAAAAAAAGCAAAAAATGAAAAAATAAAATAAAATAAAATAAAATAAAATGGTCCCCAAGCATAGTATTTAAGTACTATGTAGTATTCCTAACCTCAGGAAGGCTATGATGTGCCTTATAGAGCAAATGTTAGATAAGCTTTGCTCAGGCATGAGTTATAGTGCTGTTGGCCACAAGTTCAATGTTAACAAATCAACAATATAGTACATCTGGAAAAAGGAAAAGAAAACTCTCCATTCTGTACCTGAGACCACTCCAGAAAGTGCTAAGGTGCTAATCTGACCAGAGTCTCACAGGAACATAATCCTGTATTTTACCCAGGAGGAATGGTTCAGTACTCACTAATTCAGTGTTCAAGGCAACATTATAGAATATAACTACTGTGAATATTGAGAATGGACTATATGCAGATACATATATACACATACATATATGCATATATGTACAAACATATATAATATATACACACATAATATTGTGTATGCATGTCTGTACATGTGTATGTATACTCATATACACACATTCATACACTCACATACATGGCATGGAGAGTAGTAGAATATATGCACCTCATCACACTCTGGCAATGTAACAGAACAAAAAAGGAAAAACTTCCTGGACTTGTTCAGCTACAACCATATGTCAGATCACTAAGGAAGTGCCTCTAAACATCATAGCAAAAACATTTACAATGCTTCCTATAAAATGTTTACACACCATAATGTTGTTCCACAAGAAAACATTAAGAGTAGAAGTTGTACAAAACCTCTCTGTAAGGCTGTCTGACAAATGAAGAACTCTGAAGAAGGTCAGGAATGACAGATATATCTATAGATATAGTTTATCACGTGAAAAGATGCTTAGAACAGTCATGTAGCAGGGGAGACAGACAATAAATAGATGGATGGCCCAAATAACAGATTGGTTCCCATAGGACTCAGTTTGTCAGATAAGAGGTCAAAATTCTATGGGACAAGCTAATAGATTGACTATTCAGACAAAGTTAGAAACAATGAGTGTGGGATCATCATTTCTGATGTTCTATTATAGTAAGTAAGTGCTTACAGATTCAAATATAAATACGATAGCAAAAAGTCAGAACCAACTGAAATGCCCAGTGTTTGAGAGATGGCTAATCAGACAGAATAGGATAGCTAGGTGGTGCAGTGGATAGGCTTGGAGTAAGAGAGACTCATCTTCATTAGTTCAAATCTGGCCTCAAATACTTACTAGCTATGTGACCCTGAGCAAGTCACTTAATCCTGTCTGCCTCAGTTTCCTCATCTATAAAATGAGCTGGAGAAGGAAATGGCAAGCCACTCGAGTATATTTGCCAAGCCCCAAATGGGGTCACAAAGAGTCAAACACAACTGAAATGACTGAACAACAAAACAATAATCAGACAGAGCTATATAAATGGAATGGATTATTTATACTTCCATTAAGAATGACAAACAGATTCATAAATATGGTAAGATCTACATGAACAGTACAAGTGAAAGACAGAAATGGTGTGTGTTCACTTATAACTTATATTCAATATAAGTTTTAATATATTTTAATTTTAATATAATTTAATATATAATATAACTGATATTATAACACTAATAATTATATCAATGGTTTATTTGTACTATTTCTATCCATGAAGGATGGGGTTGAGAGGAACAGAATTACAGTTTGTGTTTGTTACAGTTGATGCTTTGTTGTTTTTTTTCTACTGTATAGCTGATTAAACATACCATTTAAAAGAAAATACTACATCCTCATAAGGGAAGATAACACTTGTAACTCTTGAGAACTGTATCTTTATTAGGGCAGTTAGAAGTAATATACATAGAGGGTATGGGTATAACTTGATTTTAATGTGATGGTATAAGAAAAAATTAAGAGGTGAAAAAAGGATAGTTCTGGAAGAAGAGGAAAGGAGAAGCAAAATAGGGTAAATTACATCACATGAAGAGGCAGTAAAGCTCTATTAAGAAGAAAGAAAGAAGGGAGGGGAGTGAGCATTTTAATCTTACTCTCCGCAGATTTGGCTCAAAGAGAGAATAACATACATACTCAGTTGGGTACAGAAATTTATCTTACTGTACAGGGAAGTGGGAGGATAAAGGGGAGAGAAAGGGGAGGCTGTGGATAGAAGGGAGGGCAGAAGTAGTAGGTGAAAGAAAAGGTTAAGAAAAGGTTACTAAGCTTACTACAACCCCCAACAGCCAAAGCAGTTCTTAGGGGAATTTTATACCTCTAAATGCTTACATGAACAAAATAGAGAAAGAGGAGAGCAATGAATTGGACATGCAACTAAAAAGCTAGGAAAAGAATGAATCAATAATCCCTAATTAAATACCAAATTGGAAATTCTGAAAATCAAAGGAGAGATCAATAGAATTGAAAGTAAGAAAATTATTGAACTAATAAATAAAACTAAGAGCTGGTTTTATTAAGAAGACCAATAAAATAGATAAACTTTTGGTTAATTTGATTTTAAAAAAAAGAAACCAAATTACCAGTATCAAAAATGAAAAAAGTGAATTTGCCACCAATAAAGAAGAAATTAAAATAACCATTAGAAGCTATTTTGCCCAACTGTATGCCAATAAATCTGACAATCTAAGTGAAATAGATGAATATTTATAAAAGTATAAATTGCCCATATTAACAGAAGAGGAAATAAAATACTTTTAAATAACACCATCTTAGAAAAAGAAATTGAACCAGCCATCAATGAACTCTCTAAGAAAAAGTCTCCAGGGCCAGATGAATTTACAAGTGAATACTACCAAACATTTTAAAGAACAATTAACTCCAATACCGTATAAACTATTTGGAAAAACAGATGAAGGAGTTCTACCAAATTCTTTTTATGACACAGATAGAGTATTGATTCCCAAAACAGAAAGAGCCAAAACAGAGAAAGAAAATTATAGATCAATTTTCCTAAATTTTGAATAAAATATTAACAAAGATGTTACAACAATTTATCAGCAGGATAATACACTATGACCAAGAGGAATTTGTACCAGGAATGCAAGGTTGGTTCAATATTAGGAAAACTATCAGCATAATTGCCCATATCAATAACAAAACTAATAGAAATCATATAATTATCTCAATAGATGCAGAAAAAGCTTTTGACAAAATATAGCACCATTCTTATTAAAAACACAAGGGATCACTAGAACACTAGGAATAAATGGTGTTTTCCTTAAAATGATAAGCAGTATGTATCTAAACCCATCAGCAAGCATTATCTGTAATGGCAATAAACTGTAAGCTTTCCCAATAAGATAAGAAATAAAGAAAGGATGCCCATTATCACCTCTATTATTTAATATTGTACTAGAAATGTTAGCTTTATCAATAAGAGAAGAAAAAGAAATTGAAGGAATTAGAAGAGGCAAAGAAGAAACAAAGCTATCACTCTTTGCAGATGATATTATAGTATACTTAGAGAATCCCAAAGAATCAACTAAAAAAACTACTTGAAATAATGAACAACTTTAGTAAAGTTGCCAGATATAAAATAAACCCACATAAATCATTGGCATTTCCATATACTACCAACAATGCCCAGCAGCAAGAAATAGAAAGAGAAATTCCATTTAAAATAACTGTAGGCAATATAAAATATCTAGGAGTCCACCTGCCCAGACAAATCCAGGAACTATATGAACACAATTACAAAACACTCTCCACACAAATAAAGTCAGATCTAGATAACTGGAAAAATAGCAATTGCTCATGGATAGGCCTAGCTAATATAACCAAAACAATAGTTCTTCCTAAGTTAATTTACTTATTCAGTGCCATACCAATCAAACTACCAAAAATTATTTTATAGAGCTAGAAAAATAGTAACAAAATTCAACTGAAAGAAGAAAGGTCAAGAATATCAAGGGAATTAATTTTTTTTAAATGTGAAGGAAGGTGGCCTAGCCATACCAGTTCTAAAATTATATTATAAAGTAGTAATCATCAAAACTATTTGGTACTGGCTAAGAAACCAAGTGGCGCATCAGTGGAATAGATTGGGTACACAAGGCACAGTAATCAATGACTACAGTAATCTACTGTTTGATAAACCCAAAGACTCCAGCTTCTGGGATAAGACCTCACTATTTGACAAAAATTGCTGGGAAAACTGGAAGATAGTATGGCGGAAACTATGTGTAGACCAACATATTACACCATATACCAAGATAAGGTCAAAATGTGTGTATGATTTAGACAAAAAAGGTGATACCATAAACAAATTAGGAGAGCAAGGGATACTTTACCAATCAGATCTATGGAGAAGGGAAGAACTTCTGACCAAACAAAAGATATGAAGTGCAAAATGAATAATTTTAATTAGATTGGGTTAAAAAAGTTTTTCACAAATAAAACCAAAGCAACCAAGATTAGAAGGGAAGCAGAAAGCTGGGAAATGAGTTTTACTGCCAGTGTCTCTGATAAATGCCTCATTTCTAAAATATATAGAGAACTGAGTCAAATTTATAACAATGCAAGTCATTCCCCAATTGATAAATGGTCTAAGGATATGAACAGGCAGTTTTCAGATGAAGAAATTAAAGCTATGTCATATGAAAAAATGCTCTAAATCACTATTGATTAGAGAAATGCAAATTAAAACAACTGAAACCTTATACCTATCAGATTGGCTAATACAACAGAAAAGGAAAATAATAGGTGATGTAGAAGATATGGGAAAATTTAAACATTAATGCATTATTAGTGGAGTTATGAACTGATCCAACCATTTTGGAGAGCAATTTGGAACTATGCCCAAAGGACTATAAAATTGTGCATACCCTTTGATCCAGCAAGGTCTGTAACCCAAAGAGATCATAAAGAAGGGGAAAAGATCCAAATGCACAAAAATATTTATAGCAGCTCTTTTTGTGGTGGCCAATAATTGGAAATTGAGGGGATGCCCATCAATTGGGAAATGACTGAACAAGTTGTGGTATATGAATATAATGGAATACCATTATGCTATAAAAATGATGAGCAGGCAGATTTCAGAAAAACATGGAAAGACTTACATGAACTGATGTTGAGTGAAGTGAACAGAACCAAGAGAACATTGTACACAGTAAAAGCAACATTGCGTGATGATCAACTTTGACAGACTTGGCTTTTCTCTGCAATACAATGATCTAAGACAATACCAAAAGACTCATGATGGAAAATACTATCCACATCCAAAGAAAGAACTGTGGCATCTGAATGCAGATTGAAATATACTATTTTCACCATTTTTTTTGTTTTTCTCTTAGTTTCTCTGTTTTGTTCTGATTCTTCTTTCACAACATGACTCGTGGAAATTTGTTTAATATGATTGTACATGTATAATCTATATCAGGCTGCTTGTCATCTTGGGGAAGGGGGAGGAAAGGGAGGGAGAAAAAAGTCTGGAAATCAAAATCTTATAAAAGTGAATGTTGAAAACTTTGTTTACATGTAATTGGGGAAAATATAATACTATTTAAAAATACTACAATTAAAAAAAAGAAGAAAAAACTAGGTAGTACAGTGGATAGAGAGCACCAGGCCTGGAGTCACAAAAACTCATCTTACTTAATTCAACTCTGGCCTCTGAGCCTTTGGCACATGACTTTGGGATGCTATGGAAACATCAGAGCTTCCTCACTTCCTCAGGACAGCTCATTAAAAATCAGAAACAGATTTCCCATCTACTAGACTCTTTACTGCTTCCCCAAGTTGCAGCAGTAATTAGAATTCCAGGACACAGCCGAGAAAACAGCATTCATGCCCGTAGAAATGACTTGGCTGACCAAGCCGCTAAAATCGCAGTTTGAACTCCCCAGATTCCTAAGATACAAGTCCCCATAAGCATGGCTTTAGTATATCCATCTCATTCTGAAGGCCAGCCTAAATCTCCAAGTCTAACAAAGGAAGAGATAGCCACTGCCCAGAAAAGAATGCTTATCACAAAGCAAGATAAGCTTCAAAAAGATGTGAATTTGGTAAGACTAGGAGACTATGGGTCAGTCCAAATGGACTTATAGTATCCCTAAGACCTTATGCCTCCCTATGATGACACACCTTCATTCATTCAGCCATTGGGGACCCAACAAGCTAGTGGAGCTAGCTTGAAATTATTGGTGGGGGAGTTTTCACAAAGCTGCCATCACCACCTATGAGATGTGTCCCACCTGCTCCAAGCACAATGCATCCAAGCCTGTGAAGCCTGCTCATAGGCAGTTTCCTCTCCCAGATGCACCCTTTGAAACCTGGCAGATCTACTTTATTCAATTGCTACCTGCCCTTGGATACAAATATGCTTTGGTTAATGGTCTGTATATTTTCCCAGCGGGTGGAAGTATTTACCTGTTGTACTGCCACAGTCTCTGGGGTAGCAAAAATCCTCTTAAAAAACATTCCACTATGGTGGGTTCCTAAATAGATACATAGTGATAGAGGCACCCATTTCACAAGAACTTCATTAGCTAAGCTACTTTCATCCTGGCCAGTTGCTCAGAACCTCCATCATGCCTATCACCCCTACTCATCAGGAATGATTGAAAGAATTAATGGGATACTTAAAACCTCCCTTGCTAAATTCTCTGAGGAACTAGGTTTCTCCGGCCCAAAGCCCTTCCTTTAGCCCTGTTAAGCCTTAGATCTAGACCATTTGGTTCCCATAAGCTCAGTCCCTATGAGATAGTAATAGGACACCCAATGCCACCGTACCCATGGATGGGAAGCATAGCCAAAGGATCCCTCCTACAGTACTATATAGGGTTGGCTCAGAAGAAAGATATCAGAGACTTACCAACTTGTCTCACAGTCTCATTCTTTAGAAACTCCAACCAAAACTCAGTGCCTTGTCCAAGCCAGCGACTGGGTCTACTAGAAACATCATCCCCAAAAACAGTCCTTGGAGCCACAGTGGAAAGGCCCCTTTGAAGTCCTGCTCACTACCCCCACATCAGCCAAACTCTGGGGAGTGGAGTCCTGGATCCACCTGTCATATCTCAAAAGGGCAGTACTAACCACTTAGATTTCAGAATCCATAGGTGACCTAACCCTAAAGATTAAAAGGGGTCCGAAGCAGTTGACATTTGAAGTGGACAGCTGTTCCCAAGACCCCCAGGATGAGAAGAAAACACGTAGATGTAGACCAACTCAAGCAACCAGACTTGGATGGAGGTTGCTATTGTTCCTTCAACCTCTTAATGTTCATGGAAGTAGCAGTTTTTTCTATTGCTTTTATGTTGTACTTATCTCAAGTTGTGATTTAAGTTGTGCTTAATGAAAATTTTGCTATTTAAGGTAAAAATTTCTTGGACTAATTTGTTTTGAGCTTTGATTACAGGGATAGTTGTCTGAATTGTCACAAAACCAATAACAGAAAATGGCATGTGAGGCAGTGTGAGGACTGCTAAGGTAGATGTCTGCTCCTGGGAAATGTTGTGAGGACAATTTAGGACATAGCCTAGATAGTATCCTCCTGACTTTGTTTCCCCATTGTGTTATTTCCTTTCTGGAAAAGGAAAATTCCTACCTGATTAATTCTGTGCCTTGCTTTAACACTCTATAACTACATGATTGACTATAAGATATGAATAAGGCCTGGAATCAAACAGAGCTAAAGGAGTTTTTCCCCTGTTATATGATAACTATGTCCCTCTCTTTTTCCCTTTTATAGAAAATTTCTATAATCAAGAAATTTTTTCAAAATCATGTTTCAAACAAATGTTCCTCATCGGCCTTCAAGAATTTTTCTGATGTTTTTGGCTGAAATGAGGGAATAAGAAGGATATTTATATTTTTTCATATTAATTGATATAATATGTGTAATGAGTATACTAATAATTTAGTTTTCTCAAGAGCTGCCTCTCTGGCTCAGGAGTCAGAGCTCACAATGCAGCTTAAACTGATTAAACAAAACTCTGACAATGCTCACAATCACAGGACCTTAAGTGAAGTAAATCAAAGGTTGTAGAACCTGTTCCTGTCATAGAACTCTGCTTCTGTACTCTAGGGGAGGTGGTCATGACCCTCAAAGACTTGACTCCAGAATTGTTATATTGTGGGATTTGTGAGTTTCTAGTGGGAAACCACTAAAGGATTGTTTGTAATTCACCTTCCTCCCTCCTTCCCCACTTGTGATTTAAGTAATATAACCTGTGCTTTTACTTCAGCTATGAGAACAATCCTCACTCTGAAACTGATTAAACTACTTGATTATTAGCACTCCTATCTCAGGCCTGCTTTGTGTGGCTCCATGCATTCTCAGGTTAGAGACTGGCTCAGTACAAATCCTGTTAATAACATCTTTGTAATATCTATCCATTGTGGTTCCAGGTTCTTTCCACCAGGGTGAAATAAAATAAACTTAATTTCTATTCTGGGGCAGCTAGGTGGTACAGTGGATAGAGCACCAGACCTGGAGTCAGGAAGGCTCATCTTCCTGAGTTCAAATCCGGCTTCAGATACTTACTAGCTGTGTGACCCTGGGCAAGTCACTTAATCCTGTTTGCCTCTGTTTTGTCATCTATAAAATGAACTGGAGAAGGAAATGGCAAACCACTCCTGTGGTTTCTTTGCCAAGAAATCCCCAAATGGAGTCACAAAGAATCAGAAATGACTGAACAACAACTTTCTCTTCCCACGTGACAACCATTCAGTACTTGAAGAAACCTATTTCTCTCAGCCACCCCTATATTTTGTAAGCTAATCATCCCCAATTTTTTTCTGCAGCTCTTTAAATAAAAGGGATTCAAAGCCTTTGAGCATTCTGCTTGTCTTCCTCCAGCTTATCTTAAACTGTGTTTCTGAAACTATATTGTTCCATGTTTGGATTTCATTTGTTTATCTGTGTAAATGTAATACTCCCATCATAAAATGTTTTCTGCTTGACAGCAGACTGTGTCATTTTTTCATAGTTTTATCTTCAGTGCCATGCACAGACTCAGACATTTCTTTTATTTTTGACCAATGATTTTCTTGGTGCAGGGAGCTCCCTGTAAGGAAGCACCATGTACAAGTCCAGAGCAGTAGCTACTCTGCAGTTTAGTCTTAGAAAAGTTCTCAAAAGTTTTGGTCTTAAGACCCATTGATACTCTTAAATATTATTGAGGACCACAAGGAGCTTCTGTTTATGGGGATTATAGACAGCGGTGTGCTGGTTAATGTTTAACAAACAGTTCTCTGGCAGGGAATGGGGGAGGGGAGATAATATATGTACCACAATACATTTTTAAGTTTAATCTCTATATCATTAACAATTTCTTCATGATTTTCTTAAGTCTAGACAGCCAAAAAAAGAAACCAATAAGTCAATCTCCAATTCTGCAGCATTTGTCAATTTCAAAGATATAAATGCTCACATTGAAAATATAACATTTTTAAATCTGCTATTCCCACAGCATCTAACACAATACTAGGTACATAATAAAAAATAAATAACCTATTCTGAAGTCAGGAAGACTTGAGTTCAAATTCTGCCTCACACACTTAATAGCTGTGTCACCCTGCTGTCATATCTTTAAACTAGGTTATTATTCTTCGTTTGTGTTCTTTATATTATGTTTTAGGGCATCTAGGTGGAACAGTGGATAGAGCACTGGACTTGAAGTCAGTAAGGCCTGAATTCAAATCCTTCCTCAGACAGTATGACCCTGGGCAAGTCACTTAACTTCTCTCAACCTCAGCTTCCTCATCTTAAAAATGGGGTTAATAATGGCACCTTCTTCCCAGAGTTGTAGAGATGATCAAATAAGATAACATTCGTAAAGTAAATTGGGTAGCCAGGTAGCACAGTGGATAGAGCACTGGGCTTGGAATCAGGAAGATTCATCTTTATGAGTTCAGATTTGACTTCAGACACTTAGTAGCTATGTGACTGGGGGGGGGTGGTCCATATTGGGGAAAAGCCATAAAACACAGTAACAAGTGAAAGCCATAACTTAAACACTGTGACCAGTGGAAACCCAGGCATGTTAACTGGTAAAAGCCATAACTTAGATACTGTGATTGGTGAAAGCCATAACATGGTCACAGTGACCAGTACATGACCAGTACATGATCAGTATATAATCTTGTGTTTGTGCATTTACCCAACAGGCCTGGCTTAATGCCCAAGCTTGAAAATGAGCTTGTCACTAGCAAAAACCAATCAGTAGTGATGTGTTCTATAGCTCTTCCTCCCTTTGTCTGATTTCTACAATTATCACTGGACTTTCCTGGGGTCTTTGCAGGGATTGAACCATTATTTTCATCTGGCAGCTTCCCCAGACTGGCCCCTAATGTAAGTAACCCAATTGATTAAACTAATACCTATAATCAATCTGATTTTCCCAGCCTCTTTCTTCTATATAAAATTAACTCTTCTGTTTGGAGAAGCCAAGAATATCACAGTGCACGGGGATATCATCCCTTGGGAAGGTACAGAGTTCCCAAGTCAGGGCAATTCCAGACCTTACAATTGGTGCAGTTGGCAGGATACCTATGAAATGCCCAAAGGAGTAGGGGATAAGTCAGGAGGAATCCCTGGATGGCTTGTGACCTCCATGTGGGGCGGAGTGGCCCTGGTGTTGGACACCTGTGGGCCACCGGGTGAGTATAGAAATGCCCTGGAAACACCAAAAGGCCTAGAGACCCTCCTAGCGGAACTATGTTTCATCAGGTTGGGTAAGGAAGGGAAACAGGTGGTGGCTGATATGGGATGGCCCTTTCTCATTGTGTTAAGGAAAGCCACTACTAAGTTCCTTAACTCAGAAGATATTAGGAGACTGCAGGAGAAAGTGCAGAAAGTCACTGCTCTCATTACTGGGGATTTAGCCACTAAGGTAGAGAAAAAAGAGAAGCATGTAGAAACACTGCCTTGCCAGTTATCCAGGTTGGAGGGAGTTAAGCATGCAGACAAGAAGGTAATAAGGTGGGGGACCCTTGGGAAGACAGCAATATGGAAGGGTAAGATTCAGAGGATGGTATAGAGGAAAGAAAGAGTCTCTTTTTCTCCCTCCCTCCCTAGCTGCCTGAGGCAGCCTGGGTGGGTAGACGGGAGACAGAGACCAATATATATATGTGTGTGTGTGTGTGTGTGTGTGTGTGTGTGTGTGTGTGTGTGTGTGTGTATGTATATATATGTGTGTGTATATATATATATATACATATATATATATATACTCAGTGAAATGAAGATTATTTGAGATAAGATTGATATAAGCAAGTAGAAGAAAATAAGAGAAGTGTCAGATCAGGGAAAAAAAACTTTGCTGGCAGGGTGACACAGAACTGTGGCCAGGTTCTGGGATGTAGAAAGACAGACGAGGGGAAAAAAAAGGAAGAGACGGGAACCTACATTGTGGTTGAAATTTTTTTTTATAAATGGTGAAAATAAATGCTAGCAAGTAATTGGTTAATATTCCTTAGAATTTGTTTTAAGGGAATTAAGAGCATTTCTTACCCACCCTCAACCCCTAGAATGACAGATTTTTTGAGAGATAAAGGTCATCTTACTGAGTATAGAGAGATGGGTTTGGGGGCTGTCAGTGAAAGTTTCAAGGTGAAAAAAGGTTACACTTTGGAATAGAACTGGCATTTAACCCTTTCCTGGCTCACAAAAAATAAAAAATAAAAGATTTGTGTGAATCAGGAAACAACCAAAAAGTAATTGAGTTTGAGTGGAACATCTAGTTAAAATTTAGGGAGTCCTACTGGTCAATTTTAAAATAACTTTTTAAATTAGTATGTGTTAAAATTGGAAACTTTACTATAAATTTTATGAGACTCCTATTCATTTTAAGAAATCAGAGAGTTATGAGTGAATTCATAAGCTATGGATTCCTTCTGAGATTGTGGAATCCAGATTTGAGCTATATTACAACATTCTTTTCAGTGTGATAATTGGGGTAGATTTTTTCCTATATGAAACTGCCACTTTTACTATTTTTGGCAGTGGATTGGCTAGAAATAGTGGATCCCATAATATGAAATGTTTGGAATAAATAGCATTTGTGTAAAATATAATACTATAGTATTAAGATCATAACCCCAGATTCTGTATAATACCATTTGGAACATAGATCCAGGTGTAATTGAATTCATTCTGGTCACATTTTAAGTGAAATGTGTCACTTCTAATTTGATGCTTAAGATAAGTCAGAATTTATTATATGATTTGGCATCAGAACAAATTGGGAAAATGTATGGATCTGAAATTTGTTAACTGGGTAACCTTACACAAGTTAATTCACATCAAGTTACTTCAGTTTACTTCACATGATTGTAAAGTGCTTAACATAATGCCTAGCAGAGGGCAGACACTGTAAATGTTAACTTATTGCTATTTCCTTAATTAGGTGTAATTGCTTCATACTTGATAACTTTATATGGGGTTTTAGATGTAATAAGTATACAATGCCAATGGTAACGAGATGCTTGATTTTCTGTATAAGGTAATGTGGAAATGCATTCAACAGCACTGGAGTCACCTGATTGGTAATGGGTTTGTTTAAAGTTTCAAATACACAATATTGTGCAAATTGGGAATCTTTTGTATCAGGTATGTCGAGCAACTTTTTATAACTCGGATGCTACTAGAGTATGAACTGAAAGAAACTAAGACAGTGAAAAATTGTGTTAAACTAGTTACATTAAAAAGGAAAAAGACCTATATGTACAAAAATATTTATAGCAACTCTTTTTTGGGGGTAAAGAATTCTGAACAAGTTGTGGTGTGTGATTATGATGGAATACTATTGTACTATAAGAAATTATGAGCAGGATGCTCTCAGAAAAACCTGGAAAGACTTACCTGAGTTGATGCAAAGTGAAATGTGCTGTATACAAAGTAGCAGCAATATTGTAAGATGATCAGCTGTGAATGACTTAGTTATTCTCAGTAACACAACAATCCAAGACAACTCTGGAGGACTTATGATGAAAAATAAAATCCATTCCTAGAGAAAGAACTGATAGTGTCTGAATACAGATTGAAGCATACTTTTTTTTTTGCTTTCTTTATTTTTCTTGAATTTTTTTGGTCTATGTTTTCTTTCACAACATGACTAATGTGGAAATATGTTTTGCATGCCTATATCAAATTGCTTATCTACTCAGTTGGGGGGGTGGGGAAAGAGGAAGGGAGAGAATTTGGAACACAAAGTTTTAAAAACAAATGTTCAAAATTCTTTTTATATGTAACTGTGGAAAAATAAAATACTAAACATACACAAAAAAGAAAAAAACTGAGTTCATGTGAGCCCAGAGCTAGGAGCTCCTTAGGACCAGAGGGCATCCCAGTCCCTGTCCTGTGAATTTTATATCTAAATGTGTACTAGCCATCTCTTTAATAATCCACTCAAGAATTTTGCTTGGCATCAAATCCAAACTAAATAGTGTATAATTTGCAGACATATTCTCTTCTTTAAAAAAAATGTGGACATTAGATTTTTTCCAGTCTTGTGATACCTCTCCTTTTCTCCAAGAGCTTTGAAATATTACTCACAGTGGTTCATCAATCAAATTGCTGTCTCTGTCTGTAATTCCAACTGCAATGTAAACAAACCAAAAAAAAAAAGCAGGACTGGGAGCCAGGAGACCTTGCTTTAGTCCCAAATCCTGAATTAATTTCATTGTATAACTTTTTGACAAATTATTGACATTCTGAGCCTCAGTTACATCATCTATAAAAAATAAGAGCATTAGAACAGATATCCTGGAAGGTCCCTTCCAGCTCTAAATCTATGATTTTGTAATTCTATTATTTCATCAGTATTTTGTTGCATATTAGTACATACTATGGATAAGTTAGACAACATAGTAGATAGAATGCTAGGCCTGGAGTCAGAAAGACCTTAGCTCAAATTTGACCTTAACCATTTATTACCTGTGTGACCCTGGGCAAGTCACTTAATCTTGTTTGCCTTAGTTTCTTCATCTGTAAAATGAGCTGGAGAAGGAAATGGCAAACCACTCCAATTATCTTTGCCAAGAAAACCCCCAAAAGCAACCAGTCACTAAGAATTGGACACAACTGAAAACGACTGAACAAATACATATTATGTTCACTAGGGGGCAGCAATGTATCACTAAAAGAGTGACTGGGGGTGGGGAGACTGAAAACTTAAGATAGCATTATAAGGTTTACCAAGGATTTACTTCATAACATCCTGGTTCATTTCCATTTGAGAAAAACAATTAAACTTGTTTTGTGAGGTGATTCATTGTGTAAAATCAAAAGGATAAGTAAGAAAATCAAAGGTAAATCAAAAGGAAACAATTACTGCCCCTTTGTTACCTATAGTTATTTCTCCCGCTTATAATCCAAAATGATTTCATACCAGCATTTTACTTTCTCCTAGTGAAAAAACAAAACAAACAAACAAACAAACAAAAAACCAAAAAAAAACGGAAGGGCAAAAATGAATGACAACACTTCCAAACAGCCCTCATCAAACAAAACATTGTTTGGTAATCGAAGGATAGAGTAAGTAAAGTGCTTATCTTTAAACCAGAAATAATTAGGTTCCTGCCCCACATCTAATATATACTGGCCATGTGACCTTGAGCAGGTCAATCTCCTAGTGGTCTTGTTAACTCTAATACTAATAATGTTGCAGAGTAGTGATGTACAACAGGAGTTTCCTCACCAAAAATGTCCAATGAAATCATAATCCTGGTCCAAATCCAAAAATAGTTAGAAATAGTATAAATTTATTAATGATTCTCATGGCCCCAGTCTCCAAAGAATCACATCAGGTGATCCAAAGCATAATGGAGAGAAATATGATGGACCTATGTAGGCTACAGCATATTTCAATTGATGGCATCCATATAAGAAGTGGCATAGCAGAGAGCATTCAGGAGATATATGGTTAGAAAAGGAAGTGGGCTGGTCATAGAGGTCTGTGTAGGTAGGTTACAAAGTGGATAGATGACTGAACTTGGAGTCAGGAAATCATGAGATTAAATTTTGACTCTAACAGTTACTAGCTCTGTGACCCTGGGCAAGTTGCTTAACCATTCTCAGTCTCAGTTTTCTCATCTGTATAATGATATAGATAGATAACAGCACCAGTCTAAAGCACTTTGCAAACTTTAAAGGTCCTATTATATTCTTATTCTTATTATTAATTATGGAGACAGGAAGAGATAACAGGAATAGTTGAAGATCCTAAGCTTGAAACTGGTTAGAATCTTAGTCTTTTTTTAAAAACTTGCCTCTAAAGATCTATCCTGTGACAAAGAAATAAATTCTCTTTCATTTACTTAGACCCTTCATAATAAGTAGAAATTTGAAGATGAATAAACTCAGAATTCAATAATTGGTAAATCAATAAAATTCATTCCCTTATGTGTATAAGGGATACTTCAACAGTATTTATGGTAGAGTGAAGAACACTGGATTTAGAATCAGACAGTTTGAATCCTAATTCTGCCCCATGTATCCTTAAGCAATTTACTTAATCTTTCTCAGCCTGTTTCCTCATTTGAAAAAAAAAATGAAAAAAATGGATTAGGTCTACATGCTCTCTTCCATTTCTAATATTATTCCCCATTCTTTTTAAGGACTATAATGATCCATGACCTAAGTGTACACTGATAGAAATCATAACTTCTCTATCCCTTAATAAAAAAAAGTTTTAAATTACTATGACCAAAAAAAAATATCCATCATCTAATGGATTTATTTTATTTTATTTTATTTATTTAAATTTTAGGAAAGTTAGATATGACAGAACTCTGGAGAAAACTGAATAAGGATAGAAAGAAATATACCTTTTTCTCAGTAGTACATGGCACCTACACAAAAATTGACGATGCATTAAGGCATAAAAACCTCACATTCCAATGTAGAATGGCAGAAATATTAAATGCATCCTTTTCAGAACATGATGTAATAAATATTATATGTAATAAAGGGCCATGGAAAGATAGATTAAAAATTAATTGGAAACTAAATAATCTAATCCTAAGTCAGTGTGAGTCAAACAACAAATCATAGAAACAACCAATAATTTCATCAAAGAGAATTACAATAATGAGACAACATATCCAAATTTATGGGATGCAGCTAAAGCAGTACTTAGGGGAAATTTTATATCTCTAAATGTTTACATAAATAAAATAGAGAAAGAGTAGATCAATGAATTGGGCGTGCAATTTAAAAAGCTAGAAAAGGAACAAATTAAAAATCCCAAATTAAATACCAAATTAGAAATTCTTAAAATCAAAGGAGAGATTAATAAAATTGAAATTGAGAAAACTGCTAATAAATAAAACTAAGGGTTGGTTTTATTTTAAAAAAAAAACCACAATAAAATAGATAAACCTTGGTGAATTTGATTTTAAAAAAAGAAAGAAGAAAACCAAATTATCAGTATCAAAAATAAAAAAGGTGAAATCACCATCAATGAAAAGGAAATTGAAGAAATAGTTAGGAGCTATTATGCCCAACTATAGGTCAATAAATCTGACAATCTAAGTGAAATGGATGAATATTTACAAAAACATAAATTCCCCAGATTAACAGAAGAGGAAATAAAATACTTAACCCCATTTTAGAAAAAGAAATTGGGGGTGGAGCCAAGATGGTGGGGTAAAAACAGTGACTTGCTTGAGCTCTCCCCCAAACCCCTCCAAATACCTGTAAAAAAATGGCTCTAAACAAATTCTAGAGCAGCAGAACCCACAAAAAGAAGGAGTGAAACAAATTTCCAGCCCAAGACAACATGGATGGTTAATTGGGAAGGTCTATTGCACCGATCCGGGAGAGGAATGCAGTTCACCATGGGTGCACAGGCAAAACATGCCTCAGCAAACCTGGAGCAGGCCTCAGGAGACTAAATCATGAGCAGCTGTGGCAGTTTTCAGACTTTTCAACCCACAAACACCAAAGAGAACTTAGAAGGTCAGTAGGAAAAGTCTGTGACTGCAGTGAGAGAGAAGCTTGATCCCAGCCCCAGTCTTTGCACAGTCCTGGGATGGTCGCTACTTCTAGAGCTTTTGGCCCATGGAATGAGGAGGAATCAAGTGGCTGATCAGAAAGGGGATTGCAGGGATCTCTTTGCTGGTGTTGAGGCAGGAATCTCTTGTTTGTGCTTGGATCTGGGTCAGAGTCCTGGGTGGCAGTCCTGAGGCAAGGAGTACTGGAGTGGTGGTGGAGAGGGAATCCTCCTCACAGTTCCAAGGCAGAAAAGAGTGCTTGTGGTCACTCATAGACCAGAGCCCAGGCCAGGAAAGGAGTAACACCTCTCCCTTGATCTTATCAACTTGGAAGAACTGAAAACTTACAGGTCCCTAGAAGTATCTCTGAAAACAGCTGCACAAAACCCCTGAAGCTTAGGACAGTACATTCTCCACACTGGAAGCAGACACCTACCTTAACAAAGAGTTTACAATGCAAGTAATTGGCTGGGATCATAAGCAATAAGCAAACTGTGCAAAATAAGTCACACAATAGAATCTTTCTTTGGTGACAAAGAAGATCAAAACATACAACCAGAAAAAAAATTGAACAAACCATCAATGATTCCCTAAGAAAAAATCCCCAGGACCAAATGGATTTACAAGTGAATTCTACCAAACATTTAAAGAATAATTAATTCCAATAGTATATAAAAACTATTTGGAAAAATAGGCAAAGAAGGTATTCAACCAAATTCCTTTTATGACACAAATATGGTACTGATACCTAAACCAGAAAGAGCTAAAACAGAGAAAAAAAATTATAGACCAATTTTCCTAATGAATATTAATGCAAAATTTTAAATAAAATATTAGCAAAGAGATTACAGCAACTTATGATGAGAACAATACACTATGACCAGGTAGGATTTATGCCAGGAATGTAGGCATGGTTAGCTATTAGGAAAACTATTAGCATAATTGACCATATCAATAACAAAATTAACAGAATCATATGATTATCTCAATAGACGCATAAAAAGCTTTTGACAAAATGCAGCACCCATTCCTATTAAAAACACTAGAGAGTGGGGCAGCTAGGTGGCACAGTGGATAGAGCCCAGGCCCTGGAGCCAGAAGGACCTGAGTTCAAATCTGGCCTCATTTCCTTGACACTTACTAGCTATGTGACCTTGAACAAGTCACTTGACCCCAACTGTCTCACTTTAAAAAAAAAGAAAGAAACAAAGAAAGAAAGAAAAGAAAAATGCTAGAGAGCATAGGAATAAATGGAGCATTCCTTAAAATGATAAGTAGTATCTATCTAAAACCATCAACAAGCATTAATGGGGATAAGATAGAGGCTTCCCAATAAGATCAGCAATGGAAGAAAGATGTCCACTGTCACCACTATTATTCAATATTGTACTAGAAATTTTAGTTTTAGCAATAAAAGAAGAAAAAAATGAAGGAATTAGAATTGGCAATGAGGAGACAAAACTATCACTATTTGCTGATCATATGATGATATACTTAGAGAGTCAGAGATTCAACTAAAAAATTCTTGAAATAATTGGCAACTTTAGGAAAGTTGTAGGATATAAAATAAACCTACATAATTCATCAGCATTTATATATATTATCAACAAAGCTCAGTAGCAAGAGATAGAAAAATTCCATTTAAAATAACTGTAGACAATATAAAATATTTGGAAGTTTACCTGCCAAAACAAACCCAGGAACTCTATGAACACAATTACAAAAGACTTTTCACACAAATAAAGTCAGATCTAAATAGTTGGAAAAATAACAATTGCTCATGGTAGGCCAAGATAATATCATAAAAATGACAATTCTACCTAAATCAGTTTATTTATTCAGTGCCATACCAATCAAACTACCAAAAAACTACTACACAGAGCTACAAAAAATAATAACAAAATTCATCTGGAGAAATGAAAAGTCAAGAGTATCAAGCAAATTAATGAAAAAAATGCAAAGGAAGGCAGCCTAGACATACTAGGTCTAAAGCTATATTATAAAGCAGCAATCATCAAAACTACTTGGTATTGGCTCAGAAATAAAGTGGTATATCAGTGAAATAGGCTAGGTACATAGGACACAGTAGTCAATGACTAGAGTAATCTATTGTTTGATAAACCCAAAGACTCCAGCTTCTGGGAGAAGAACTCACTATTTAACAAAAACTGCTGGGAAAACTGGAAAATAGTATGGCAGAAACTAGACATTGACTAATATCTTATACCCTATTCCAAAAAAAGTCAAAATGGGTGCATGATTTAGACATAAAGGGTGATAACATAAGCAAATTAGGAGAACAAGGAATAGTTTACCTGTAAGAGCTATGGAGAAGGGGAGAATTTAT
>NW_020954610.1:20019179-20023872 GCF_900497805.2 Vombatus ursinus | reverse complement strand
TCCCCTTCTCCATAGCTCTTACAGGTAAACTATTCCTTGCTCTCCTAATTTGCTTATGATATCACCCTTTATGTCTAAATCATGCACCCATTTTGACTTTTTTTGGAATAGGGTATAAGATATTAGTCAATGTCTAGTTTCTGCCATACTATTTTCCAGTTTTCCCAGCAGTTTTTGTTAAATAGTGAGTTCTTCTCCCAGAAGCTGGAGTCTTTGGGTTTATCAAACAATAGATTACTCTAGTCATTGACTATTATGTTTTTTTTACCAAACCTATTCCACTGATCCACCATTCTATTTCTTAGCCAGTACCATGTAGTTTTGGTGGTTACTGCTTTATAATACAATTTAAGATCTGGTACAGCTAGGCCACCTTCCCTTTCATTTCTTTTCATTAATTCCCTTGATATTCTGGACCTTTTGTTCTTCCAGATAAATTTTGTTATTATTTTTTCTAGCCCTATAAAATAATTTTTGGTAGTTTAATCAGTATGGCACTGAATAAGTAAATTATTTTTGGTAGAATTGTCATTTTTATCACGCCATTTTTATTATGTTATTATAAAAATGCCATTTTATTATAATAATAATTATATTAGTATTATGCTCAGCCTACCCATGAGAAACTGATATTTTCCCAATTATTTAGATCTGACTTTATTTGTGTGAAAAGTGTTTTGTAATTGTGTTCATAGCGTTCCTGGTTTTGGCAGGTAGACTTACAAATATTTTCTAATGTCTACCATAACTTTAAATGGAATTTCTCTTTCTATCTCTTGCTGATGGGCTTTGTTAGTGATATATAGAAATGCCAATGATTTATCTGGGTTTATTTTATATCCTGCAACTTTGCTAAAGTTGTTTATTATTTCAACTAGTTTTTTACTTGATTCTCTAGGATTCTCTAAGTATACCATCATATCATTTGCAAAGAGTGATAGCTTTGTTTCTTCTTTGCCTCTTCTAATTCCTTCAATTTCTTTTTCTTCAAAACTAACATTTCTAGTGCAATACTGAATAACAGTGGTGATAGTGGGCATCCTTGTTTCACCCCCAATCTTATTGGAAATGCACCTAGCTTATCCCCATTACATGAAATGCTTGCTGATGATTTTAGATAGATGCTATTTATCATTTTAAGGAAGACCCCATTTATTCCTATGCTCTCTAATGTTTTTTATCTGGAACGAGGATTGTATTTTCTCAAAGGTTTTTCTGCATCTATTGAGATAACATATGATTTCTGTTAATTTTTTGTTCACATGATCAATTATGCTGATAGTTTACCTAATATTGAACCAGCCCTTCATTTCTGGTATCAATCCTACTTGACCATAGTGTATTATCCTCAAGATTAGTTGCTGTAATCTCTTGGCTAGTATTTTATTTAAAGTTTTTGCATCGATATTAATTAGGGAAATTGGTCTATAATTTTTTTTCTCTGCTTTGACTCTTCCCTGTTTAGGTGTTAGCACCAAATTTGTATCATAAAAAGAATTTGGTAAGACTCCTTCACCTATATTCCCAAATAGTTTATATAGTATTGGAATTAATTACTCTTTAAATGTTTAATAGAATTCACTTGTAAATCCATCCATCCCTGGAGATTTTTTTCTTAGGGAGTTCAGTGATGTCTTATTCTAGTTCTTTTTCTGAAATGTGGTTATTTAAATATTTTGTTTCCTCTTCTGTTAAACCAAGCAATTTATGTTTTTGTAAATATTCATCCATTTCACTAAGATTGTCAAATTTATTCGCATACAGTTGGGTAAAATATCTCCTAATTATTGCTTTAATTTCCTCTTCATTGGTGGTGAATTCACCTTTTTCATTTTTTGATATTGGTAATTTGATTTTCTTATTTCCTTTTTAAAATCAAATTAACCAAAAGTTTGTCTATTTTATTGGTTTTTTTTGTGAAACCAGCTCTTAGTTTTATTTATTAGTTTTCAATAGTTTTCTTGATTTCAATTTTATTACTCTCCCCTTTGGCTTTCAGAATTTCTAATTTGGTATTTAATTGGGGATTTAAAATTTATTCTTTTTCTAGCATTTTTAGTTGCATGTCCATATCTTTAGAGATAAAAAATTTCCCTTAAATTAATTACAGTTAATTAATTAATTAAATAAATAAAATTAATTTTTACTCTATCTTTCCATGGCCATTTGTCACAAGTAGTTTTTATTGCATCATGATCTGAAAAAGATGCATTTAATATTTCTGCCTTTCTGCATTGGATTGTGAGGTTTTTATGCCCTAATAAATGGTCAATTTTTGTGTAGGTGCCATGTACCACTGAGAAAATGGTATATTCCTTCTATCACCATTCACTTTTCTACCAAGGTCTACCATATCTAACTTTTCTAAAACTCTATTCACCTCCTTAACTTCTTTCCTGTTTATTTTGTGGTTAGATTTATCTAGTTCTGAGAGGGGGAGGTTGAGGTCCCCCACTAGTATAATTTTGCTGTCTCTTTCTTCCTATACCTCCCTTAACTTCTCCTCTAAGAATCAGGATGCTATACCACTTGGTGCATATATGTTAAGTAATGTTATTACTTCATTTTCTATGGTACCTTTTAGCAGGATGCAGTTTCCTTCCTTATCTCTTTTTATTGCATCTATTTTTGCTTTTGCTTTGTCTGAGGATTGCTACCCTTGCTTTTTTAACTTCAACTGATGCATAATTTATTCTACTCCAGCTTTTAACTTTCTTCTGTATGTATCCTTCTGCTTCATATGTGTTTCTTGTAAACAACATATTGTAGGATCCTGGTTTTTAATCCACTCTGGTATCCGCTTCTGTTTTATGGGAGAGTTCATCTCATTCACATTCACAGTAATCTGTGTCTTTCTCTCCATCCTATTTTCCCTCCTGTTTATGCTTTTCTCTCTTTCTCCCTTTCCATCCTCACTAGAGTTTTGCTTTTGAATACCACCTTCCTCAATCTGTCCTCCCTTCTATCAGTCTCTTCCCTCTTCTTCCCCTTTTCCTTTACTACTTCTTCCCTCCCTTCTACCCACCCCCCTTTTTTCCTCTTTTCCCTCCTACTTCCTTTAGTGTAAGTTAGATTTCTATAACTAATTGAGTACGTTATTTCCTCTTTGTGCCAAATCTAATACGAGTAAGGTTCAAACAATGCTCATCTCCCTCCCTCCTTTCACTTTCCTGTAATAGATCTTTGTGCCTCTTCATGTGATGTAATTTACCTGTGTCTCCACCTTTTGTTTTCTCCCTTTCCCCCTCTTAGATATTTTATTATCACATCAAAGTCAACTTATACCCATGCCCTCTGTCTATGTATACCCCTTCTAAATGTCAAAATAAAGATACATTTCTCAAGAGTTATAAGTATCATCTTCCCTTGTAGGGATGTAAACAGTCTTATTGAATAACATGTTGTTTTTTCTTTCCTGTTTACCTTTTTATACCTCTCTTGAGACTTGTATTTGAAGATCAAATTTTCTGTTAAGCTCTGGTCATTTCATCAGGACCATTTAGAAGTCCCCTATTTCTTTGAATGTCCATCTCCTTCCCTGAAAGATTATGCTCAATTTCACTGGGTAGTTGATCCTTGGTTGTAATCCAAGCTCCTTTGCCTTCCAGAATATCATATTCCAAGCCCTCTGATCTTCTAATGTAGAAGCTGCAAGGTCCTGTGTAATCCTGACTGTGGTTCCACGATATTTGCATTGTTTCTTTCTGGCTGTTTGCAGTATTTTCTCATTGACCTGATAATTTTGGAATGTGTCTACAACATTCCTTGGCATTTTCAATTTGGGATCTCTTTCTGGAGGTGATGGGTGGATTCTTTCCATGGCTATTTTACTCTCTTGTTCTAGGATTTCAGTGCAGTTTTCCTTGATGATTTCTTGAAAGATGCTATCCAGGCTCTTTTTTTCATCACGGCTTTCAGGTAGACCAATAATTTTTAAATGATCTCTCCTGGATCTATTTTCCAGATCAGTTGTTTTTCCAATGAGGTATTTTATGTTTTCTTCTATTTTTTCATTCTTTTGATTTTGTTTGACTGATTCTTGATGTCTCATAGCTTCCACTTGCCCAATTCTAATTTTTATGAATTGTTTTCTTCAATTAGCTTTTGTGCCTCCTCTTCCATTTTGCTAATTCTGCTTTTTAAGAAGTTGTTTTCTTCAGTGTACTTTTTCTCATTTGGCCAATTGTATTTTTTAAGGACTTGTTTTCTACAGTCAATTTTTGTCCTTCCTTTCCCAAGCTATGGACTCTCTCTCATTTCTTTTTCTAATTTTTCTTCTACCTCTCTTATTTGACTTTTAAAATCCTTCTTGAGCTCTTCAAGAAGGCTTTTTGGACTTGAGACCAGTTTATATTCCCCTTTGAGGTTTCAGATATGAGTATATTGACAATGTTGTCCTCTTCTGAATTTGTATTTTGCTCTTCCTTGTCCTCATAGTAAGAATCTGTAGTCATTGTCCGTTTCTGGTTTTTGTTCATGGTGTTTGCCTATTTCCTGGCTGTTAAAGTTGAGCTGTCCTGGTGGAGCACAGGGGGCAACTGACCCAAACTTCTTGTACTGGAGGCCAGGGACCTGGTCACTGGCTTTGTGTCCTGGGGCCTCAGGTGCTGGCAGCTGGAGGCTGTAGAGATCTGGCAGCTTACCTGGATGCTGAGGTTATCAACACTGAAGCTCTTGGTGTGTGTGTGTTGGC
>NW_020954610.1:19731508-20019079 GCF_900497805.2 Vombatus ursinus | reverse complement strand
GGGGCAGTCTGGCCCCTGAAGGAAGCCAGCTCACCCAAGTAGCTTTGAAACATTGGAAAGTTTGGCTTCTAGAGGATGCCTGCTCACTGGATCACGTTGTGGTTTTCTGAGTTTCAGTCCACCCTTTCCCTTGCCTGTGCCAAGGTACTGGGGGGTGAGGGGGTACTGGTGTTGGCACTTGCCTGCTCCACCACCCTAAGGTTCAGGATTTCCCTCTGGTTTGCTGAGGAGTGGCTTGCTGGGACACCTCCCATCCTATACTGTTCCCCTTCCACCAGAGTGAGAAGAAGGTTTCCTGTTAATCCCCCAAGCTTCTCAGGCTACAAGATTGCTGCACCCTGTCTTTCTGCTGGCTCAGCTGTTCCAGGGTTTTACTGAGGCAATATTTTCCGGGTTTTTAGCGGTCAAGAAAGGAGAGCCAGAATGACATTTCTTATTTTCTTATTCCCCTATCTCGGTTTCTAGAAGTCAACCTTGTTATCTAGGTATCTTCTCAAATTATACACACACACACACACACACACACACAAACATTTATCACTTTGGAAACTTTAAAGCTCCATATAAAGGTCATTATTCTTTATTTCATTATTATTACATTATTGTTTATACTAATACATTTTATAGATAATGGGAAAAGATTTAAGACTCCCTTAAAGTGTTTTCTTCTTAAGTGGTATTTCAAAATCATAGGTTTGAAAGTATTAACCGCATACCCATCCCCCTCCCCATTCAGTGGTTCCTTCTTGCAGATTACAAGGCCATAGAATTTAAAAAAAAAAAAGTGTGTGTGTGTGTGTGTGCATCTCCTCTCTTAGGCTTTTAAAGACCTTCACAATCTGACTTGTTCACCTTTTCCAGGCTAATTGCACAACACTGCCTTAAGGAATTCAAACAGCTTGCAGCTGTATACATAGAAAGTTTCATCACTACTCTCAATGCCTTTGCACCGGCTTTCCCTCACGCCTGGAAGGTACTCCCTCCACACCTTTCTAGCTTCTATAGAAACTATCGTAGTGTTCTGTTCTCACAAGTATCTTCAGATTTAATTTTCTATGTGCACCCCACCCCCTTATAAAACGTAAGTTCCTTCAGGTCAGGGGCCATTTATATATGCAACACCTAGACATAGTAGGTGCTTAATACATTCTTTGTTGAACTTGTTTGCTAGAACTGTTAGAAAGGTTCGAGCTGTGTTTGTCTAGCACCAGGATGATTTTTTTTTTTTTGGCGGGGAAGGGCAGTTACAACAAATACTGGGGCCAATCTAACATCGGTTAAAGGCTGTGTGCGACTATGTTATGAGGTCCAGGGTCAAGTGGGGGAAAAACAGCCAAGTTTCGTCCTGAGACCAGTTGCCCACGGTCCCCTTTGTACCCCTCGTCGTGAACTGGGAAGGATTCCAGTCTCCAGCGGAGGCACTTCTAGCCGGTCAGAACCAGGAACTGTGCCCGAGGCAGAGGCTTCACAGGGGCCTGAGACTGGACAGGAGATGAGAAGCCTCTTATATTTTCCAATACATTATTTATCCCTCGCCTTCCGGTCTGAGATGCCCTTTAAAAACTGCATCTACCCCCGTCGGTAGTTGGAAAACTTTGGACGCGGGGTGGGGTCTGGATACGCACGCAGAGCCGGAGCCAGTCAGCTTGGGGAGGTCGCAGGGTTAGCGCTGGGGGCGGGGGGAGGAGGAGAAAAGCCGAGGGAGGGGAGCAGGAGGGCGGACTACTAGCCCCGCCGCCGCGTGGGCTCCCGTGGAAGCAGCTGACTCCTTCGCCCTGGGGCCCGGCGCAGCGCCCTCCCCTTCTTCCCTTTCTCCTTTTCGGACCGGAGCCGCGGCGGCTACAGCGGAGAGTAGGCCACGGGGTGCTCGCGCCCCGCTGCCCGCGGCGTCTCCTCCTGCTTCGCCGCTCCGCCGCTCGCCCCTCGCGCCGGGCCACGCAGCGCCACGCCGCTCAGCCGAACCCCAACCTCGGCGTCCCCGGTGAGTTGCTCGCTTCCCTCCCTCCTGCCTCAGGCTCCGGCGGCATGGAAGTGCCGGCTCTGCGGAGAGCCGGAGTCGGGGGCTGGCGGCGCGGCGGGCCCCGGGCCTCTGCTCCCGGTGCTCACTTAGCCTGCGAGCGAGCTCCACCTCGGCTCCTTTCCGGGCCGGGAGAGAGCGCTTTGGGCTGTCACCGGGACGGCTGGGGAGCTATCTGCTTCTGGGAAGGGTCTAGGCCTGGCTTTGGTGGGGCCTTGCAGAGGGGAGGAGGGGAACTGTGTACCGGTGTTACACAGACCTGCCAGCTCATCTCCTTCTCCTGCCCACATCACAGGGGCTTTATCTGCTTGGGACTTTGGGGCTGCGGGGTTTTCACAAAAAAGTTCGTTTTCTAATCGCGCCCACCCCTACTTGGAAAATTTGTTGCTCTTGCTGAATTTTCTGATCCTGCAGCCTATAATGTTTATGCTATTTACCTTTCTTCAATGTAAGCTTTGTTGATACTTAATTTTTATTTAGTGTACTTAAGTTTTGTGTGTGTGTGTGTGTTTTGTATGAGTGTGTGTGTGTGTGTTTTTATGGGGGAGGGAGAAATCACTTAATTTATGTCTGTTATTCAGAAGCACAAGTGGAATTTGCAGATCCAGATTCAACTAAGAATTTCATTTCTTGCTTCCCTAATACTTTTTGCCTCAACTCTCTCCTTCCATAATGTCATTCCTGTTCAGTGAATTTCCTTTCGTTCAGACGCTTAAAACAGACGGGAGGGAGGAGGAGTTCGGGGCTTCTTGGTGGGAGAATTGGTCACATGAGCTCTGTTCCCACAGACTTCTACATAATAACAAAACCTAGACAGGAACAAAATCCAAAGCCAAATTTCGGTCAGGTTTAGAAAAATGGAAAGGTGTCTTTATTGAGTAATAGTAACCCAAAAGTTATTTCGTACCCGCCCACTCCCTGAAAAACAAACCTCAAAGAGGGGGGAAATTATCCAAAAGTTGCTTCAACCTAGGAAATGCTTGGGATTTTTATTTCATTGAGGGTTCCTGGTAGTTTTGTACTTTTCCTATGTGAACTTAATGCGGTACCCCAAACCAACCGGACACTGTTAATCTCAAAGCTTGACCTCTTCTTTTAAAACTATGTACTATATTCCTAGATAAATGATAACCAGGATCCCAGCTTAGAAAAACTTATTTTTTCCCTCATGCTGAGGAAAGTTGTTTACTTTTATGCCAAATAATACCTTTTCTCCCCCCTCCCATTTTCCTCATTGTGTAGCTAAGCTTTATGAATGATGGCAAATGGACATTTAGGTTTATGGGAAGATATCCAAGGGAATATAGGGGATGAGTTAGGATTGTATCAGCAGAGATCAAACAATTCAAAAACTTTCAAACAGGGTGGGAAAGCATAGGCACTTTGCCTTCCTTTTTTCTTAACTTCACTGGCTTTAATCCCAAATTTTGAAATTGCTTAATTGATATCCTTAGGCTTTTGAAGTAAAGTTGATATTTCCCCCAAAAGGCTGTGGAGGAACTTGTGCTTTGGCTTCCTTTCTCCAGCTTCATTGTGATTTTAACCCTAAATTTTGAAATTTTGTAAATCAAGTTGAAATATATTTTCCAAGTCTATTCCTTTCAAGATCCATCTACTACTGCATGTAATGAAGTATCTGTACATCGTTTTCCTGCCTTCCTATTAGCATTGCCCAGGGTAGTTAGAGGAATATGGAACCAAGGGCAAAGTCTACTGGATTGCCTGCTGCCTGTGTAATTTTGAGGTATTTCTATATGCATTTGTTTACTGGATAAAACTGTACCTAACTCAATTCCTTTCTCCCCTTTTTTGTGTGACTTGCCAGCATCCAAAATATTCTTGAATTGTAGAAGAGTTGAATGTTGAATTGCATTGTTCTTTATAATAGTGCTGTCTGTGTGAAGATATTATATACCCACTCAGTCATATGCCCTTGGATATTTTCCTATAAATCAAAAAAAACTTAGTTTTTTCATAAAACTTAGTTGCACAGTTTGTGTGGGGGGCAGAGTGAGGGGGAGAGTAGGAAAAGTGTTTTATTTGGCATAAAAGTAAATGACTTTCCTCAGCATGAGGGAAAAAGGAAGTCTTTCTAAGTTGGGATCCTGGTTATCATTTATCTAGGAATATAGTACATAGTTTTCAAAGAAGAGGTCAAGCTTTGAGGTTAACAGTGTCCGGTTGGTTTGGGGTAGTGCATCCACTTCAAATAGGGAAAGATAGAGACGTGTATATCTACATCTTTTGAACTTCCCCATTAGACGATGAGCTTCTTGAAAGCAAGGACTATGTTTTGCCTTTTCATTCTCGGTGCTTAGCACGGTACTTGGGACATAGTAGGCCCTTAATAAATGATGGTTGACTGTCCCTTGGGCAGAGATTGCTGTAACCAAGAAGGTGATAATCCTGTTAAAATATACTTGTTCCTTTGAGGGTGATTGACATCAAATTGAGACAAGTAGTAGATGAGACTCTTACTTGCCAATGAGGCTTCTTAACCTTTCCTGATTGTCTTTTACAGAATGTGATCTGAGCTTTGAGGCTTTCAGATTGAAAGCAGAGTAGAACATGAGATTTCCAAAGGAAACCACTTGGAACAAATTAAATAAATATTTACAAATTCTCACCAGAATACCAAAGCTTTTGCAATTTATGGTATTCTAGGTGTCTTCCTGTGTTCTAGATGCTAGATTCTAGGGTATCTCTAATTCAGAGAGAGTAATGCTAACAGGACCAATTCATGAATTCAAATCCGGCCTCAGATGCTTACTACCTATGTGACCCTTGACAAGTCATTTTGCTTTATTTTCCTGTAAAATGAGCTAGAGAAGGAAATGGTAAACCACTTCAGTGTCTTTGCCCACAGAACTCCCAAATGGGATCATGAAGAGTTGGACTTAACTGAAACAACTCAACTGTAACCCTTATCCTAATTAGCTTATTGCCCTGGGGGAGCAAGGAACAGTATCTAGCTTTTAACCAACTTACTCATAATAGGTGATTGCTCAACAAGTGTGCATTGGTTGCTTGACAAGACTGTGGAGTTAGTCCCTATTGTATGTGAAAGTCTGCGTATTTTTATGTCCCAAAGTATTGTGTAGGCTTTACTGAGGGATTAATGTCCTTTGGAGCTCCTAGACACTAAGATTATGAGGGAAGGCCAAATTCATAGTTTGTAATGTTTGAGAAGAAAACTAATCATTGGTATCACACTGAAAATGGTTTTCAATTATTGTAATGGATTTTAAAATGGAAAGCAGACTTTTTTGTTTCTTTAATTATAGACTTTGAATACTTTTAAACTTATTTTTGAGGTTAAAATAGAAAATAAGCTACCTATACTTTTCTGTTACTTTTATAACAAAACAAAGGTATGAAGAATCCCAGATTTTAGAGCATGTACATCTGGCTAAATAATAACTAGTATTTACATAGCACTTTGAGGTTTATAAAGTACTTTACAAATATCATCTTATTTGATTCTGATAACAGCCTTGGGAGGTAGGTGTTATTATCTCCATTTTACAGAAGAGGCAACTCAGGCAGACAGATGTTATGTGCCTTACCCAGGGTCATACAGTTAACAAGTGACTGATGCTAGATTAGAACTCAGGTCTTCCTGACTCCAAGTCTAGCATTCTAAACCACTTAGTCACCTCAGACTATGTACAAATGTTAACTGAATGTTGGTACACTCTACATGAGAGCTCTTTCTTCAATTACCAGTGAATTGATAACTAGAGAAACTGTTTTTTATCTATATAGACAATCTTATTAAAAATAAAATCTGAAGACATAAAAGTTGTTCTCTTCAGAGTGGCATATATTCGAATTGGCAGAGTTGGTTTCATCATGTGTCCAAGAACAAGAAATGTTTTCTAGAATACTTTGTCATCTGACTTTGTATTGCTTATAATAAACATAATCAAAAGAAAGTCACTAAGGTAGTTGTAAAAAATAAGAAATAGAGGACATAGAAAAAACTTGACAGAATTCTGTAAAGTAAGTATTTGTGCTCTATGACCATGGATAAGTCATTTAATGTCTCTACCTCAGTTTTCTAATCAGTAAAATGGAGGTAATAATACATGTAGCACATTTGTAGTACAGGTTTGTGGTGAGGCTCTAATGGGAAATTTATGTAAATAGCTTCACAATTTTTAAAAGTTCCTCATAAATACTGGTTATTGTTCTCCCCTTTATTGAAGATGGCTTCAGTCTCAAGGATGGCACAGTGAAAAAATATTGGGAAAATATGTTGCAAGAGTGATAAGACATTAAGAAATGAGAGGCAAGAGGCTTATAGATTACTTCAAAGCAGTGCAGTAAGATCATTGACCTGTTTAGAGCAAAAGTCAAAGTTAACACCATATTAGAAAAAGGGATAAAGATGAAAAGAAGATACCACTTGAAATTGCATTAATTCCAACACAACCTATTTAAACAAAGTGTCGATGCTAGAAAATGGGAAGTGAAGACATTAATCCTGATTGTCACCCTTTGTTAAATAAGTTTAACAGATATAAAGCAGTTACCACAATGAGAAGACTGAATTCATCTTGAAACTGTCAACCAACAGACATTTTTTTCTCTTTGTCAAGAAGAGTAAGATAGCTGTCAAAGACAATATTGGTTTAGAATACAAGCTGATTTGCAGAGCATTCTATTAAGAGGACAGAATAGCAAAAATAAGTTGAGGTGAAAATGAGCTTGGTGTGATAACTAGCTAAGTCATATCACCCTGATAGCACTTAGAGATGAAAGTAGAAAGAAGAAAACTATAGTTCTGAAATAGATCAGTACCAGTGGAATTACCATATTTGAATTCAAATACTTTAGTACTATATGAGGAAGTTCAGTTGTTTTCAGTTATGTCCAATTCTTTGTGACCCCATTTGGGGTTTTCTTGGTAAAGATACTGGAGTGGTTTGTCATTTCCTTCTCCAGCTCATTTTACAGATGAGGAAACTGAGGCAAACGAGGGTTAAATGACTTACCCAAGGTCACATAACTAGTAAGTGTCTGAGGCCAGATTTGAACTCATGAAGATGAGTCTTCCTCATTCCAGGCCTGGCACACTATCTACTATACCACTTAGCTGCAAATGATGAAGTAGAAATGGGATAGGCAAATTTGTGCTAGAGGAAAGCAAGATAGTTAGTACTCAATTTTCAATATAAAAGCACGTATTTTTTTAAGCACATATTATGTGTCAGGTACTGTGTTAAGCTCAGAAATATGAAGATTTCAAAAGAATGGAAAATATCATGGATGGTATTATTACCCCATCCCAAACTTCTTCAAACTAACACAAGGTTAGTTTCAGCCACAGAAGCCTCCATTCCCAACCGTAGAAGGCTAGGGTCCTAGAAGTGGAGATACTACCAATCATGTGGACACATGATTCCCCTATGCTTCTAATGGCCATTTAGCCCCCATTATACATTTTCTCTTCTCCGACTCCTTATATCTGTTCTGGAGGAGACACACTCTCTGCAACTCAGCAGAACCTAGTATGGAGCCTACAGCTTCTCAAATGTAAAGGGTTCCAGCGACGTGACACAGTGCTGGCCACAAGATCTTTGAAAGGATCTGTCGTCCACCAAGGTATTGACTCTGAGGACAGGAAGTGCAATAGGACCTGATCTGGAACTTGAAGAGCAATAATCAAAAAGAGCTTGGCTGAGAGCTTTGTGGAGTGGCAATAATAGTGATAGTAGAGGACAATGTTTGATAGCAATAGTGGGATGTGACTAGCTTGTTCTTTCAGCTAATCACACCATGATATTTGGGTTTCAGACTCACCTTGTAGGAGGAGGCGACACGGGCAGATGAGAAGTATTGGAAGCAGAAGACCTGTGTTCACATTCCAACTCCTCAATATTGATGTGACTTTGGACAGATCATTTAATTTCTGTTGTCCTCAGTTTTCCCATCTGTAAAATTAAGTAGATAAATTCTAAGATTCCTTCTACCTCTACATCTATGATCCTGTGGTCATCAAGTATTTGTTAAGTGCCTGCTGTGTGTCAGTTACTGTGCTAGGTGTTGGGAATTCAAGTACAAAGAACAAAATAATCTTATTTGCTATTTTTTTTTCTCTTCTGTTGAGCCTCTTTCTGGTGGTTCCTCCTATTCTAAATTTTACTTACAACATCACTAATCTGAAAATATGTTTAATAAGAATGTATATATATGGCCTATATCAGATTGTGTGCTGTCTTGCGGAGGGTGGTGGGGAGGAAGGGGGAGAAAAATTTTAAACTCAAAAGCATATGGAAGTGATTGTTGATAAGTCAAAAAAAATTAATAAAAAACAATTCTCATGTCAAAAAAAAAGAACAAAATAATCCATCAGTTAATATTGACCCATATGCTTCCTTTCATATTTGTTAGTCAATAAGTATTTATCTTCATCTCTATCAAATCTTCACGAAACTGGTCTGTAAATAAATTACAAGTATCATTAATGAAAATATGAGAAGGAAATAGGTGATTCTCTAAGTAGACCCTATCCTCATAGTTACACAGTTAGTTAAAAGATGTGAAAAATGCAACTTTCCACTGTCTTTTTTACTGGTCAGAAAAAGTACATTTGAGTCTGTGTAGAGCAAAAATAGCCTTACAGGTCTTCTAATAAAGTCTCACTCATGAATATGTTGAGAAGATTAAAAAAAAATCCTTTGATACATGTAATTATAAGCATGACTGTTCACTAATCCTACAGTTATCAATATATTTGGTCAAGGCATAAAACGGGGAGACTTTTCTTAAAATTGTTCATCTCTATTATGGTAGACAGTTTTGTAAATTGAACTTTGTACATGGTTCTGTATGAAGGGATTCCTTGTAGATGATGAGGTGTTACATATTTTCTTGTTTGTGAATGATGCACTGATTATATCAATTTAGCTGCAGTTAAGTAAGATTTAGTGTGCTGCCAATGATTTATGCACAAAACATGGCGTAAAAAATAAAAATGCTTACAAACAAAAAAATTCATTTGGCAAGAGTGAAATCATATAGTAAGAGTTAAAGATCACAGGTGGACAGAGAGACATACAAATGAAGTCTAGCACTGGCACCCCAAAAGCATTAGAAGACCTGGAGGAAGGCTTTCATCACATTGGGTAGCTCTTCTGTGAAAGATGTTAACACGAATTACACAGGATGAAGAAGTAGAGGAAACTAGGAAGTATAATGAGTAAGAGTGCTGGACTTGGAAGACAGGAAGACCTGAGTTTGAATACAGCCTCAGATATTTACTACCACTTAACTACTGTCTGCCTCAGTTTCCCTGTCTGTAAAATGGGGTTAATAACAGAACCTACTACAGAGGGTCATTGTGAAGATCACATGAGAAAACAATGTACAATGCTTTGCAAACAATAAAGTGCCATATGAATGTCTGCTATTATTATTATTATGCACTGATGAAATAATGTATCCATGGAACTACTAAATCACCAGACTGTATTTGTCTTTATTCCCTTTCCTTTGCTTTAAAGAAAAATAAAATTCTTAAAGATACCAGTTTACTAAAGTGGAAAAAGTGACTTCTTCCCATTTAATACTTTGTATGTATGTATGTATCTTTATCTGTATCTCCACATTTCCTTTACTCCTGGGTTTTTAAAGCACCATATAAAAATATGAGCTGCCATTTCTACAGTCCTATTTCTGATTCTTTGCAACTTTCTCTTATTTCCTCTTTTCTCCCCATCTAGTAAGTCAAGAGTAACAAATGCAAGAAAAGAAGTGGTTGGGCGACTGGGAAAAAATTGTATCTATGTATCTGGCAACTAGTGGAAGAAAGTATATAGAGATCACCTTTTTAGATTCCAAGCTTCTAGAACTTAGGTACTGGGTATTCTTTTAGTGGATGTAGTATTAAGTGCCTCGCACATTACAAGTTTAAGGAAAAACAGATTGTTTGTTATAGATACTATAGAGACACTAATCTGGAAAAATGATTAGATGATGATGAAATTTTTAAACAAATTTATCTTTGTCTACCACAGGAATAGTGCTAGTGCTGTGATATGACAGTGATATTAACTGTGGCTACAGTGACTTGAAGTGCCTGTGTGTGCTTTTTGTGGAGGGGATTTTAAATTTTTAAGTGGACAGATTATCAAGAAAATAGTTTTCTGGGGGAAAAAATGTTAACTGTTGTTGAACATAGCTTTGATAATAGAAGTAACAACCTTTATTGCTAAGCTGGCTTCCAACAGTTAAATAAAACTAATTTTAAGAGTAGGAGCTGAAAGTAACCTGAAGCTTCATTACCATGAAAATGAACTCAGGTCTAAAGTTCTCTGCTTGAAATTAATTTGAGGTGGTGCATGGCACATACACAAAAGTTGACCATGTACTAGGGCATAAAAACCTCACAATCCAGTGCAGAAAGGCAGAAATAGTAAATGCATCCTTTTCAGATAATGATGCAATAAAAATTACATGTAATAAAGGGCCATGGAAAGATAGACTAAAAAATAATTGGAAATTAAATAATCTAATCCTAAAAAATGATTGGGTCAAACAACAAATCATAGAAACAATCAATAACTTCATTCAAGAGAATGACAATAATGAGACAACATATCAAAACTTATGGGATGCAGCAAAAGCAGTTCTTAGGGGAAGTTTTATATCTCTAAATGCTTACATAAATAAAATAGAAAAAGAGGAGATCAATGAATTGGGCATACAACTAAAAAAACTAGAAAAAGAACAAATTAAAAATCCTCAATTAAACACCAAATTAGAAATATTGAAAACCAAAGGAAAAATTAATAAAATTGAAATTAAGAAAACTATTGAACTAATAAATAAAACTAAGAGCTGGTTTTATGAAAAAACCAATAAAATAGATAAACCTTTGGTTAATGTAATTTAAAAAAAGAAAGAAGAAAACCAAAGTACTAGTATCAAGAATGAAAAGGGTGAAACTACCACCAAGGAAGAGGAAATTAAAACAACAATTAGGAATTATTTTGCCCAACTATATGCCAACAAATTTGACAATCTTAGTGAAATGGATATATATTTACAAAAATATAAATTGCCCAGATTAACAGAAGAGGAAGTAAAATACTTAAATAACCCCATCTCAGAAAAAGAAATTGAACAAGTCATTGATGAACTCCCTAGGAAAAAATCTCCAGGGCCAGATGGATTTAAATGAGAATTCTATCAAACATTTAGAGAACAATTAATTCCAATACTGTATAAACTATTTGGTAAAGTAGGTAAAGAAGGAATCTTGCCAAATTCTTTTTATGATACAAATATGGTGCTGACACCTAAATCAGGAAGAGTCAAAACAGAGAAAGAAAATTATAGACCAATTTCTCTAATGAATATAGATGCAAAAATATCAAACAAAATATTAGCAAGTAGATTATAGCAACTTATCACACGAATAATACGCTATGACCAGGTAGAATTTATACCAGGAATGCAGGGCTGGTTCAATATAAGGAAAACTATCAGCATAATCCATCATATCAACAGCAAAACTAACAGAAACCACATGATCATCTCAATAGATGCAGAAAAAGCTTTTGACAAAATACAACACCCATTCCTATTAAAAACACTAGAGAGCATAGGTATAAATGGAGTCTTCCTTAAAATAATAAATAGCATCTATCTAAAATCTTCAGCAAGCATAATATGTAATGGGGACAAGCTAGAAGACTTTCCAATAAGATTGGGGGTGAAACAAGGATGTCCATTATCACCACTGTTATTCAACATCATACTGGAAACGTTAGCTTTAGCAATAAGAGAAGAGAAAGACATTGAAGGCATTAGAATAGGCAAAGAAGAAACAAAGCTATCAGTCTTTGCAGATGACATGATGTTATACTTAGAGAATCAAGTAAAAAACTACTTGAAATAATAAACAACTTTAGCAAAGTTGCAGGATATAAAATAAACCCACATAAATCATCTGCATTTCTTTATGTTACCAACAAAGCCCAGCAGCAAGAGATAGAAAGAGAAATTCCATTTAAACTTACTGTAGACATTATATAATATTTAGGAGTCTACCTCCCGAAACAAACCCAGGAACTCTGTGAACACAATTACGAAACACTTTACACGCAAATAAAATCAGATCGAAATAATTGGAAAAACATCATTTGCTCATGGGTAGGCTGAGCTAATATAATAAAAATGACAATTCTACCTAAGCTAATTTACTTATTCAGTGCCATACCAATCAAACTACCAAAAAATTATTTTATAGAGTTAGAAAAAATAATAACAAGATTCATTTGGAAGAACAAAAGGTCCAGAATATCAAGAGAACTAATGAAAAGAAATGCAGGGGAAGGTGGCCTAGCCATTCCAGATCTTAAACTGTATTATAAAGCAGCAATCATCAAAACTGCTTGGTACTGGCTAAGAAATAGAATGGTAGATCAGTGGAATAGGTTAAGTATGTAACACACAGTAGTCAGTGACTATAGTAATATATGATTTGATAAACCCAAGACCCCAGCTTCTGGGATAAGAACCTACTCTTTGAAAAAAACTGCTGGAAAAGCTGGAAACGAGTATGACAGAAACTAGGCATAGACCAAAATCTCACACCATATACCAAAATAAAGTCAAAATGGGTACATGATTTAAATATAAAGGCTGATACTATAAGCAAACTGAGAGAGCAAGGAATAGTTTACCTGTCAGATCTATGGAGAACAGAAGAATTCATGACCAAACAGGAGATAGAAAACATTACAAAAAGCAAAATAGATAATTTTGATTACATTAAATTGAAAAGTTTTTGCACAAAGCCAATGCAACTAAGATTAGAAGGAAAGTAGAAAATTGGGAAAGAATTTTTGCAACCAGTCTCTCTGATAAGGGCTTCATTTCTAAACTATATAGAGAGTTAAGTCAAATTTATAAGAATACAAGCGATTCCTCAATTGATAAGTGGTCAAAGGATATGAACAGATGAAGAAAATGTAAATGTATATGTAAATGTATAGCCTATATCCGATTGTGCACCGTCTTGGGGAGGGTGGTGTGGAGGAAGGGGGAGAAAAATTTTAAACTCAAAAGCATATGGAAGTGATTATTGATAAATCAAAAGAAATTAATAAAAAAAATTAATTTGATATTAAGAAATTGAGATGGGCAGAACCAAGATGGTGGAGAAAAGGCAGTGACTCACATGAGCTCTCCTGAAAACTCCTCTGAACACTTTTAAATAATGCCATAAAACAATGCCTGGAGTAGCAGAACCCACAAAAGGACAGGGTGAAATAATTTTCCAACCAAAGACAACTTAGAAGGTCAGCAGGAAAGGTCAGCAGGAAAGGTCTGCCCCACCTGGATGAGAGTGGAGCGCAGACCCAGCCCCAGCAAACCAGGAGCGTGGGCCTTTGGAGTTATTGAATCAGCAGTGGCAGTGGCTGTGGCTGCTTCTGGAGCTCTCAGCCCACAGACAGTAAGGGGGTCAAACAACTGGTCAGTAAAAGGTTACAGGGGTCTTTTTGCTAGCCTTGAGGCAGAATTCTCTTGCTTTGCCCATACTCAGATCTAGGTCACATCCTGGGTGGCAGTCCCAGGGCAAGGGGGAGCATTAGCACAGCACAGCTTGTGACCACAGTAGAGCAAGAACCATCTTCACAGTTCCAGGGCAGAAAACAGTGCTTATGTTCACTCACAGACCAGAGCACAGGTCAGGAGAGTAGTAAACACATCTCTGCTTAGATCATACCACTTTGGAAGAACTGAAAACTTACAGGTTCCTAGAAGTACCTCTAAGAACAGCTGCACAAAACCCGTAAAGCTCAGGACAGTGCTCCCTTCACACTGGATGCAGAGCCCTACCTTAACAAAGAGTTAAAAGTCAAGAAATAGGCTGGGAAAATGAGCAAACAACAGAAGAAAAAAAAAGACTCGACTCTGATTATAGAAAGTTACTATGGTGATAAGGAAGATCAAACCACACACTCAGAAGAAGATAACAAAGTCAAAGCTCCTACATCCAAAGCTTTCAAGGAAAATATGAATTGGTCTCAGGCCATGGAAGAGCTCAGAAAGGATTTTGAAAATCAAGTGAGAGAAGTAGAGGAAAAATTGGGAAGAGAAATGAGAGTGATGCAGGAAAGAGCATGAAAAACAAGTCAACAGCTTGGTAAAAGAGACACAAAATAATATTGAAGAAAATAACATCTTAAAAAGCAGACTAGGTCAAATAGTAAAAGAAATACAAACATCAATGAGAAGAATGCCTTGAAAAGCAGAATTAGCCAAATGGAAAAAAAAAGACACAAAAATCTCCTGAAGAAAAAATTTGGAAGCAAGTTTCTCTGATAAGGCCTCATTTCTCAAACATTTAGAGAACCGAGTCAAATTTATAAAAGTAAGAGCCATTCCCCAATAGATAAATGATCAACAGATATGATTGGTTTTCAAATGAAATAATCAAACCTATCTATAGCCATATGAAAAAATGCTCTTAACTCACTATTGATTGGAGAGATGCAAATTAAAACAAGTCTGAGGTACTACCTCATACCTATTAGATTGGCTAATAGGATAGAAAAGGAAAACAACCAGTGTTGGAGGGCATATGTGGAAAGTGAGACATTAATGCAATGTTGATGTACTTGTAAACTGATTCAATCATTCTGTAGAGCAATTTGGAACTATGCCCAAGGGCCGTAAAACCCTTTAACTTAGTAATACCACTAATAGGTCTATGTCCATAGAGAGATAAAGAGCAAAAAGGAAAAGGATCTATATGTCCAAAAATATTTATAGCAGCTCTTTTCTGGTGGCGAAGAATTGGAAATTGCTTTTTCAACTGGGGAATGGCTAAAGAAATTGAGGCATGTGATTATGATGGAATACTATTATGCTATAAGAAATGATGAGCAGGATGCTCTCAGAAAAACCTGGAAAGACATATATGAGCTGATGCACAGTGACATGTACTGTGTACAAAGTGACAGCAAAATTGCAAGATGATCAGCCATGAATGACTTAGCTATTCTCAGCAGTACAGTAATCCAAGACAGCTCTAAAGAACCTATGATGAAAAATGCTATCCATCCCCAGAGAAAGAACTGATGGTGTCTGAATACAGATTGAAGCGTACTTTTTTTTTTTTTACTTTATTTTTCTTGAGGGTTTTTTTTGGGGGGGGGGGGAGGTCTATGTTTTCTTTCACAACATGACTAAAATTGAAATATTTTGCATAACTCTCCATGTATAACTTATTTCAAATTGCTTACCTTCTCAATCAGGGCAGTTGGGGAAGGAGGAAGGGAGAGCATTTGGAACTTAAAGTTTTAAAAATTAATGTTAAAAATTGTTTTTACATGTAACTGGGGCAAAATAAAATACTAAAGAAATTTGAAAAAAAAAGAAATGAGCAAATATAAATTTAAAAATCAAATTCTGACGAATCTCACTGACACTATTGGTCCAACTGTTGAGTTTCATTTCCATTAGCTACATCATTGCTAGGATATAGATAAGTATGGGGATTTAAGGTGACACCAAAGTTTAAAAAAGTGTCCTATAATTTCAAGAAGTAACTTGAGAAAATCTTAGCAAATGATAGTCATTCAGGAAATATTCTTTTCATTACTATTTGAAGTCAGAATGATGCATTAGACAGTGAGACAAAAGGTGATTGAGCTAGAAGTTTGATATGCTGAAACAAACAAACAAAATAACTTCTTTCTGTATCATCTAGGACAGAACTTATTGTTTAAAAAAATTATTGGAAATACTTTTCATTTCTTCAGACACATTGTAGCATAGTGCAAGGGTTCTTAACCTGGGGTCCATGGATAGATTTCAGGGGGTTCATGAATGTTAGATGAAGAAAAATATTATATTTTAATTTTCACTAAACTCTAACTGAAATTTGACATTTCCTTCCATTTTGAATGTAGGCAACAGAATGTTATTCTGATATGGGGTCTGTAGACTTCACCATATTGCCACAGGGTTATGTGATACAAGAAAAGTGAAGAACTCTTGTCATAGTGATGGGTGTTGGACTCGAAGTCAGGAAGCCTGGATTCAATTTCGCCTCTGGCACTTACTAGTTATATAACCATAGTCATAGGCAGGTCGAGTTAAGTCTACAAGTGTTTATTAAGTGCCTAGTAACTGCCAGTCCCTACTCTTAAGGGGAAACACATCATGCAGATAATTATGCATGCACAAATGAGGTATTTACAGAGTAAATTGAAGATAATCAACAGAAAGTAAGTAGTATTATTAAAGAGTATTGGAAAAACCTTTCTTGTAGAATGTGGTATTTTAGCTGGGACTTGAAGGAAGCTAGAGAGGGCAGTTAGGTGGTGTAGTGGATACATGCTAGCCCTGCAGTCAGGAAGATGTGAATTTAAATCTACCCTCAGACACTTACTAACTTTGTGACCCTGGGCAAGTCACTTAACCCCTATTTACCTTGGTTCCTCAGCTGTAAAATGGAGAAGGAAACATTGGAGATAGGAAATGGCAAACCACTCCAATATGTTTTCCAAGAAAATCCCATGGACAAAGTCCATGGTGTCATATAGAGTCAGACCCAACTGAACAATGACAGGGGAGGGCAGGACTCATTAAATGTCTCTAAACTTAAATTTTTTCATCTTTAAAATGGATGCAATAATACCTCTCTTTACTTTCTTCACTGGGTTTTTTGTGAGGTTCTAAAGAGGTAACATACATAAAGCATGTTACATATTTTGAAATGTTATATAAATATCACTGCCATTATTATTCTCTTACGACGCTGTCTAGGTTGACTAGCCTCCAGCACCTAGCACAGTACCCTGTCTGCAATAGGCACTTAAATATTTGTTGAATTATTCAATGATGTGATTCTTCACTGAATAGTAACATCAAGTACTTACTTATCCTCCACTCCACTATCAAATTGATCTTTCTAAAGCACAGGTCTGACCACATCACCCCTGTACTATTCCCATACCCTATTACTTTCAGGGTCAAATATAAAATCCTTTGTTAAGCATTCTGAACTAGCCCTCTCCTGTCTTTTCAGTCTTCTTATACCTTATTCATCCCCATGTCTCTTAGCTGTTCCTCAAATAAGACACTCCATCTCCCAACTCTGGGTATTTTCACTGTCTGTCCTCAATGCTAGGAATTCTTTCCCTCCTCAATATCATTTGACTTCCGTAACTGATCAGTTATCTAGAAAACTTCCAGACAAAAAGAAGACTTTAAAGCCGTACTTTCTTCACCCTTCTCTTCTCTAATTTCTCCCAGTGAGTATGTACATAATTTTTTTTTTTTTAGTTTGGAATGAAAGGCTATAAAACCCTGAAGAAATTTATAGAATTATTTTGCACTAAGTTCTAAAATATTAAAACTAGGAACATAACTTGAAATTTAAAGTTATACTTCCCTACTCAATAAATTTCAATGATTCCCTGTTACCTCTAGTACTTTGTATAAACTCCTCTGTTTGGCTCTTAAAACCCTGCACAGTCTGCTAGCGCACCTTACTATAATATTATAATATACATTCCTTTCCTTAGCACATAGCACATGCTTAATAAATGCTTGTTAATTGATTGAGGCAAAAGATTTTACCAAAAGGATTTTGGACAGAAGAAAAATATTTGCAAGCATTCTTACAACTTAAATCTGATTTAATACAGTGAAAACATAAGACCAAATCTCATAAGACCTGAACTCCAGTTACAGTTCTGCTATCAACTAGTTATGTGATTTTGATCAAACCACCTAAGTCACTGTGCCTCAATTTCCTCTACTAAAAAATAAGGTAGATTAATGATCTCCAAGACACTTTACGATATGATACTTTATGATACTTTAAGACTTAGATAGTCAGACATTACCTTAAGAAAGGATTTAAATAAATTCATAGACCTGAAACATATTATTTAAGAGGTTATTAGAGATGTTCAGGTTGAATTCCTAGAATTATAGAAGCCCCAAGTTGGAGGAGACCTTAGAGGTTATCAGGTCTAATCTATACCTAAAGTGTGCATGCAATCTGTAGCATCCCCAGCACTTGGTCAGTCCAGCTACTGTTTGAAGTTTGTCTAGTAGCAAGGAATTTGATATCCCCTTAGTCAACCCATTCTACTTTTAGAATAAACTTTTTGGACTTTTAGAGCTAATTAGGGATTTTTTCCCCACTTGGCTTCCAGCTGAAATAGCTGCTTGAACCAGACTATGCCTATCTAACTCCTTAATACCTACTCCAGCAAAACTCAGAAGTCTCACCAGACTGAATAATAATCAATGAATAATAAAGAAATCCAGTGAAAAACTAAAATGATACATTCTATCCCAGAACTGCACAAAAAGTCAGCCAGAAGTCCTGGGTGGTAGGAATAGAACTTCTCCAGTGAAATGAGCTTCTAGGGAAGTGACATACACATCCTGCAAATCTCTATGTCCAGAGGCAATAAGAGTTTAAAAAAGCCCAAATGCCCCCATGCCCAAAACATAACCTCCATTGAAAAGCCTCTTCAGAAAATTTCCAAGTTCCCTGTCATTTAACTAGAATTCTATCTAGGAATTCAACTATGGAAAGAAGAGGGAAAAAAAAAGAACATACTGACTTAAGAGGATGGCAGGATCAAATGGAGATTTCTTTTTAAGAATGAGAGGGGCCTGGGCAATATATTTGTGAGCCACAGAGGAGAAAGTGGATAAGATAGTTTGAAAATTAGGGTGGGGGGGGAAGAATGATCGAGGGATCAAGTTCCCAAAGGAGAAAGGAAGTGAGATCTAAGATCCATTGGGTGCCTGAGGTGGAATAAAGATTGAGGTTATGGGAGCTGGGGAGATTGACAGAACTGGGAGGTCAGAGAATCCAAGAAACATCAATATTTATGCTAGTCTCTGCATATTAGGGCAGAAGTTGAGGTGGACTGTAAGGTATACAGAACTTGAGAGGGAAAACAACCAGGAAATTGGTTTATGATCTAAATGGATGAAGTGAACCTATTCTCTAAGAAGGAAAGGGGGGTGGTAGGGATGTGTGTGACAAAATAAGATCTAGAAATAGGAATGAGGAGTATGCCTGCTTCTCTTCCTAGCTCAGTATGTCTGAGAGAAGGAACTTAGTCCTGGAGAGGGTGTTGTGGAATGCAGTGTCTAATGGAGAAAAAAAATGCAGTGTGAGATGAATAAATTGAAGATAAACAGGAATGTTGTAAATAGAGCCAGAGGGCACAACGGAAGGGGATGGCAGAAGATATGGATTGTGGAGAGATAGGGCTAAAATATATGGGGATGAGAGCTATCAAGGAGAAGGGATTTTCACCTCAGCAGATAGAAACTCTGATTCACAACTATACAAACAGTAGGAAGTGGGGAAATGCCAGTCATAGGAAGGGGAAAACATGAGTTGATCAGATAACTTACTTTCCATGATCCTGTGATGACTGAGTAGAAAGAATGCTGCCATTAGGTTTCATTGCTTGTCATTCCAAACACTGAAGAGGAGGTAGGGGTAACATGGGGATTTATCCAGGTGTCTTGATCAAAACATACTAATGTTCAGGTGCTCCAGGCCAGAATGAACTCACATTTAGCCCTAGCTCTGGAGTTTCATCCTGAAGTACCAGAATGAAGTATATCCAAAAAATGCCTACAGGTAGCTGCAAGCACACTGCTGCCAATTTCTGAGTCTCCCAAACACAGACTTTCTTTGCCATCTTTGGTATATTGGGCCTCAGCATCTTTAATAGATTTGCTCAGGATCTTAAGTGGATGTGGGTTCCCTTTGGCACAAGTATTTGGTATAGTGCCTGTGAGGCTCAGAATCTATAATGGTTGTGAGACCCTCTTTGAATGTTCTTACCCCAAATCACATTTCCAGCTATGAATTTTGGTATTCCATCATGTTTGACTCTTCGTTGGGGTTTTCTTGGCAGAGATACTGGAGTGGTTTACCATTTCCTTCTCCAACTCATTTTACAGATGAGGAAACTGAGGCAAACAGGGTTAAGTGACTTGCCCAGGGTCACATAGCTAGTAAGTATCTGAGGCCAGATTTGAACTCACAAAGACAAGTCTTTCTGACAGCAGGCCTGGCACCCTATCTACTGTATATACCTGCCCCAGATATAAGCTGTATCCAGTAAGACTATTGGTTATTTGCTGAATATCTCTTATACTTTCCTTTGCCAATAAAGTTGCTCAAACTAGAATGGCTTTTTCTCTCTTTTTTTATTTCAAACTATGGACGTGTTCTGCAAAGGCGCAGTTCAAAGGCCATCTTCTTTGTGAAATCTTCTCTCAATGCTTCCAATCCCAAGGGAAGGTTTGATACTGATTATCAACAAACCTCCATAGGACTTATCACATACGCTTTGAGGACAGAAACTATTTAATTTTTTCTTTGTATCCTCAGTCCCTGGTACATAGTACATGCTTAATAAATTGTTTTCTGTTACTGCCTTATGCATATGATTATTTGGTTATGTAGAGATTTTAAAAGATTTGAGAGACATGGTTTAATTGTTTTATTAATAAGGCAGTGTGTTTATTTTTTAAAATTAATTATTTTTTTTATTTTTTATTTTTCCCCAGTTACATGTAAAAAGAAATTTTAACATTCCATTTTTAAAACTTTGAGTTCCAAATTCTCTCCCTTCCCCTCTCCCCAGGTCCCTCATTGAGAAGGCAAGCAATTTGAAATAGGTTATACATGTGTCGTCATGCAGAGCATATCCATAATAGTCACATTATGAAAGAAAACGTAGGGAAAAAAACTCAAGAAAAATAAGGTTTAAAAAAGTATTCAGACACCATTAGTTCTTTCTCTGGGGATGGAAAGCATTTTTCATCATAGGTCCTTCAGAGTTGTCTTGGATTATTATATTGTTGAGAATAGCTAAGTCATTCATAGCTCATCATCTTACAGTATTGCTATTACTTTATACACAGTACATGTCACTTTCTGCTTATCATTTCTTATACTACAATAGTATTCCATCATAATCACATACCACAACTTGTTCAGCCATTCCCCAATTGATGGGCATCCCTTCAATTTCTAGTTCTTTGCCCCCAGAAATGAGCTGATATATATGTGTTGTGTGTGTGTGTAAATATATGTATGTGTGTGTATATGTAAATATATGTTATGTGTGTATATATATGTAAATATATACACATATGTATATATGTACAAATAGGTCCTTTTCCTTTTGCTTTTTATCTCTTTTGAAATATAGACCTAGTAGTTGTATTGCTAGGTCAAAGGGTATGCATGGTTTTATAGCCCTTTGGGCATACTTCCAAATTGCTCTACAGAATGAAACGTTGAATCAGTTCACAATTCCACTAACAGTGCATTAACGTCTCATTTTCCCTACATGCCCTCCAATGTTGGTCATTTTCCTTTTCTTTCTTATTAGCCAATCTAATAGTTATGACGTAGTAATTCAGAACTGTTTTAATTTGCATTTTTCCAATCAATAGTGAGTTCAGAGCATTTTTTCATATGGCTATAGATAGCTTTGATTACTTCATCCAAAAACCAGTCGTATCTGTTGATTATTTATCAATTGGGGAATGGCTCTGATTTATATAAATTTGACTTGGTTCTCTATATGTTTGAGAAATGAAACTTTTATCAAAGAAACTTGCTTCAAAATTTTTTTCACATTTACTATTGCTAACTGTATTTCCCTCTACCATGTTTCCCCCTGTTTATTGTATTCTTTTTATCATTTCATCCTGTCCCTCCTCAAAAGTGTTTTGCTTCTGACTACCCCCTACCCTAGTCTGCCCTTCGTTATATTAACCCTTCCCCCCTTTCTCTTATCCCTTTCCCCTTCTATTTTTCTATAGGGTAAACTAGATTTCTATACCCAATTGAATGTGTATGTTATTCCTTCTTTGAGCCAATTCTGATGAGAATAAGGCTTACCCACTCCCTGTCACCTCTCAATCTTCCCTTCCACTGTAAAAACTTTTTCTTGCCTCTTTTGTGTGAGATAATTTACCCCTCTTCTACCTCTTCCTTTCTCTTTCCCTCAGTATATTCCTCTAAACACCTAAATTTTATTTTTTTTTAGATATCCTTTTATATTCAACTTACTCCTGTACCCTCTGTTTATATAGATTCCTTCCAACTACTCTAATAATGAGAAAGGTCTTATGAGTTACAAATATCAGGTTTTTTTCCCATCGTTTGTTCGTTTCCCCAACTAATTATTTGACTTTTTAACTCTTTGGTATGGTAGGGGTCTGCTTCCAGTGTGGAGGGTGTACTGTCCCAAATACAGGGGGTTTGTGCAGCTGTTTTCAGATATACTTCCAGGGACCTATAAGTTTTCAGTTCTTCCAAGGTGGTATGATCTAAGGAGAGGTGTTTACTCCTCTCCTGGCCTGTGCTCTGGTCTGTGAGTGACCACAAGCACTATTTTCTGTCCTGGAACTGTGAGGAGGGTTCCCTCTACACTGTTTTCACAAGCTCTGCTATGCCAGTGCTCCTCTTTGCCCCAGCTGCAACCCAGATCCAAGTATGGGCAAAGCAACAGAATCCTGACTCAGTGCCAGCAAAGAGTCCTCTGTAATCTCTTTCTGATCAGTTGTTCAATTCCCTTACTGTCTGTGGACTGAGAGTTCCAGAAGCAGCCACTGCCATCACTGTGGGGCTGTGCTGGTGCCAGGGCTAGATTGCACTCTTCTCTCACCCAGGTCTGACAGACCTTTCCTACTGACATTCTAAGTTCTCTTTGGCATCTATGGGTTAAGAAGTCTGGAAACTGCCACTGCTGCTAGTGATTCAGCCCCCTAAGGCCTACTTGGGGTTTTCTGGGGCACAGTCTGTGGTAAACACCTCTCCTTAGTTCATACCACCTTGAAAGGATTGAAAATCTACAGGTCCCTAGAAGGACCAGGAGACAAAAAAAATTGAAGAAAATAACGCCTTAAAAAACAGACTAGGCCAAATGGTAAAAGAGCTCCAAAAAGCCAATGAGGAGAAGAATGCCTTAAAAAGCAGAATTGGCCAGATGGAAAAGGAGGTCCAAAAATTCACTAAAGAAAATAATTCCTTAAAAATTAAAATTGAGCAAATGAAAGCTAATGACTTTATGAGAAATCAAGAAACAGTAAAACAAAACCAAAAGAATGAAAAAATAGAAGACAATGTGAAATATCTCATTGGAAAAACAACTGACCTGAAAAATAGATCCAGGAGAGAGAATTTAAAAATTATTGGACTGTCGGAAAGCCATGATCAAAAAAAGAGCCTAGACATCATCTTTCAAGAAATTATCAAGGAAAACTGCCCTGATGTTCTAAAACCAGAGGGTAAAATAGAAATGGAAAGAATCTATTGATTACCTCCTGAAAAGAGATCCCAAAAAGAAAACTCTTAGGAGTATTATAGCCAAATTCCAGAGTTCCCAGGTCAAGGAGAAAAATTGCAAGCAGCCAGAAAGAAACCATTCAAGTATTGTGGAAACACAATCAGGAAAACGTAAGATTTAATAGCTTCTACATTAAGGGATCAAAGGGCTTGGAATATGATGTTCTGGAGGTCAAAGGAGCTAGAATTAAAACCAAGAATCACCTCCCCAGCAAAACTGAGCATAGTCTTTCAGGGGAAAAAAATGGACATTCAGTGATGTAGAGGAATTTAATGCATTCTTGAGAAAAAACCAGAGCTAAATAGAAAAATTGACCTTCAAATACAAGACTCAAGAGAAGCATGAAAAGGTAAACAGGAAAGAGAAATCATAAGGGACTTATTAAAGTTGAACAGTTTACATTCCTGTATGGAAAGATGATATTTGTAACTCATGAGACCTTTCTCAGTATTAGGGTAATTGGAGGAAATAGATATAGAAAGAGGGCACAGGGTGAGTTGAATATAAAGGGGTGATATCTAAAAAATAAAATTAAGTGGTGAGAGAGGAATGTACTTGGAAAAGGAGAAAGGGAGAGCTAGAATGGAGTAAATTATCTCACATTAAAGAGGCAAGAAAAAGCTTTTACAGTGGAGGGGAAGGGGGAAGTGAGAGGGAATGAGTGAACCTTACTCTCATCAGATTTGACTTAAAGAGGGAATAATATACACACTCAACCGCATGTGGAGATCTATCTTACCCTTCAGGAAAGTAGCAGGAAAGGAAATAAGGGGGGATGATAGAAGGGAGGGCAGATGGAGGGAGGGGGTAATCAGAAGCAAACACTTTTGAGAAGGACAGGGTCAAAGGAGAGAATAGAATAAATGGAGGGGTAGGATAGGATAGGGTGAAGCTAAATATAATTAGTCTTTCACATTGTGAGTATTATGAAACTGTTTTGCATGACTACACATGTATAACCTATATTGAATTGCTTGCCTTCTCAGTGAGGGTACTTGGGGAAGGAAGAAGGGAGAGAATTTGGAACTCAAAGTTTTAAAACCTAATGTTAAAAATTGTTTTTACATGTAACTGGGAAATAAGATACACAGGGAATGGGGCATAGAAATCTGTCTTACCCTATAGGAAAATAGAAGGGGAAGGGAATAAGAGAAGGGAGTGGGGGTGTGATAGAAGGGAGGGCAGATTGGGGGAAGGGGTAATGAGAATGCATGCCATCTTGGGGTGGGGAGCGAGGAGAGATAGGGAGAAACATTGGAACTCAAAATCTTGTGGAAGTGAATGTTGAAAACTAAGATAAATAAACCAAGAATTAAAAAAAGATAAAATATTCATGTTGTAGAATACTATATATGTATTTTATGCCATTTCTGAGTTTCTAAACTTTTTCTGTGTGATCTGCTGGCCTTCACATGTTGTCTATGGCTTCAGCAAAACTCCTAAAAAAACTGCCATTTAATTTCTTATGCTGACCCACAATATGTCAAAACTGCAATGGGGAAAGTTGCAGTGTGGATGGAATAACTGTAACCATTCTTTTTTCTAAAATGGGATTGTAGTGAAAAAAAGGCTAGCAACAATGCTCTTCAGCCCAGAACCACACCTCCCTTGGAACCACAGAATATTTGAGCTGGAAGGAATCTTTAGTGATCATCACCCTCACTTTTACAAATAAGATAACTGAGACCCAGAAAAGTTAATTGACTTGCTTTATCACTCATGCAGTTAGTAGAAGAGTCACGATGAAAACCTACATTTCCTAATTTCGAGGGCTTGTTTCTTTTTTATACTATACTGTCTCTTTTTTTTTTTTGGCTTTTTGGTGAGGCAGTCAGGGTTAAGTGACTTGCCCAAGGTCACACAGCTAGTAAGTGTCAAGTGTCTGAGGCTGGATTTGAACTCGGGTCCTCCTGACTCCAAGGCCGTAGTTCTATCCACTGCGCCACCTAGCTGCCCCTATACTCTTTTAATCTTCCATTTAATTAATAAACAGAGGTATTTCCAGCTGTCTATATGAAACCCCAAATCTTTTCACTTTTCAGGTGCAGACAAGTATAGAGAATTAGAATTGGTACAGAAGAAGCCCAGTGAGTTAGTTTGACTTCTGAGCCCTCCTCCCTAAAGCTGTGCATTTTTTACCTCCCTCAGGTGATTCCATAGAAGGTGATTTTGTACCCTTGTTGTTGTTTCAGTCATATCTGAATCTCTGGGGTTTTCTTGGCAAAGATACTGGAGTGGTTTGCAATTTCCTTCTCCAGCTTATTTTGCAGATGTGGAAACCAAGGGAAGTGGGGCTAAATGACTTCTCCAGGGTCACACAGCTACTAAGTATCTGAGGTCAGATTTGGACTCATGAAAAGAAGTCTTCCTGACTTCAGGCCTGGCACTCTAAACAGTGTGCTACCTAGTTGCCCATGCTTATACCCTTCTCACCTTCTAATTGCAAGAGGGTAAAGTATAACTCTGGAAGAGCAGTGGGGTGGGAAACGATAAAAGAACACACCATCAATTGGAGCTTTAGAAACAAATTGATGAAGAAGTTATCAGGATAGTACATGATGATTTATAATTTAAGCAGTTCTCTATGTTTGGAATTTCTGCATATTAAACTTGAAATTCCAAGGCATACTTGATGTATCTGTTAATTTGAATAAGTTGTCCTTTCTGAAGAGCAAATAGGAAGTTATACCAAACGAAAGGTTAGAAACAAATTGAACATAATATAAATCTAGTCTGGTACAATGGAAAACCACTGTGGCTAGTAGGTTTGCTTTTTGACTTATAGGTTCCCAAAAGCTCATGTTGTGTGCTCAGCACTATACTTGGCACATAGTAGGCACTCAATAGATATTTGTTGACTGACTGACTGAAATTGCTGTCTGTCCTGGACTGGCCTGCCGAAAAAGACAACAGACTCAGTGATAGGGTGGCCTGAGTTCAGACCCTCTACTCTTGTCACTTGACAACTTTGTGATTGTCATTGGACTTCTATATGTTTCATTTTTTTTCTGTAAAATAGATATAGTAACTATTGTATGACTCCACAGGTGGTAGATTGGAAAGCATGTCAGTCTTGGAGTCAGAAGATCTGGATTCAAATCTTGGCTCTGACATTAGTTGTGTGAACAGCTGCAAGTGACTCCTGTGAGTCTTCCATAAAACATGGATGCTAATACGTAACCATTGTTGTACAGGTGCTTTAGGGAATGCTAAATGAAGTATGAAGTAATTGAGCAAGAATGAGGGCGAAGGAGAGCACTGAAAAATGTTTTAAATTTCATTTTTTGTTATATTTTGAGTTTAGAACTATCTCCCTCCCCCCTTCCCTGCCAGCCTTGAACTAGAGAAGGCCAACATTTGACACAGATATGTGTGTGAAATCCTACAGTGGTTTCATATATATCCATATATCAGTTCTTTCTCTGGAGGAGGATAGCATCTTCCTTCCTAGGTCCTTAGTAGTTGATCTGAATATTCATATTGCTCAGAATAGCTTACTCATTCACAGTTACTCTTCAAACAGTATTGCTATTACTGTACATAGCGTTCTCTTGGTTCTGCTCATTTCATGCTTCATTATTTCATGGAAGTCTTTCCATGTTTTTCTAAAATCAACCTGCTCATCATTTCCTTACAGCACATTTATTCCATTGCAATCATACGCAACAATTGAGGCATCCCATCAATTTCCAGTTCTTTGCTACTACAAAGAGAGCTTCTGTAAATATTTTAGAACATAAAGGTTCTTTTCCTTTTCTTCTGATCACTTTGGAAAACAGAGTGGTATTGCTGAGTCAAATGGTATATAGGCAATTTAATAACTCTTTGGGCATAATTTTAGATTGCTCTCAGAAACAGTGGACTCAGTTCACAGTTCCACCAATGGTGTATTAGTGTCCCAATTTTTTCATGTCCTCTCCAACATTTGTCATTTAACCCTTTTTAGCCAATCTAATAGGTATGAGATGGTATTTCAAAACTGTTTTAATTTGCATTTCTCTAATCAATGACTTAGAGCATTTTTTCATATAACTACATAGAGCTTTGATTTCTTTTTCCAAAAACGGCCTCTTCATATCCTTTGACCATTTATCAATCGGGGAATGACTCATGTTCTTATAAATTTGACAAAGTTCTCTATATATTTGAAATATGAGGCCTTTATCCAAGAAATTGCTTATAATAATTTCCCCCCAATTTTCTGCTTTCCTTTTCATCTTTGCTGCATTGGTTTTATTTGTAAAAATCCATTTTAATTTAATGTAATAAAAATCATCTATTTTACATCTCACAGTACTGTCTATCTTTTGTTTGTTCATCAATTCTTCTCTTATCTATAACTCTGATAGGTAATATGTTCCACGTTCTTGTAATTTGCTTGTGATGTCTCCCTTTATGTTTGGGGTCATGTATCCCTTTTGACCTTATCTTTGTAAATGGCATAAGATATTGGTCTATACCTAGTTTTTGCCAGATTGCTCTCCAATTTTCCCAACAATTTTTATCACATAGTGAATTCCTATTTCAAAAGCTTAAATCTTTACATTTATCAAACACAAAGTTTCTATATCATTTGCCACTGTATATTGTACATCTGCCCTATTCCACTGATGTACCTTTCTGTGTCTTAGCTAGTACCAGATAGTTTTGATAATTACTGCCTTATAATAATACAGTTTAAAATGTGGTACTGCTAGATCTTCCTTTACATTTTTTCTATTAATACTATTAGTTCCTTTGATAATTCCTTTGCTCTTCCAAATGAGTTTTGTTATTTATATAGCCCCATAAAATAATTTTTTGATAATTTGATTGGCATGGCACCGAATAAATAGATTAATTTAGGTAGAATTGTCATTTTTATTTTATTGTGATATTTATTTTATTGGCCCACCCATGACCAATTAATATTTTTCCAATTATTTAAATATGACTTTATTTGAATGAAAAAGTTTTTATAATTATGTTCATATAGTTCTTGGGTTTGTGTTGGCAGATATATTCCCAGGTATTTTATATTGACTGTGGTTATTTTAAATGAAATAGCTTACTATCTCTTCTTCCAAGGCTTTGTTGGTAAAATGTAGAGATGCTGATGATTTATGTGGGTTTTTTAATATCATGCTACTTTGCTAAATTATTAATCATTTTATTAACTTATTAGTTGAATTTCTAGAATTTTCCAAGTATAATGGCATATTATTTGCAAAATAGTTTTATTACCTCATTGCTTATTCTGATTCCTTCAGTTTTTTTCTTCTCACTATTGCTAGCATTTCTAGTACAATATTGAATAATATTGGTGATAATAGGCATCCTTGTTTCACTCCTGATCTAATTGGGAAGGCTTCTAACTTATCCCCATTACAGATAATGCTTGCTGATGGTTTTAGGTAGATGTTTTGTATTTTAAGGAAAAATCCATTTATACCTAAGCTTTCAAGTGTTTTTAATAGGAATGAGTGTTGTATTTTGTCAAAACTTTTTTATGTACTCATTGATATAATCTTATAATTTTTGTTACTTTTGTTGCTGATATAATCAGTTATGTTAATAGTTTTCCTTATGTTGAACCAGTCCTGCATTCTTAGTGTGAATCAGGGGTGGGGAAGCTGTGGCCTTGAAGTCACATATGGCCCTCTAGGTCCTCAAGTGCAAAACTTCACAGAACAAATCCCCTTAGATGGCGCAATGGATAGAGCTGTGGCCTTCAAGTCAGGAGGACCTGAGTTCAAATCTGGCTTCAGACACTTGACACTTAATAGCTGTGTGACCCTGGGCAAGTCACTTAACCCCGATTGCCTCATCAAAAAAAAGAAAAAAGAATAAAAGTATTTATTCTGTAAAACTTGGACTCAGTCAAAAGTCCATACTCAGGGATTTAGAAAGCTCCATGAGGCCTTGAGGCCACAGGTTCCCCACCCTAGTGTAAATTCCACTTGATCACAATATGTAAACTATTATATATTGGTGTAGTCTCCTAGCTAGTATTTTATTTAGATTTTTGCATAAATATTCATTAGTGAAATTGCTCTATAATTTATCTAAGATTCTATTCATCTTCTTGACTTTTATTATTTTTTTTTTGTTAGATTTATTTAGTTCTGAGAGGGAAAGGTTGACGTTCCCCATTATTATTCATTTAACCTTTCCTTTAAAAATTGGATGCTATTGCCTTTGGTCTATATATATTTAGTATTGACACTACTTCATTATGTATGATACCTTTTAACATAATGTAGTTTTCCTGTTTATCCCTTTTAATTAAAACTGTTTTAGCTTTAACTTTGTCTGATCATGATTGTTACCCCATCTTTTTTTACATCAGCTGAAGCATAATAAATTCTACTCTAGCCCTTTATTTTTACTGTAAATGCATTTCTCATTTTTAAATGTGTTTCTTGTAAACAACATCCTGTTGGGTTCTAGTTTATCTGTTCTCTGCTGTCTGCTTCCATTTTATTGGGTAAGTTCATCCCATTCATATTCAAAGTTAGAATTACTAGTTGTGTATATCCCTCCATCTGGTTTTTCTCAGTGTTTATCCTCTCTTTCTCTTTACCTGTCTCTCCTCAGAAACCAATTTACTTTTGACCACTGCCTCTCCAAACCACACACTCTTCTATGAGTCCCTTACTTATCCTATCCTCTTGCCCTCCTATTTTCCTATAAGTTAATAAGACTTTTATACTCTTCTAGTTTTACATTATTCCCTTTTTAACCCAGTTCTGATGAGAATAAGGTTCCTGTATTACCTGCCCTCCATCCCTTCCACCCTTCCACTGTAACAGTTCTTCCATCTACCCTTCTTTTGTAGGAGATAATTTGCTCCATTTTACATCTTCCTTCTCAGTTTTATTTTTTAGGATTATCCCATAATAATCAACTCAACTCCAAGTCTTCTATCTTTGAATTCCTCTAGTAATGATAACATTCTTAAGAGTTACAAATAACATTTTCCCGTAAAACAGGAAGACAGTTTAACTTTATAAAATTTCTTATAATTAGTCTTTCATATTTACCTTCTTAAGCTTCTTCTGATTCTTGTAAGTCAAATTTTCTGTTCAGTTCTGGTCTTTTTCTCAAGAACACCTAGAAGTCATTTAATTCATTTAATATCCATTTGATTATACCTAGCTTTGCTGGGTAGGCTATTCTTGGTTGCAAACCCAGCTCCTTTGCTTTTCAGAATATTGTATTTCATCCCTTTGGTCTTTTAATGTAAAATTCTAAATCTTGTGTTAGTCTGACTGTAGCTGCACAGTATTTAAATTATTTCTTTCTAGTTGCTTGTAATATTTTCTATTTGACCTAGGAGCTTTTAGATTTAGCTATAATATTTCTGTGAGATTTTTTTACTCTTATTTTTCTCCCTAATTTTTTCCTGTGTGTCAAGGAAAGCTTTTATCAAAAGTTCAGTGACTGGGGGATTTTAGAATTTCCTCACATGGATTAGAAGAAACATAAGACAAGGTTCATTCCTCCTTTATTATTGTGTTATCATACCCATTGATGTTGATTGCTCATTTTTTTATTCTGTCCTAGTTTAATGCCCATATTCCTTCTGTATGTCCCAGCTTTTTTCTTTCTTTCTTTTTAATTAACTTGTATATTTTTAGTTTTCAACATTCACTTCCACAAGATTGTGAGTTCCAAATTTTCTCCCCATCTCTCCCCTCCTCCCACCCCAAGACAACATGCATTCTGAATACCCCTTCCCCTAATCTGCCCACCCTCTGAGTTTTTTGCGGTTTGCTCATGTTCCCAGCCAATTACTTGACTTTTAAACTCTTTGTTAAGGTAGGAGTCTGCTTTCAGTGTGGAGGATGTACTGTCCCAAGCTTCAGGGGTTTTGTGCAACTGTTTTCAGAGATACTTTGAGGGACTTGTAAATTTTCAGTTCTTCCAAGGTGATATGATCAAAGGCAAGGTTTTTACTCCTTTCCTGGCCTGTGCTCTCGTCTATGAGTGACCACAAGCACTCTTCTGCCTTGGAACTGTGAGGAGCATTCCCCCTCCACCATCACCAACAGCTCCACCACCAATGCTCCTCCTCACCCCAGGTCTGCAACCCAGATCCAAGCTGCCTCAGCACCAGCAAAGAGATCCCGGCATTCCCCCTCTTAGCTGCTTGATCTCCCCACTGTCTGTGGGCTGAGAGCTCCAAAAGCAGCCGCCGACCTGGGCTGTGCCAGGACTGGGGCTGGACCTTGCTCCTCTCACCCAGGTCCGAGAGACCTTTCCTTCTGACCTTCTAAGTTCTCTTTGGTGTTTGTGGGTTGAGAAGTCTTGAAACCACTACAACTGCTCAGTCTCCTGAGGCCTCTCCAGGTTTGCTGAGACTAGGTCATTGCCTGCATGGCCCAGGTTGTACTGTGCTCCTCTCCCAGCCTGTCACAACAGACCTTTCCCATCAACCATCCAGGTTGTCTTGGGCTAGAAATTTGTTTTACTCTGTCTTTACTCTTGTGGGTTCTGCTGCTATAGAATTTGTTTAGAGCCATTTTTTAACAGGTATTTGGAGGGATTTGGGGGAGAGCTCAAGCAACTCACTGCTTTTACTCTGCCATCTTGGCTCCGTTTTAGTAGTAGTCACAAATGTAAACATGCCAGAATATTTGCCTATAAGAGAATTTGCAGTCAGGGATTATATCTCAGTTGGAGAGAGACTATGTCTTTTACCTAAAGTGAGTAAATTAGTACAATTTTCCACCACTCAGATAACTATATGACCCTGCCTTGCATGTGAGATTGAGGTGGCCTATGGAGATAGATACTTTTTGTCTTATGTTTAACTTCCTTGTACCAAAAAATCCTAGCATATGGGGAGAGGTAAAGGTAAAATAGCTGTTCTGTTGACTTAACCTCAGCCAGATTTCATTCCTTAGGCTGTTAACGTTAATTCTCAACATCTGCATGAGAACAAATCTGTCTTCAAAAACAAATCATTCCATGTTTTAAGTTAAGGAACTAAACTCAGTTGTTTTCCTGGAGTGAAAGAGGCTTTCTACATTCAGAATCCCCACCCACCCTATTCATGCATAAAGATCATTTGTGAGTCAGATGTTTATGAGTTGGGAACTTAGCCTTTATATAATAATGCTTTCTAAGAACTCACTTTCTAAAACTGAAGTCATCACATTGTTTCAGTACTGGATATGTGCCTCTGGAGATGTGGATCACAACATTTTAGAAGTTGTTTCTCTGGTCTTTCAGGATGTGTAGCTATGTGGTAGTTTACTATTGTGTTGACAGGGTAGGGCAGCACAGGAAGATGAATGAATGAATGAGCATTTATTAAACATTTACTATGTGCTAAGCATAGCGAATACAAACTGAAAAAACAAGAGTCTGCTCTCAGAGAGTTCACTTCTACTCGGAGGAGAGAACACATATAAGAGGTTTCAGTTGTGAGTCATAGAAAGGCCCTGTTTTCTTCAGGGTACAACAGCAGTAGACCAAATACATGGTCGTGCATCTTCCTTAATATTATGTCCACCGATAAAAACCATAGTTTATCATTTCACAGTGCCAAAGACTTTGGTAGTAAGAACTCTCTTGGGCGGGTGCTACAAGCTATGGCTACTGAGGAGACAAAGGCTTCAGCTGTTGCAAAAGCAATTGTTAAATTCCTTCTCCATTGGTTGCTGAGGGGTTGGGCTAGGAGCAGGGCTAGTGACCTGTGGATGGGGAAGACATATTTCTGGGGCTCTTAAGCTCAGGGTCCTGGGCTATCTCCATGGGGATCTCAGGGAAGGTGGTGACAGTGGTTTGTCTTATCTGGCACATACTACCTCTTGTCTTTACCTCAGATTACCTGTATACAAAGGACAGCTAGGTGGCGCAGTGGATAGAGTGCTGGCCTCAAACATTAGCTGTGTGACCCTGGGCCAGTCACTTAACCCTGTTTGCTTCAGTTTCCTCATCTGTAAAATGGGCTAGAGAAGGAAATGGGAAACCGCTCCAGTATCTTTACCAAGAAAACCTCAAATAGGGTCACAAAGAGTTGGACACAACTGAAAAATGATTAAACAACAATACCACCTGTACATACATAAGTGTGTCATTTACTTTGGGATTAGGAGGCACTGGCTTGGGTGCTGTGTTTTAGCCACTGAAATAAAATCACAGCACTCTATAAGGACTTGGTGTTTTGTTTTGTTTTTTAGGTATTTTGCTTCTCTGTATTTTGCTCTCTTCAGTTGCAACTTTTTTTAAGTTTTCTTTTTTATTTTTCCTCCTGAGGATGGACAGTTGGTAGTAGCATAGAGATAGAAGAAACTTAGAGGTCATCCAGTCCAACCCTTTCATTTTATATATGAGAAAACTGAATCTCAAGGAGGTTAAATGAGTTGGCCAAAGTTATACAAGTAGTGGTAGATCCAGGATTTGCACCCAGATCTTCTGACTTCATATCCAGCATTCTTTTCACTGTATCAAATGAGAAACAAAAGCTCAGTTTTTGCTTTTGGTGGTGGTGGTAGTGGTGGTGAGAATAGTGTTGCTCCTTTTCTTGTTTGCCATTTATTTACAAGTATGATTGGCTTCATCAATATGAAGGAACTAAGTGATGCGGGGTGATATACTTTTTCAAATTCCTAAGCACAATCATCAGTGAATAGTCAAGTAAATATGTGAGATTGATCATATCCCAAAAGGGACAGGAGCCACTATAGAAGGATCCCACTTTCCACCTCTGAAATGCAGAATTGCTTTGTTTGGCTTACAAGAATTGGTAGATAATCAGTGGCTTATCACAGAGCCCTTTGATACACTCTTCATGGTGTCAAAAGTATTTAGCATCTGTATATTTGAATCTGTAATGGAAAAAAATATATATATATGTATATATATATATACACATATGGGTCTATTTCCTTTACTGCTTCTGTGGAACTGGTGGCCTATAAGAAAAGCTTAATAATAAAAGATACTGACTAATGGTCATTCTGCTAGGTTAGACTTTGGGGTAAAGGGACTCCTTTAGGATTTAACATCAGGTCTGTGAATAATACAGATTTCCACAAACTGTTCATTAGTTGCATTAGTTGCATTCAAGTTGCCTGAGAAAGTAGTAGATATCCCTTCACAGGCATTCCTTGAGTAGAGGATCTATAGATATTTGTCAGATGTTTTGTAAAAGGGATTTCTCTTCACGTATGGACTGGACTGGATGACTTCAAAGGCCTCATATTGCTTGTAGAGGGTCCTGAATCCATCTTGGCAGTTGTTCAGATATTTTCCATGATTTTGCAAGCCAGATAGGCACTGAAATTGTCCCAATGACAGGCTGATACTTTCTGAAGCTATTTTTTTTTTCCAAGACTGACCAAACAACCACTGCTACTGTATCACAACAAAACCAGCTTGTATCTGCTGGTTTTTACAAGAAACAAATCAAATTTAACTTTGTTGTCTTTTGTTTAACTCTTTCCTCTAAATATCTTCACATGAATTGATTGTCGACTATACAAGTCTGTTACTTTCACCTTGGAGTTGACCTGTTCCTCACTCTTAGCTCAGCATTTGGATTAGTTCTGAATAATGTATTTATAATAATGTTGCCCAAACTAATTTGGCCTTTGACCAGTTTGGGGGTTGAAAGAAATGTTGGAACTCATAAAGACAGTCCAGGAGATCTAAGAATGTGGGATACCCAAAGGATAAATAGGGGTTCTGGAAAATTCCTGTAAAAATAAGGAAATCGAGCCTGCCTTAATGTCCCCCAAATTGCCACACAATGCATTTTTTCACAAGTAATTTTATAGCTAACATTTGAGAGGTGAAAATATCAATAGCATCTAACTTTCTTATTGAACCCCTAATTTTTTTCACTTCCTGTGCCTTCTTATCTGCCAGTCTGAGAAACATGGGTTTATAACTGTTGTAGGTTCTTCATACCACTTTAAAGATAATCGCAGGGGCAGCTAGGTGGTGCAGTGGATAGAGTGGATAGTCAGGAGGACCTGAGTTCAAATGCGGCCTCAGACCAAACACTTGACACTTAGTAGCTTTGTGACCTTGGGCAAGTCACTTAACCCTAATTGCCTTTAAAAAAAGGATAATCACAATAATAATAGCTAGCATTTATATAGCAACTACTGTGTGCTGGGCATTGTGCTAAGCACATTACAAATATTATCTCATTTGATCTTCACGACAATCCTGTGAGGTAGGTGTTATATAAATTACGTTGAAGTAACTGAGGCAGAGGTTAAGTGACTTGTCCAGGATCACAGAGCTAGTAAGTGTCTGAGGTAGGATTTGAACTTGAGTCTTACTGACTCCAGGTCCAGTGCTGTATTCACAGTGCCACCAGCTGCCACCAAGATAATCGATTTTCTTTTCTTTCTTTCTTAAAAATCGTTGCCATTTCCAAATACTCTTCCCTTTCCTCACTAAGAACTCTTTCTTATAAATAAGTACAGTTATGTAAAACAGATTGGCTGAGTCTGAATATATATATGTGTGTGTGTGTGTGTGTATGTTATGCACACTTGTTTTCTGCCACATCTTTGTTGATAGTTGTCTATTACCTTTCCAAAGAAGAAAAAAAAAGTGAATCTGAAAATAGATATGGGAGCCTTCTTTTTTTCTGAGCTCTTAATAGTTTTATTTATATAGTGGTTTTTATGTTTCAATACATAGCACCTATCATTACCTATCATAGAAGTCTACTGAGGTAATAACTAAATACAAGCTATTTGATAAAGTAGATTGAGAGAACTGGCCTCTGAGTCAGGAAGGCCTGGATTAAAAATTCATGCCTTTGACTCATACTGCTTGTATGGCCCTAAGCAAGTCATTTAATCTCTCAGTCCTCTATGTTCCCAAAATGAGAGCCAAGGGGTCTTTTGATGGAGTGATGGCTGTGACCTCAATCCATAGGGAAATGACCTAACCTCAAGGAGTGTGCAATTAGCCAATGTGCAATTAGGGTGAAAATATAGGTCATCTTCTGCTGTGCCCCCATAAGAGGACTTGTGTCCAAAACAACCACACCTGACATTACTCCCCCTCCAACACTCCCTAAATCAGTTCCTCCTCCCTACAGTTCAAATTGCTGGTCTCCCCCATCCCCATTTTCCTTTCTCAGAGGCATCTGCTAGAGACTGTTACGATGTAACTGCTCTCAGGCACTTATAGCAATAGTTTACATAGATATCATTTGGAAAACTTTGTGCCTCCCCAAAAATACCCCTAGAGTGTGACCTCCCCCCCCCCACCAGATCACCTGATGTCTCACAAAGAACAGACTCTGTGCTCCAACACAGAGACTGCTGAGTAGAAGCTGGCCTCCTCCCATTTTTTTGGGGTAGGAAAGAATGTATCACAAGATGAGCTGAATGCCAGGGTTGCAAGAGAATGGCAAATCTTCTTATATTCTTTTTCCCCTAATTATTCCCTTTCCAAGCTTGCCTGTTTTTGTTGGAGACCTCACCATCCTTCTTGTCACTTAAACCTGAGTGTCATAACTTTGACTCATTCTCTCTCATCCCACACATCTAGTGAGTTACCAGAGTTCATCTCTAACCACACCTCTCACATCTGTCACCTTCTTTTTTCTCTCATAGCTACCAGTCTAGTTCAAACCACCATCATTTCTCACCTGGACATTCATAATAGCTTCCTTAATGGTCTCTGCTCAAATCCCTCCCTTCTTCAATTCATCCTCTACATAGCTGCCAAAGTGGTTTTCCATAGATTCAGGTCTGATCCTGTTCCTCCCCTCCCCTACAAACTCCAGTGGCTTCCTGTAGACTTCTAGGATCAAATACTATTTCATCTTTAACTCATTTTTTTAATTTCATTTTTGTACAAGTTTCATAATGTACATAATTATTAATACAGTAGTACTTTGAATAATTTATAAATATACACATGGTGGAGTGCATATTTCAAATAGTTTTTGTTGTTATTGTTGTTTACTGATAGGAATGTGCGGTTTAAAAAAGTGGAGATCTCTCACACAGGCATTTTGCCTACACTAAAAGTTGCAGAGCAGATACTTACTACAGTGCTAAAGGGAGTTAATAGCAGTAAAATCACAAGTCTGATCCTCCCCAACCTTGAAAAAGAGGGAGAGAGAAAGAGAGCAGTTAGGATGTTGTCCTCATTTTACCTTCAAGAAGATTGAAGAACAGAGAGATAAAATTGACTTGCCCAAGATCACAGTCAGTAAACATTTATTAGGTACCTACTACATAGGCACTGTGCTAAGCACTGGGAATACAAAAGAGACAAAAGATAGTCCCTGCCTTCAAGGAGCTCACAATCTAATGGGTAGGGCCAGTTCATGGCAGAAGTAGTGTTGGACAGTAACAGCTACACTGTGCAATGACTAACTTTGACAGAATCAGTTCTTCTCAGCAATGCAAGGATCTAAGACATCTCCAAAAGTCTCATGATGGAAAATGCTGTCCACATCTAGAGAAAGAACTGTGGAGTCTGAATACAGATAGAAGCGTACTATTTGCTCTTTTTTTCTTTTTTATCTTATTTCTTCTTTCTTATGTTTCCTCCTGTTCATTCTAATTCTTCTTTAAAACATGACTAATGTGAAAATTTGTTTAATAGGAGTATATATGCAGAACCTAAAAAAAAAAAGTAATAGTGTTGGAATCCATAGCTCTGACTCCCAGCCCAGTAATTTTTATTCTGTTCAGTTCAACAAATGTTTATTAAGTGCCCACAGTGTTCATGGCCTATTCTATTCTAGATCATGTTGTTATTGTATATCATTGCTCTAAATAAAGCTGTTATGTTATGTAGGCACATTGGTTTTATTGGCATATGTAGGGCAAACAGTAGATGAGAAAAGCCTGTTTCCTCTAAGACTTGTGACAGATTTTAAATGAGGCAGTTGTCCAGAAGATAAAGTTATTTGAATCAAGTGTCTTTTCTGGATTTGTACTAGCATTCCAGATTTCTCAGTTTTAACATAATAACAAGTAAGCAATTTTTGAGTGAATTTATATTACACAGTTAAAGTTAAAAATGACATCGTTGGGTTGTAACTGAGAGGTTAAAAGAAGTGAAAGGTTTTACAAATTGAACTTTGATCATCCCTAACCTCTTTTTTTCTCCCTTGCAGGGACATTTAACTATCTGTAATCATGAGCAACCCTTTTATACACCTTGCTGAGCCCTTGGATCCCAAGGAACCAGAAAAAAAGTTCTTCAATTTGAATAAGTTGGAGGATTCAAGATATGGTAAGGAAACAAAACTGAATATACCTTTTACCAAAAAAAAAGTATCTTGTTTTCATAGCTTTTTTTTTTTAAAGTTATACTGACTCAGGAGGGGAACACAAGAAATTGGAAGGAGTGAGTAGAAATGAAGCATCCTGTTTTGATAGCAGAGCTCAGGATTGATAGCCAAGAAAACTGATTTTTTTTTAAAGCTCTTCCAGTAAACACATAAATGTCCTTGGATAAACCACTTAATTGCCCCACTTAGGCAAATCTCCCTTTTCAATTGACATTTACTCATTATAAGAGGATCATAATATCTCCAGACAATACTTGTACAGTTTTTCCTATAGCAGATAGACCTTTTATTATATAAATAAAAACAAAATCTTGTTTCTTATTAGTATTATTAACTTCATTGGGTCTTCCTATCCAGTATTAGTGATCATTCTGCATAGTGTTAGGGATTTTATTTTTCTTTTAAAGCAGAAATAGATTAATACTTTGCTCTTAATCATAATAATATTAGAGTTTTGTGGGGGTTTTTTTTAAACATTTTTTGATACAGCCTGGAGTTGTAGATAGAAGTCTGGAGCCAGGAAGACCTGGGTTCCAATTTTGCCTCTGACACTGTATATGTGATCCTGGGCAGATCATTTGACCTCTCAGGGACCCAGGCCACTCTCTAACACTTATAAGTTGCAGAACATGTGCAGCTCTGCATTGGAAGAGGGAAGTTCTTTACTGAGAAATCTTTCCTATATCAATGAAATCACAGGTCCAGGACAAAATGTTTCTTGAATCTTAGCTGTCAGTTTTCTCTTCAGAGTACTTTCTAATGTTTTCTGAATATAGAAAGGATTAATGATTTTTGTAGGGAACTTCTTCCATCGACAAAGATTGCTTTTGAAATCAATCATCAATCAGACTAACCCTTGAGATCAGTCTCAAGTAATTTTATGAAGATTCTGAGAGGTAAAATGACAACTCAGTCAACTCGTGAGGACCCTGGTCTTCCTAATTGCAAGTTAGGAAGCACTCTGTCTTCTACAGCAGACTGCCTCTAAATGATGACTTGGTAAAACTTTTTCCAGTTAATAGAATCCAAGGAAACTGACTGAGCTGAAGTAAAGTTGTTAACTGAGCTGAACTCTTGCTGAAACTTTCTTGATGACAAGGCATGTCCTCAGTGTAATCTTGGTTGTTGAAAGATTTGATGCAAATTATCTTATTCTGATTGTACAATAACCTGATACTCTTAGCAAATCTGTCCACATCATCCCTTCAGAGGAAAGTCTCATAATTAGGTGATGTGTTGTGTCTTTTTTTTTCTTTTTTTCCTAGGACACTTACCATTTTCTATCAGAGTTCTCCTAGAGGCAGCCATCCGGAACTGTGATGATTTCTTAGTGAAGAAGGTTGATGTTGAAAACATTTTAAATTGGAATGTGATGCAGCATAAGAATATAGAAGTACCATTTAAGCCTGCCCGAGTTATTCTGCAAGACTTTACGTGAGTCTGAAATATCCATACTATTTAGCCAATGTTTGTTGAATTCAGTTGCCTTGTGCCCATCTTCTCTGCTTCTCCAGTCTTAGCACGTCTTTCCATGAAGTCCTCGAAGCTTGCATTAAGGTGAGAAAAAGCATTTGACTAAGTCTTTTTGGACTTGCTGTTCGGACAAGATGTAAAGAGACAGGCTAGATGATAGGAGAGCATGTTACATTCAAAATAAGCTGAATGAATAATCAGTAAGGTATTTGATGTCATCTTGGAGAGAAGTCTTTAGTAATGTAGCAATAGCAAAGAGAGGACTCTGTCATTGCCTCTGTACTCTTTAATATTTTTATCAATAAAGGTATAATAGGTGTGTTTATCAAGTTGCAGTTGGTACAGAGGTGGGAGTATAGCTAAGAATGGGGGCATATCTAGGCATGTTTGAAGCTAGCTAGAAAGAAACCAGTGGATAAGGAGAGGTTGAAAATTAGAGTGTTAAGAGATGATGATTGAAAATCATTTTCACAAGGATAATGTGAGAGAAGTGTGGTTAGACAATAATTCCTGTTTCAAAAAAAAGTGTGGGAATTTTAGCAAAGTGCTATCTATATGTGTCAACAGTGACAAGGGAGGCCAAAAAGCTAATGCAATCTTTGGCTGTATTAATGTAGGCATAATGTCCAGAACAAGAGTATTGACACACTACATCTGAAATACTTTGTTCAGATCTAGGTGTAACATTGTAGGAAGAACATTGAGAAACTAGAAGTCATCCAGAGAAGAGTGACCAATAAGGTGACAGAATTGGAGCTCATGTTATAAATGGATAAATGGATATATAAATGGATAGATTGAAGCATGGAAGCTTACTGGTGACATTAAAGTTGTCTTCAAGTACTTGAATGGCCTATATGTGGAACTCATGGGGAAGAGGGATTAGATTTCATCCTTTTTGGCCCCAGCGGACAGAGCCATGAGCAGTAGGCAGAAATCACAGGGGTTTAGTTTTAGTCTTGATATAAGGATAAACTTCCATTCAATTGGAGCTATCAAAAATCAATATGGTCTGCCTCAGGAGGTAGTGGATTTTTTCCCATCATTGGAAGTCTTCAAATGGAACCTGGATAGCTACTTCTGGTTTATTATAGAGGGAATTCTTAGTCTGTTATGGATTGAACTAGATGATTTTCAAGGTGTTTCAATTTGAGATTCTGTGGGAAAGGAAGTATTTACTGTTATGAATCTTTTACAGGCAGGTAGGAAAAAAAAATAGCACTAAGGAGAGTTAGCTCAGAATATTCCTTCTTTTCAAATTGAGCTTCTCTGATCTTCACCCCCTTCTCTCTCTCTCTCTTTCTCTCAATCTATAATGTATTTAATAATGTAGTGTTTCATAAAATATAATGCACACTTCTAACCTAGTAACTGTCATTTAGTCTCTTCTCAAATTTTAATATGCTATTCTTGGTAGCCTCTCTCCTAATTTATACCTCATCACAGCTTCTATTCTCAGTCCTCCTAGGACTACATTTCTGCATCAGTGATGGAGCCAGTCATTTCCCAACAAGAGCCTCTTTTCTCCCTGTCTTTTTCTTTCATAAAACTATAACTCTCATTTTGTAGAAGAGAGGAAGGCTCCATCACTTTAAAAAAAATGTGATTTCATTCCTTCCAAAGACCAAACTTTTTACAAAAGTAAGACATCTGAGATTTTATTATGGAAATGGAGAGAATCACTAAAAAAAAAAAATGACTTTACATCCTGTTTTTCTGAGTCGCATCTATTCTATTAAAGTTCTTTCTAAAATTTGAGGTGTGATCTGGATCACTACTTCAGTCTTTATCATTCACTGAAAATAATCGTGGTTGTAAGAGGACTAAAGAAAGCTAAAAGGTACTGAAATTACCTCTTTGTTCAGTTCAACTCTTCATGACCCCATTTGGAGTTTTCTTGGCAAAGATACTAGAGTGGTTTACCATCTTTTTTTTCCAGCTCATTTTACAGATGAGGAAACTGAAGCAAACAGGGTTAAGTGACTTGCCCAGGGTCACACAGCTAGTAAGTGTCTGAGGCCTGATTTGAAGTTAGGGAGAGGAGTCTTCCTGACTCCAGGCCTGGCTCTCTATCCACTGTGCCACCCAGCTGCCTGAAATTACCTTTATTTTATTATGTATATGTGTACACACACACGTTGTTTTCCCCATTGGAATATAAATTCCTTGAGGACATGTTTTATTTTTTGGCTTTTGTAGCCCTAGTGCATAAAACAATTCCTGACACATAGGAGGTGCCTTCTGAATGCTTGTTGGTTGATGTTCCCTTGATAGATTCTCTTTATATTGTGATAATTCAATATACATGCTGTGTTAATAATAGCATAACCATAATCACAGTCATTTCACAATCATATAAATGCATTCTTCATACTTATTAACCTTATTACTTGGTTACTTACTTACAAATGTGATTTCTGCTTAAAGAAATGAATTTGAATGCCCTCATTTTTCAAAGCCATGCACTTCTGCTAAGTCAAATTGCCAGTGTTTTCAGTGGAAGGAAGCACTTAACATTTGCATTCATATTTTAATTCTTCCTTCTCCCACTCCCCGCCCCTGACTCCTGAAAACGGATGTCTTTAAAAGTTGCTCTTAGCTTAATTTTTTCCTCCTAGGGGTGTGCCTGCTGTGGTTGATTTTGCTGCAATGCGTGATGCTGTGAAAAAGTTAGGAGGGGACCCAGAGAAAATAAACCCCATTTGTCCTGCTGATCTAGTAATTGATCATTCCATCCAGGTTGATTTCAACAGAAGGTAAGAGAAATATCTCATGTTCTGCTTTGTACACAACAGCTTCTACAGAGAGTGAGGGAGGGCATTGGGTCAGGAGTAATTAGACCCAGGTTTCAGCTTTACCACTCTCTTGCTGGGTGAATCTTGGGCAAATGTCTTTACCTTTTTAGCTTCAGCTTAGCTCCCTCACCTGTAACACAAGGGGGAGTGGACTGGATGAAGTCCTAGGTCAATTCTTCCGTTAACTTCCTGTTATTCTCGTTTATGATACCCAATGAATCCTGGCTTTGAATCCTCAGATTCTGTAATGAGACAGAAATATTCAGGACCCCTCTCCTATAATTCCCTAAGAATATTGAATTCACTGAATTGACTATCTAAACTGAATAAATGAATGAAATACTTGCCAGTTCTTCCTTTCACTCTTAGTCATTAACACATATTCATGATTGAGATAGACCATGATTACTTTTTTGGAAATTAGTTCCTCATAGTTTAATTTACTGGCTTCCTCAAAAGTGACTTAATTTTAAAAATAGAAAAACATCTTTTTCATTTTATTTTGAGGATGAGATGGTACATTGGATAGAGTGCTGGACCTGGACCTGAAGACTTTCAGGCACTTAACTAGCTATGCGATCCTGGTCAAATCACTTTATCTAATCTATCTTCATCATCATCATCCTCACCATTATTATTTTAAAAGTCCCCCTGGCAAAATAAAAGTAGTAACAAAGAATGCGAAGGCCATTTTCCTCTTGAATGGAGTCTTGTGGTGCTATTTTCTCTCAGTGATCTGACATAAAAGACTGCATTAGAAAATGAAGAACATATTTGAATGACATGGAATTAACAGAGCAAATGTGTATTCATCTTTACATGCTGCGTGTGTGTGTGTGTTTGTGTGTGTGTACAGTCTAAGACTTTGTTAGTATTTGCTGCTGCCTCTTTTCCATGCTTATCACAAGTCTGCTACATCTTCAGTACATGGTCTTAGAGAATTATAGTGGATAAAAAAAATTACCTTGTAGCCATCCTGGTCCTCAGAGAACCTGAAGCTTGATGTCTATAGGACCTTGTAAGAACTGTATTCCACTGGTGTATCCTTAGAGAGCCTTGAGCCACCTGCACAACATTATCTGACATCAGAATAAAATTTAAGTAAAGGGTATATGTATGTATTTAAAAGCTATCACCTGTACAGATTGTATTTAACTTTACTTGGCACTCATTTTGTATTTGTTCTTTATATTATTACATATGTACAAGTTGTCTACCTCAATGGAATGTAAGCTCTATGAGAACAGGAATTGTTTACTTTTTTTTTTTTGTATCCACTGTGTCTGGCAAATAGTAGGTGCTTAGAAAACGTGTATTTGCTTGATTACTCCTTGCTTTTTGCCCAGTTAATAAGTTGATAGTGTGGCCTTTTTTAGCTGATATCTCCACCCCCACCCCCACCCTCTGTAGACATTAACTCCCTCCCACATTGCTATCTTGTTGACCTTTTAATTTACATTAAAGTAATAAAACATTGCTAAGACAAAAAAAAAATCCAGGCATGAACTTTGATTTCATACTGATGTTGAAATCTAGGAAATAGAGATTCTTCATGAAATTAAAGAACAGATTGATTGTAAAAGTTTTTGTTGTTTTTCTTTAAATCTGACCTCTAGGTCTGATCCTTCATTTTTGTAAGTCATTCAATGGAATGTGTTCCAACTGTCTCAAGAAATTATGTACTGTGGGGCTTTTGCCAACTTTCCGTCTCCTGAATTTAACTAGCAAAGAACTGCAGGGGGTGGTGAGATTTTTCTACTAGGAGTTTGATCTGCTCTGAATAGTAAAAATGAACACTAATAATAACCTGTCTTTAGGAATATATAGCAGAGTTTGCAATAAGGAGACAGCTGTGGGATAGTGGACAAATTGATTAACTTAGAATCAGAAGCCGTAGCTATCTGAACATATGGATTCCCCATTTGTTAAATGGGGAAGGTAATAATATGTGAAATGGCTTCCTCACTGAATTGTTTTCAGAAAAGTGTTTTGCAAACCTTAAAGCCAGATAGAAATTTGAGTTTATTGTTATCTTGGTTTATGTATTCCAAAGCCACTCCCCCTGAAAAAAACCTTTTAGGATTTGGCACTAGAAGAACCAACTGATAAATCACTTATGTAAGAGAATGCATTATTTCATTGATCTTATCTATAAGTTTTAGTGTATTCCTTTGGAGCTTTGACCCTAAGGTGAGGTTAAAATCAAATGCCTCAAGGGATACCAGAGGCTAGGAAGCATTTCCTCCTTTGTACTTTTGCTTAGTCTCAGAACCAGCATAACCAACTACTGCCTAGCAGGGTTTCTATCTTTTAAAATGGCAATACAATTTATATCACCTTTATTTCTAAATAGATTCCACCTTACCTTGTAACAAGGAGTTTTTTTTTGAAAGAGAAAAAAATGGTTCAACAAAACCCAACCCACACATTTACTGAGTTTAACATTCTTTATAATAATCCACATCAATAGTCCCCCACCTCTGCAAAGAAGTGAGGAAGATGTATTTTTTCAACTTTTCTGAGTGTCCATGGTCATTAAAATTACACAGCATTGTTTCTTTGTTGTTGTTGCTCTCTCCGTTAACTTTACTGTGGCCTGTGTATATAGTTTTCTTGGTTCTGCTTACTAGAGGTACTGTTTTGTAAAATGTATAGACTTGAATTATCTGGAATTAGCATATCAGAACAACAGCCTACACTGCTTAATTTGTGAAAATTGTGCGAGTACCCGTTTAATACAGTTTGTTGTCTTAAGTACACGAATGTTCCCCCTTATAATCTTCATATCATCCATTAAATGAGCTAGGTTCAATTCACTTCAATGCAACTACACTTTTAAGTGCCTACAGTGTGCTGGGCACTGGGCATAGAGGCAAAACTGAAAGTCTCTGCTCTCAAGGCCTTTAGATTCTGCTGGTGTTGATGGGGGGAGGGTTGGCATGGAGAGAACCAAATGAGTAAATTAAAATATATGCAAAATCATTGCCAAGCTACTTGGGAGTGGTGAGAGAAGGACAACTGCAAGATTTTTGACAGGACTCTTGTAGGTTGTGGTCCTTGAGCTGAGCCTTAATGGAAGCTAGGAATTCCAAGAAGAGGAGGGAGAGTATTTCAAGGAGTGGGAAATAGTCACTGAAAAGGCATGGGAACCAATTTGGCTGGATCACAGAATTCATGAGTGTTCTGAGGATCCATGGGACCATGTTAAGTTGGAGAGTCATAAGAAAGTAGGAGTTTGACCTATAATTTTTCACATTTATGTAGCACTTTTTTTTAGGTTTACAAAGTCCTCTGTCCTCACAATCATGTGAGGTTCGTGACACAAATATTATTCCTGTTTTAGATCGCTAAGGAGGAAATGGAAGCTCAGACAAATTAAGTGAACTGCCTACAGCTAGTGGGATTTGGATTTGTCCTATATGACTGTAGTAACAGCCTTCTTTACAGTACACAGGAAATGAAACATGCTGTGGGTTCTTAAAGATACACTTAGTCTTGTGACCATGACAGTGTGGTTTATTATTTAAAATTGTCTTAAGAAAATCCTGACTGTTCTCTTCTGGAATACCCTTGCAGCATTTTCATAAAGATTTTCTAGAGGTGTAGAATTAAGCATATGGATTCATAGTTGCTAATATTTATTTGTTCCCTTTTTCAGTAACAAAGGCATAGTTCATCTTTTCTTTTAAATCTCCCTCCCCCTTTGTTTTTGAAACATCATAAAAAGTCAGTCTCTGCATGTCTTTAAAATTGTCTTCTACAAAATGAGTTAGTTTTCTATGTATTTGTTCATAACAGATTTATTGTCCAGAGCCATCTGAGTCCAGTGGCAAAATATAGATCAGGATGACTAGAGATGGCCCATAACTCAAATATTTTGGTTCTAAGTCCATCACTCCCACTATCCCGTGATCTCTTTCCAATTATAATACAAAGTAATATGAGGTAAGTCTCACTCTGACATCACATCCTCCAAGAAGTCTTCCTTGATCTCACCTTTCTCTTCTCCCCTAGTTGATAAGGAGTTTTTCCTTCCTTGGATCTCATGTAGTACTTTGTACTCAGCCGATGGAGGATTAAAGGGGAAGTAAAAATCCTGGAGGTGATAGTCATCAGTTTTTCATGATTTGAAGAGGTCAAGGATTAGGAGCATTGAAAAGAGACCATCATATTTGCCAATTAGAAAATGACTGAAGACCTATGAGAGGGAAGTTTCAGTAGAGCTGCAGGGATAGGAATCAGATTGCAAGTGGTTGAAGACTGAAGAGATGGTATCTAAATGGCAGTGTTATACATAGGCAACTTTTCGTGACAAGTGTAATAGTTCAGCCATGAAAAGAAACAGAGAAGGGATGAAGTCGAAAAAAAATTTTTTAGGACTGGAAAATCTCAGTAAGTGTTTAGGTAAACGGGAAGAGGCCAGTGTCAATGGAAAGATTAAATAAAGTTGAAAGAGAAGGTGATTGTTGAAGAAAGGCCTGGTAGAGCAGAAAGGATTCAAATCAATAGCATGAGCCAAAAGGGATTTACCATGCCTGTAGGGATTAGGGTTATCTGTCTTCCTGAGACAGAAGAGATTAAATAGAGCATGATGCCAAAAAGTTGAGGGATCTTCTGTTGGATGGCCTAAATATTCTCAGCAAAGTAGAATGCCAGGTCTGCTGTGTGGTAGAAATTGGGGACTTGAGAAGAGAGAAAAAAATTTGGAGAAGTCCTTATATGGGTCATTGAATAGAGAGTCAGAAAGAGTAGAGGAGTACTGCTAAGCAGCCTCAGATCATAGAACTTTAAAATTAGAAGGGTCCTTAGCAATAATTTAATCCAACCCACTCATTTTAAGATGAGTGAACTGAGAGAGGAATGAAGTGAAGTGATTTGCCTGTGCTCACAGGAATAGTGAGTGGAAGAGCTGGGAATGGAATGAAAGACAAGCCTTCTGACCCTCAATCTGCCATTCCTTCCTTCCTTCCCTCCATTCTTTCTTCTCTCTTTCCCTCCTTCTTACCTTCTCTTCTTCCTTCCTTCCTTTCTTTCCTCCCTCCCTCTTTCCCTTCCTCCTTCATTTGTTCCTTCCTTCCCTCTCTCCCTCCCTCCTTCCTTTTTACCTTGGGAGGAGTGGAGTGAGAAAAATGTGGCAAGGAGAAAAAAGGGAATGGGGAAGGGAGCACTCTGTGATAGTCAGTGGGGAAGCCCTAGAGATAAATAAGAACAGGTCTCTGCAGAAAACATTCACCTGGAAGTCAGTTCTGTAATCGGCTGTGATTGGACACATCACTTAATATCACTGTGTCTTATTTTCCCATCCATAAATATAAATGAAATGGCTGTCTGTCAATATCTAATTAGGAATAATTGGTGCGAAAAAGGATTTTTTTCTGTCATTTCCATGTGATATTCCTACTGCAGATGCCTTAAACCTGAGTCACCAGGAATAAAATTTCGTTGTTAGATTGGTCTGAATATGTAAATTTAGTTAATATGTATTACCTTTTTGTTGAATTAAGAAACATCATAGAAATCATGTGAAGCCATACTGTAATATAGCTATTTTTTCTACTTATCACCTTTCCTTTTTTTCTCTAGAGTAATTAATTCACTTAATATCCACTTGAAACTTTTTCAGATGTACTAGTATGTGGAGTAAATCGAATGGTATCAGATTACACATGAAAGATTGTCTCACACCTTTATATTTACACATTTTATTCTTCTCTCTGGCAGGCCAGATAGTATACAGAAGAACCAAGACCTAGAATTTGAAAGGAATAGAGAAAGATTTGAATTTTTAAAGGTAGGATCAGAATTTAGTTGGATTTTTTCTTTTTCAGTGTGTGTGTGTTACGTGTATATCAGATACTCAGTTTTGTTTTCCTTTTTTTATCTCAGTGGGGCTCCCAGGCTTTTTACAACATGAGGATTATTCCCCCCGGCTCAGGGATTATCCACCAGGTGAATTTAGAGTACTTGGCAAGAGTGGTATTTGATCAGAATGGATACTACTATCCAGACAGCCTGGTGGGCACTGATTCACATACCACAATGATCGATGGTTTGGGTGTTCTAGGTTGGGGTAAGTACACTTTCAGGTTCTTACCTGTTACTTGCTGGTTTGAAAATAATAACACCAGGAAGAATTCTTGATGTTTCCTATTCCAAAGTTGTAGTTTCTAGATCCCATTGACCCTAGTATTTATTAAACTCTCACTCTGTCAGACTGTATGTATGAGATATTTTGCAAATTACTAACCTTCTCTGTGCCTGGGCTTAGTAATAGTGCTGGCTGTCTTCCAAGGATGAATATGAAGGCATTAATGGCCTCTTGTTAGTAGTACAAAAGCTTTGGCATGTGTTTTCCAGTTGTGTGTGGGTGGACTTATCCTGATCCATTCACACTGATTCCATCTGAGTCCTCTGTGATCAATAAGATAATTAGAGATACAGTCTATAGCTGTGCATTGGTAAGCAAATTATGGTGCAAAAAGACTGAACATAGGATCTTGGCTTCAGCAGAGTGTTCTGACCAAAAGCTAAGTTTGCTTTTCTTTTAGTATTTTGGCTGATGATGAGTTAGCAATGATGTAGTCCATAGAGAGCTAGCCTCAAAGCCAGGAAGACCTAGGTTGAAGTTCTGATACCTACTGGCTATGGGACTGAGCAAAGCCATTTCTCTAAGACAGACCTGCACAACTTCGCCAGAATTAAAATAAACTAAACTTCTTTGGGCTGCAGATAGATTTTTAGCTGCTCACTTTCCAAGTAAAGGTATGATTAATGATTAAACTATTTTGCAAATAAACCATATTTTTAAAAAAGGGAAATTTCAATTAATATCATTTAATTATACTTATTAAGACTTATTTATCATGAATCACATTAATGTTAAAAAAATTCTTTTGTTAAGCGGTACAAGTTTTAATACATTTTTGAGGTTTTCTTATTGTTTACATTTAGTAATGGCTGAAAACACAGTGGAAAGATATGACTCTCACTCTCTCAGACTAAAGACAGACTGATGGTGGTTGGTTGGCTTGGGTCACCAAGGCACGGGAGAAAGTGGGTAACCTACCTGCCAAGTTACATGACGGGCACAGCAATGACTAGTAGAAGGTGGGTTAAGCAGGGCACTGACAAAGCATTCGTTACATTTTTACTTTATTTTACATCCTCTACATTTTTCGAGGGCTTCCTGAAATCCTTTGGTGGGCCACAAGCTGCCTGAGGGCTATATGTTGTGCAGGTCTGCTCTAAGATGGTAAGGTGCTGACCTGAACTGGTAGAGGGAGTTCTCATTGAGGAATTCTCTATGTGAATGAAATCACAGGTCTAGTCCCTATGCCTATCTTATTTTAGTGGCTATTGCACCCCTGCTGGAAGACACTGTAAATAATAATACACTAAAGAATCTGCTTTCTTTGTCCTGACAATTGATTGTCTCTCTTCTTATCCTATTTAAGTATTAATCACATTAAGTCATTCATTTCAGGTGTGGGCGGAATAGAAGCAGAAGCTGTCATGCTGGGACAGCCAATCAGCATGGTGCTTCCTCAAGTATTCGGTTACAAGCTGCAGGGAAATCCTGATCCTCTGGTAACTTCCACAGATATAGTGCTGACAATCACCAAGGTAACTGTGCTTTCATTTTATAATTTTCGGCGTGTAAGAATGATAAACAGTGCTATGCTATTGGATGAGGGAAATAGGAAATAGACTCCTTAAAAATTATAGGAAGCATTAGCATATATGGGATTGGAGAGTATTCTGGAGGTGGGTAAACTTCAGATTAATTGCTATATTAATTTCATGATACCACTACTACATAGTTCTTTTTAAATTATAGCTGCCAAGTAAGTTTCAGGTGTATTTCTGAAAGAAATATCTGATTTTTATAGTACTTCTTGTTTTCTGACATGGGTTATTTTGCAGTGTCCAGTAAATTTTCCATTTGAAATTCTGGAAAATTAAAAAGACACTAATCTCTCAGGATCTCACAAGACCTCCTTTTTAGGAGAGCAGGGCTGCTTACCATGTGAAAAGAAGACAGATTCTATTTGAAAGACTTTTCCTAGAAGAATGATTGATAATTATATAAATACCTTTCCTCTTGCACATTATGGAGACTTTGAATGTTTTGGAAGTTGATGAGGTTTGTTTTTTTAAATGCCTCTTTCTTATTTTTGACTTGAGCTTATTGGAGGATAAGATTTCAAAATCTACTTTGTCTGCCAACTATCTTGTCGTGTTGAATGATTCTATAGTCTAGCAAATTTACAGTGATTTTCTGAGCTTGGTATAAATGTTTTAGAGGGAGATGGATTGCTGTGGACCTATGTTTGCAGAGATGTAAGCAGCTTCACCACCCTCCAAGCAGACTAATAACTCAGCTGCAACTTAGAGCCTTTGAGATATCTTAGATAGTGAAGGGATGAGTGACTAGCCCATAGCCACACAGTATGCATCTGATTCAGGACTTGAACCTCAGTCTTATGACTAATCTTAGGTAAAGATTACTTTGTACAAATTATTCTTTGGTAAATACAATTGAGGTGGAAACTGGTGTAATGAAAAGAATCAGCCAATTTTGCTGACACATTTAGACAAAGACCTTGAATGGTAAGGTCTTGGTCACTTATTGTGAAATTGTATAGATATGCTAAAGTGAATCAGATTGATTCTTTTTTTGCCAGATCTAATTTTAACCTGGTCTCAGATTCACTATAATTTCATTTTGAAGCCTTGGAAATAAACCAGTCACCTACTCATTCAGAACAAGTAGAAATTTATTCTGGATGAACAGAAAAGAATTTAATTCATTTTTGCTACCACAGTACTTTTCACAAGGAAAGGTATAAGCTGACTTAATTTCTTTTAAAATACTGTGTGAGTTTATTTTTCTTTGTAGTGTTTACCTTCAAGACTGGTTTATAGGAACACATTTTTTTGTCTTACAGGCACATGAATATATACCTGCTTTTACATATTTAATATAGGATTCAAATGATATCAGGTTTTTGTTGGTTTTTTTTTTGTCATTTCTGCTATTAGCACCTTCGCCAGGTTGGCGTAGTGGGTAAATTTGTCGAGTTCTTTGGACCAGGGGTAGCCCAGCTGTCCATTGCTGACCGAGCCACCATTGCCAACATGTGTCCAGAGTATGGTGCAACTGCTGCATTTTTCCCAGTGGATGAAGTTAGTATCAAGTACCTCCTCCAAACAGGTAAGTGGGAAGTGAAAAATCTTTCTAGAAAGTGAATGCTTAGCTTAATAAAGCGTGGAACCCTGGATCGTAAACCTATGTTTCCAGTTCTGTCTCTGCTTCGTTTATGAATATGTTACTATTGACGCTTCCTTTTTTCTTCATGTTCATTGCATAACAGTTTTGAAGTGTTGAGGGGTCAAGGTATAAAAGCAATATTTTCTAAAGTTTGGAAAGTTACTTGGAATCAGTGAATATTGTGATGAAAGGATGTTTACCAGAAACATTTTTGGCCTCAGAAATTAGAGTAAAGATAATCATTTCTATAAGGCTTAACCTACATTGTTTTGGCTGAGTCAGGACCTCAAAAGACTGTTTGTGGAATTTTTGCCTTTTCATTGGCTTCCCCCCCACCCATATCTAGAATGCTCTTTCTCTTAACTTCACCTCCTGACTTTTTGACTTTCTTCAAGACTCAGTTCAAATCCCACCTTCCTTTCCCTATCCCTTCCTTCAAACAACAAGCCACCATTGCTACCACCCCACCTCTCATATATACTTCAAATCTCTTACCTATACATAGTTGTTTGTATGTTGTCTCTTACTATTAGAATGTGAAGTCCTTGAAGGCTGGGGTCAATGTTTTGCCTTTTTTTATATCCCTTGGCTCAGCAGAGTACCTAGTACATAGTAAAAACTTAATAAATGCTTGTTGATTGACTGGTTTATTGAAGAGAACTGTCAGTTAAATCATCCAATCACTAGCATTTTTCTACAGCTTTATATTTATTGATGAATTCACACATTTACAGTCTTTGGCTGGGATGTATTAAGGCTATTACCTTTAATTGCTTAAAATTTCCCTGTAGGCCGTGATGAAAAAAAAGTTAAGGATATTCAGAAGTACCTTCAAAGTGTAGGAATGTTCAGAGACTTCAGTGATTCATCTCATGACCCAGATTTTACCCAGGTATGAAAACAATTGCCCTCAAATACAATTTCAAGGAATTTGATTTACAGTATGTCTTTTTCTTCCTGGTATATGTGTAAGACATTAGACAATGACTATAAAACAACTTCAGGAGAACAAAGAGTGCAAAGGCTTAAAAACAAAAGCACAAATGAGCTGTAAATGTCTCTGTATAAAATAATGAGAGTGACAGTGGAAACATACTTGGAAAATTGTGGCATGTCTTTTGAAAATGTTCATAGTGCTCCTTTTATGAATTATCCCTGTCCCCTTCCACGTAAGGAGTACATTTTATCTACCGAAAACTAAGGGAGAGTTTGACAATGTCCACTTCCATCCTGTAACAGCAAATCCTGTGAGCGTTTATTAGGCACATATTCTAGGCAAAACATTTAACTAGGCCCTGAGGTAAGATAAGGCTTGAAAGGTTGTAGAGCTAGAGTTCTCAACTTTTTTCAGTCCCTCAGTAACCCAAACCCTTATTCAATGTGAAAAAAATTAATAAATTCTAGAGTTTTATTATGCATATGCACATAAGAAATAGATAACTTTCTTTAAAGCTACACCCAAATTTTTATTATTTAATTTATTGTTAATCAATTTGTAATTTATGGGATATTATAATAAGATCACATAGTTAATTACCAAATATTTCCTGTATCCCTGGGGAGATAAGAGGAGGGGAAGAGCTGGTTTAGAAACCTTTGTGTTGAAAGCCGGGCAGAGAACTTTGAACTTTAACTCGATAGGCAGCACTAAACCACTGAGGATTTTTGCTATAAGAAAGATTAGGATAATCTTAGGATAAAGGATAGATTAGAAAAAAGAAGGAATGGGGGTAGAAGATCTGTTAGACTCTTGTAGTAGTATAGGTGGGTAGGAATGAAGGCATGTACTTGGATGATGATAGTAGGAATAGAAAATAGGGACAAATTTCTAGTAGAAATAGATTTAAGAGAACCGTGGTATTACTAGGTCTGTATCCCAAAAGAAGTTTAAAAAAAAAAAAAAAGGTAAAGGACTTATGTGTACAAAAATATTTATAGCAGCTCTTTTCTGGGGTAAAGAATTAGAAATTGACGGGATGCCCATCAATCGGGCAATGGCTGAACAAGTTGTGGTATGTGATTATGATGAAATACTATTGTGCTATAAGAAATGATGAGCAGAATGCTCTCAGAAAAACTTGGAAAGACTTGCATGGGCTGATGCAAAGTGAAATGTACTGTGTACAAAATAACAGCAATATTGTAAGATGATGAGCTGTGAATGATTTAACTATTCTCAGCAATACGATGATCCAAGACAACTCTGAAAGATTTATGATGAAAAATGCTATCTGTCTCCAGAGAAAGATCTGATGGTATCTGAATACAAATTGAAGCATACTTTTTTTTTTTACTTTATTTTTCTTGAGGTTTTTTTTTTTGTCTTGTGCTTGCTTTTTTTTTTGCTTAATAAATGTTTATTGAATTGAATTAAATACGTAAATAAATGAATACATACATAATAAATAAATGATGAATAAATATAAACAAGCAAGTAAGCAAGCAAACAAATAAATAATAGAAAAAAATGGCCTTGCTATAGTGAAATATAGTGATGGCAAGCAAGTAATGACTTGCTATAGAACAACTCCAGGAGGAACTTTTTTTTTTTTCTTTTTTTAATAGTAATTTTTATTTATTTTTTTGTTTTCACCATTTACTTCCACAAGATTTTAACTTCCAAATTTTCACCCCATCTCTCCCCTCCCCCTCCCCCAAGATGGCATGCATTCTAAATACCCCTTCCCCTAGTCTGCCTTCCCTTCTATCTCTCCTCAGCTTCTCTTATCCCCTTCCCCTTCAATTTTCCTGTAGGGCAGGATGGATTTCTGTACCCCATTTCCTGTATTTCTTATTTCCCAGTTGCATATGAAAACATTTTTTTTAAACATGTGTTTTTAAAACTTTGGGTTCCAAATTTTCTCCCTTCTTCCCTCCCCACCCACCCTCATTGATAAGGCAAGCAACTAAATATAGGTTATATATGTGCAGTTATGCAAAACACTTCCATAGTAGACATGCTGTGAAAAACTAACTCTATTTCCCTTAATCCTATCCCGCCCACCCATTTATTCTATTCTTTCTTTTGACCCTGTCCCTCCTCAGAAGTATTTGCTTCTGATTACTCCCTTTCCCAGTCTGCCCTCCTCTCTGTCATTCCCCTGCTCTCTTGTCCCCTTCCCCCCCTATTTTCCTGTAGGGTAAGACAGATTTCCACACCCAATTGAGTGTGTATGTTATTCCCTCCTTAAGTCAAATCTTATGAGAATAAGATTCACTCATTCCCTCTTACCTTCCCCCATTTCCCCTCCAATGTAAGAGCCTTTTCTTTTCTGGCTTTTTTTTTTTTTGGTGGGATAATTTAGCCCCACCTCTCTCTTTCTCCTTCTCCTATTATATTCCTCTCTAACCCCTTAATTTTATTCTCCAGATATGACCCCTTCATTTTCAACTCACCCTGTGCCCTCTATCTATCTATCTATATCTATATATACGTACATATAATTTTTTCCCCTCTGACCACCCTAATACTGACAAAGGTCTCATGAGTTACAAATATCATCTTTCCATGCAGGAATGCAAACAGTTCAACCTTAATAAGTCTCTTATGATTTTCTCTTTCCTGTTTACCTCTTCATGTTCCATTCGAGTCTTGTATTTGAAAATCAAATTTTCTATTCAACTCTGATCTTTTCATCAAGAATACTTGAAAGTCCTCTATTTCACTGAATGACCATTTTTTCCCCTGAAGGATTATACTCAGTTTTGCTGGGTAGGTGATTCTTGGTTGTAATCCTGTCTCCTTTGCTCTCCAGAATATTATATTCCATGCCCTGCGGTCCCTTAATGTAGAAGCAGCTAAATCTTGTGTTATCCTGCTTGTGTTTCCACAATACTTGAATTGTTTCTTTCTGGTTGCTTGTAATATTTTCTCCTTGACCTGTGCACTCTGGAATTTGGCTACAATATTCCTAGGAGTTTTCCTTTGGGGATCTCTTTCAGGAGGAGATCAATGGATTCTTTCAATTTCTATTTTGCCCTCTGGTTCTAAAATATCAGGACAGTTTTCCTTGATAATTTCTTGAAGGATGATGTCTAGGCTCTTTTTTTGATCATGGCTTTCAGATAGTCCAATAATTTTTAAATTCTCTCTCCTGGATCTATTTTCCAGGTTAGTTGTTTTTCCAATGAGATATTTCACATTGTTTTCTAATTTTTCATTCTTTTGGATTTATTTTACAGTGTCTTGATTTCTCATAAAGTCACTAGCTTCCAATTGCTCTATTCTAATTTTTAAGGAAGTATTTTCTTCAGTAATCTTTTGGACTTCCTTTTCCATTAGGCCAATTTTGCTTTTTAGGGCATTCTTCTCCTCATTGGCTTTTTGGACCTCTTCTGCCATTTGGGTTAGGCTATTTTTTAAGGTGTTATTTTCTTCAGTATCTTTTTGGGTCTCCTTTAGCAAGCTGTTGACTTGTTTTTCATGATTTTCTTGCATCACTCTCAGTTTTTCCTCTACTTCTCTTACTTGCTTCTCAAAATTCCTTTTGAGCTCTTCCAAGACCTGGGACTGATTCATATTTTTCTTGGAGGCTTTAGATGTAGGAGCTTTGGCTTTGTTGTCTTCTTCTGGTTGTATGTTTTGATCTTCTTTGTCACCAAAGTAAGATAATATAGTCTGACTCTTTTTGTGCTGCTTACTCGTGATCCCAGCCAATTACTTGAGTTTTAAACTCTTTGTTAAGGTAAAAGTCTGCTTCCAATGTGAAGAGTGTACTGTCCCAGGCTTTGGGGGTTTGTACAGCTGTTTTCAGAGGTACTTCTAGGGACCTGTAAATTTTCAGTTCTTCCAAGGTGGTATGATAAGGGGCGAGGTATTTTCTCTCTACCACTACAACAAGCTCCACCGCACCAGCATTCCTCCTCGCCCCAGGACCGCCCCATAGAACTGTGACCCAGATCCAAGCACTGGTAAAGCAAGAGATTCCTGCCTCAGCACTGGCAAAGAGATTCCTGCAATTCCCCTCTGATCAGCCACTCTGTTCCTCCCTGTGGGCCCGAAGCTCAGGAAAAAGCCACGGCCCCAGGCCGTGCTTGAGACTTGAGGCAGAGACCTAGTTCCTCTCTCACCTCAGTCACAGACTTTTCCCACTGATCTTCTAAGTTGTCTTTGGTGTTCAGGAGTTGAGAAGTCTGGAAACCGCCACAGCTGCCCACGATTCAGTCCTCTGAGGCCTGCTCTAGGGTCTCTGTGGCCTGTGTGCCCACACTGAACTGCGTTCCTCTCCCCGCCCAGCGTGATACGCCTTTCTGATCAACCATCCAGGCTGTGTTTGGCAGGAAATTTGTTTCACTCTCTCTTTTTGTGGGTTCTGCTGCTTTAGAATTTGTTTAGAGCCATTTTTTTAAGTATTTGGAGGGTTTTGAGAGAAAGCTCAAGACAGTCACTGCTTTTCCTCCGCCATCTTGGGTCCCCCCCCCCCCCCCCCCCCGTCTTGTGTTTTCTTTCACAACATGACTTATGGGTATGTTTTGCATGACTACACATGTATAACCTATATAAAATTGCTTGCCTTCTTAAGGTGGTGGGGAGGGAGAGAGGGAGAAAATTTAGAGCTCAGTTTAAAAACAAATGTTAAAAATTGTTTTTACATGTAATTGGGGAAAAATAAAAACTACTAAATAAAAAAAGAATTAAAAAAAAAATCCCAAAACGGGGTCACAAAGAAAAAGCAAATAAAATGTGGTGCTGAAACCTTAAAAAAAAATTTACTGTGGTAGTGAGAGAGTAGAACTTTAAAATTATAGAACTCAGAGGTATAATTCAGAAATTGAATTTTAAAGTAAGACCGTGGAGTATAGTTTAACTTGGATAAAGGAGTCATAAATGTCGAGAAATTGATAAATATTGATGTTTTTGAGGGCAGTGGCGAGGTATGGGGTAGAAAGGAAGACATTACAGTCTTTGGCAAAGTTAGAATGTCCTAAAAAGTTGTTTTTTCTGTTGTTCAGTAATTTCAGTCATGTCTGACCCCATTTCGGGTTTTCTTGGCAAAGATACCGGAGGGATTTGCCATTTCCTTTTCCAGCTCATTTTACAGATGAGGAAACTGAGGCAAACAATGATTTATGCTCAGGGTCACACAGGTAGCAAGTATCTGAGGCCAAATTTGAACTCATGAAGATGAATATTCCTGACTCCAGGCCCAGCACTCTCTCCATTGTACCACTTAGCTACCCCAAAAGTTGGTAGATAGCAGTAACAAGGAAGAGGCAAATGCTTTCATATGAACAAGGAGGAAGTGGAAGGAATTTTTCTTATTGGCAGTAGAGGAGTTGCAAGGGGAACAACCTCAAGGGGCCTTGAGGAAAGGTGATTAGAACAGGGATGAGATTTAAGGAGGAGTCTTGAAAAGGTGGGGACCCATCATCATTATGCCACAGAGAAGGGGTGGAAGGAGAAGGGATGAAGAGAAATGAAAATTTATAATTGTTCAATCTACTCGTAAAGAAAATAGTTTTTCTTCCTCATCCTTGCCTTCTCATAGTTTTCCAATTTAAAACCAAACTTTCCTAGTAGCCAAGGATTGATACTAGGATACAAATGCAGACATTGTTTGGTTTCGTATGAAATCGTGGCAAGAGAGTGAAATGAATAATAGTGTATCTTGACCCATGTGAGCAGAATTCCAGGAATTCCTCACTTGACACCCAAAGAAAATGTTCAATCCAGTAGGACCTTTGTCATGCATTTCAGTTCACCTTGTGCTACTCATGATGGAAGAGAAAAATAGAAGAGGGATAATTTTGTGTATCATTTCAATGGGTTTATTCCATTCTCCAAAATAAAGCAAACTATTTGTGCCTGCTTTAGATCCTGCTGAGAAAAAAGAATGTGGTATCCTGCCTCATTCTATCTCACTTCAAGAACCATTTGGGAAATGGCACATTTTAATATTTTCAAGATTTACATTGCTTTAAAATTTTTATATAGTTAATATTTTTTCTTTGTTGGTCTATTAGTAAATCCTAGAGTTCTTTTGAGCAGATTGTGGAGTTAGATTTGAAAACTGTGGTACCCTGCTGCAGTGGACCCAAAAGACCTCAAGATAAAGTAGCAATATCTGAAATGAAAAAAGACTTTGAGAGCTGCCTGGGAGCCAAGGTAAGAGAGTTCTTGTTGGCATGTTTCAATGTAGTTGGTACTCAACATGCTTTTCTCATTTGATCCCCCAAAACCCTATCAAATAGGCTGTACAAACATCCTATTTTTCAAATCATAGGATCATATAATTACAGCTAGAAGGGACCTTAGGGGTCATCTACTTCATCCTCATTTTACAGAGGAAGAAATTGAAGGCCACAGAGAGTCACTTGTCTGAGATTCCACAGCTACAGATGGAAGTCTCACCTCAGTTCTCTGGTCCCAAACCTAGTGCTTTTCCAATTGTACCATGTTTTTAGTTATGTTCTGCTTTTCTAATTGGAGATGATTAAGGGAATAATAGTTCAGTTACTGGCAAAAGCATGTATTAGTATATTCCCAATAATGAAAATATTTCAGAAATTGGATCACCATGTCCAAAATAAATAATTTTTCCCGACTTCCCTATTTCTGTCCAGAGCTCTGTGATCATAGTCACCCATATTTGCAGCATCAGTCAACCTTGATTTTCCCTCCTCTCTCAGCCCCTCATATCTAATTGGTTGCCAAGTCTTGTTCTTTCTCCTTCCACAATATATCTTACATCTATCTCCTTCTTTCCTCTCATGTGCCCACAACCCTAATTCTCCTTTTTTTTGCCTTGAATATTGAAATAGCCTCCTTTTTAGGTTTCCATTTCCAGTTTCTCTCCTTTCCAGTCCATCCTCTACACAGCCACCAAGTGATGGAAAGCATAGGTCGACCTTGTCTCATATTTTACTGAAAAAAGTTGAGATCAGGCACCAAGAGCTTTCTCTTCTCCCTTCCTCCTCAACTCACCATTCCCAGATACCTTTTGCCACCATCGCCTCATACCTCTGTTTTCACATAATGAAGTCTCTTCTCCTTGCCAAGGCTAACGCCTCTCCATGACCACAATGGATCCCATTTCATCCCATTTTCTCCAGTATTGTCCCCTGTATCAGCCCCATTCTCTCATTTATCTTCAATCTCTCCCTGTCTACTGGCTGATTCCCTGCTGCCTAAAAATATGCCACTCTCTTCCCCATCCTCAAAAAACCCTTACGTGATCCATCCATCCCTACTACATATTTTTTCTCCCTTTTGTGGCTTAACTCCTTTAGAAGACTGTCTACAGCAGGTACTTCTGCTTTCTTTCTTCTCACCTTCTTAATTCTTTGCAATCTGGGTTCTAACCTTATCATTTAACCAAAACTACTCTCCAAAGTTACTAATGATTTCTTCATTACCACGTCTGTAGTCTTTTCTCAAACCTCATCTTTCTTGACTTCTCTGCAGCCTGTGACACTACCAATCACTGTCTTCTTGAGTCTCTCTTTTCTCTCTCTCTCTTTTTTTTTTTTGTGACACTATTTTCTCTTGGTTCTCCTTCTGCCTGACTACCCCTTTTCAGTCTCCTATGCTATATCTTTATCCAGCTTACACATGCTAATTGTAGGTATCCCACAGAAGTCTGTCCTGGGCCCTCTTCTCTTCTTCCTCTGTACTATTTCACTTGGTGATTTCATTGGTTCCCACAGATTCAATTATCATCTCTACGTTGATGATTCTTAAGTCTGTTTGTCTAGCCCTACCCTCTTTACTGACTTTTAGTCTTTCATCTCCAACTGCCTATTGGACAACTTTAACTATATGTCTGGTAGACCAAACTGAATTTCTCACCTTACCCTGCCATATTCTAAATTCCATTTCCATCAAGGGTACCATCCTCCCAGTGACCCAGATTCAAAACCTGGGTGTCGTCCTTAAACTCCTCAATTTCTCTCTCTCTCTCTCTAACACACACACACACACACACGCACACACACACACTTTCTCTCTCTCACATACACACTCACACATATACCCATATCCAATCTGTTTCCAAGGCCTGTAAATTTTTACCTTCATAACATCTTTCATACATGCTTCCTCCTCTTCTTTGACACTGCCACCCTGGTGTAGTTCTTCATCACTTCTCATCTGGACTATTACTGTAGCTTACTGGTTGGTCTGCCTTCCACAAGTCTCTCCCCATGCCATTCCATTCTCTACTTAACTTTAAAAGTGATCTTCCTAAAGCGCAGGGCAACCACATCACCCTTCTGTTCCATAAACTTCAGTGGATCCCTGTCACTTCCAAGATTAATTATAACATCTTCTGCTTGGCATCCAAAGCCCTTCATAACTTGCTCCCTCCCATCTTTCCAGTCTACTTACCCCTTACAGTTCCTTTGCCCCCACATACTTTGCAATCTAGCAATACTTCTGCTGTTCCTTGCACAAGATACTCCATTTCCCAACTGTGGACATTTTCTCTAACTCTCCCCAGTGGCTGCAATGTTCTCCCTCCTCATCTTTGTCTCCTGGCTTCCTTCAAATCTTAGTTAAAATCCCACTTTTTACAAGAAGCCTTTCCTGATCCCCCTTAATTCTAGTACCTTCCTCTTATTATCTTCAATTTATCCTGTATGTAACTTGTTTGCATGTTGTCTCTCCCATTAGATTGTGAGACTGTCTTTTGCCATTCTTTGTATCCCCAGGGCTAATATGCCTGACACATACTGGCCACTTACTGACTGACTGGTAGATCCATGGGACATTAGTGTTAATAAAAGATCCTGCTATATTTCATTTAGATTATTGCAACTTGGTAAATATAACTTCCAACATATGGAACTGGAATGTGAACTGACCTGTGATTTCACTAGCATGAAATTCCCTGAAGAAGAAACTTCCTTTACCAATGCAAGTTGGCACCTTCTATGTTATTATAGTCTTAGAGAGTTGCCTAGAGCACTGACAGGTTAAGGGACTTGCCCAGGTCATAAGTCAAGTTAACAAGCAGTTATTAAGTCCCTAGTATGTGCCAGGCACTATGCTCAGTGCTGGGGATACAAAAGATGACAAAAAACAGTCTCTGCTCTCAAGGAGATGGGTAGTCTGAAGGGGAAGGACAATATGTAGACAAGATACCTGCAAGATAAATTAGAGATAATCAGAGGGATGACACAACAGAGGGGGATTGGCCGGTAGGTTATTTGTCAGAGGTGTCTCTTGAGCCTTAGATCATCATAGGTTCAAAGCCAGTGCTTTATCCATTATACCATGCTGCTTTTTTTTTCATGATAGCACAGAAGTATAAAATAAAAATATCCAAAAGTATTGTCATTCATGCATCATTGGTTCAATTTAAGCAAAATATACCCCTTTTGAAAAAAAATCTCAATATCAGTGTCAGTAACTTTGGTTTGAGTCAGCTGTTTATAAACATATGTAATAACATAAAATGATGATTTCAGCTTTTTCACTGTTCTGGGAGAGGAGAGAAGCAATTTTTAGTAATCTCAAGAGTCATTAAAAAGGCAGATTTGGCCTCAGACTGCATAAGTACCTTTTATAAAGAATTAAAGAAAGAAAAGCAAGTTTTTCTTTCTAATTATTCTTTAAATCACTGTCATAACTAAAGTATGCTTGTTTATGTAAAATTACAATTAGAAAAGTAGGTATCACTTCCATTGTGACTAGATTTAGAATAGATTTTTCTGTTCTTCTCTTTAGCAAGGATTTAAAGGATTCCAGGTGCCTCCAGAACATCATGAGGATCACAAAAAATTTTTGTATGACAATAGTGAATTTACACTGTCCCATGGCTCTGTCGTTATTGCTGCTATCACCAGCTGCACCAACACTAGTAACCCTTCAGTGATGTTAGGGGCAGGTAAGTATATTAGATTCTTATGCTCAGAGATATTATATAAGTTTGTAGAAGGCTGACTTTAACTCTCTGAGTCTTCTTGAAAATGAAGAATCATTTGTTTATCAACTATAATTCTGGGAGGCACAGTTCTAGAAGATTCTAGGGATTTTCAACTACAGTCTTGTGAGAGTCTGCAAAAACACAGTGATTAAGATTGATGTTAATGAGTATTTACTGTGGTTAAACTAATTAAAGGGAAGAGAGGCAATTATGATAGTTATACAAAAAAGAACATGAGAGTGTAGAGTATTTCAAACAATGTCAAATATAAGACTATTCCTTGCAAAAACAACTGCACCCTCAAGTTCTTTTTGGAAGATTTGAACCGGAAAGGATTTGTGCCATAAGAAGCCCACTGATAAAGCTTTAGAACTAAGAAAGTAGAAAGCTTTTTATCAGATAAATAGCCATTAACCATTCAGTCCAATCAAGGTCTACAAGGTACCTATTCTGTAGGAGGGTGGAGGTAGAAAAACAAAAATATGAAAAATAAAACATTTTTTCCTTGGGATATAACATTTATGCAGATTAACAAATACAGGGCAGTTTGAATAGGTACAAAGCAGCAATTTGAGGGAATTTGGAAAGGCCTCTCTCTTATCTATCATGTGGTACTTAGACTTGAAGGTCTCTGAGAGGCAAAAGCAAGCATGTGAGGAAGGAGTGCTTTCCACGTACTGTGGGATAGGCAGTGCTGAAGCACTGAGATAGGAGAGAAATGCCAAGGTTGAGAAGCAGCAAGTAGGCTGATTTGGAGCACATAATACTTGAAAAGAAGTAATATGAAGTAAGCCTAGAAAGGTATATTGGAGTCAGATTGTAAAGGACCTTTGTTTTGTCCTTTGTTGTCAAAGAGGACCAAAATGACATCACTATGTTAGAGTCAAGTTATAATGCATCTGACTGTGGCTGAAAAGACAAATGTGAGCTTGGAATGCTCATAGGGCACAAATAGTCCATGTGAGCATTTGGGGTGGATTCTCTAAATTTGCACATCTCGTGTTTCTTTTTAGCTACTTCAATTCTGCTTTATTCATAAAGCACAGTGGTACCTTCTTTGATGAGGGCACGTCAAGTTGGGTGGTCCTGTGCCAGTGTCTCCCATGTCACGAAACCAATTCCAGAGTTCTTCAGAGAGACCTTAAGAGTGTCCTTGTATCGCTTGTTCAGACCACTAAGAGAGCACTTGTCTTGTGTGAGTTCTCCTAAAATAGTCTTTTAGGCAAGCGTATGTTTGGCATTTGAACAACATGGCCAGCCAGTCGTAGTTGTGTTCTTTGCAGAAGAGTTTGAATGCTTGGCAGTTTAGTTTGAGAAAGGACCTCATTGTCCTGGTACCTTATCCTGCCATGTGATCTTCAGAATCTTCCTAAAACAATTCAAATGGAAGCAATTCACTTTCCTGTCATGGTGCTAGTAGACTGCCCAGGTTTCACAGGCGTACAACAATGAGGTCAGCACAATGGCTCTGTAGAGCTTAAGTTTGGTTGTCAGTCTAATACCTCTTTTCTCCCACAATTTCCTTTGGAGCTTCCCAAACACCAAGGCAGCCCTCACACAAGAGGTACTAGTCTTCTCTGAAAACACCCTACTTGCCTGTGAAAGGCTTTAAATACCAAGTAGAGGAATCTGTATTTTACCATAGTGGCAATAGGGAGCCGCTGAAGATTGCAGAGCAGGGCCCTGGCATGTTCAGAGTTGAGCTTTACTAAGATTAGTTTGGTAGCTTTTTGAAGGACAGATTAGAGAGGGACTTAAAGCCAAGAAATACATTAGAAATTTATTGTAACAGTTGTGATGGGAGGTGATTTCAGCCTGAACTACAAAGGGGGGGGGGGGGGGTGGGGGGGGGGGGGGAAACAAGAAAGGGAAAAGGGGGGCGGGTGATGCAGCCGGGACCACGGGGGGGGGGGGGCATGTGAGTGGAGGGAAGGAAACAAGACATGAAAAATGCTGCCTAATTATGTTCCACGGACCTCCTGAGGAAAGCAAGTTGAGGGAGGTGCTCAGATTGCATTTTGTACTGATTTCAAATTAAATTCTATTACTTTATTTTTCTTGTTCTCTCCCCTGAGGGGAGGTCTATGTTTTCTTTCACAACATGAATGAAATGGAAATATGTTTTAATATGTTTTGCATGACTGCAAATGTATAACTTATATCAAATTGCTTGCCTTCTCAATGAGGGGAAGCACTTGAATTCTGATGTGCTTACATGAAAATTAAGCCTTACAGTATCCAGAATCCTTTGGCCTTGTATATTAACTTTCCATGTTTTCCCTATTAGCAATAGTAGCTAAGAATTGATTACAATTTAAGGAAATTAACTCTGGCTTATCTGCAGTTGTTGGGGATATAAAATCTCAGAGAAGCACAGTGATATATGTCTATGGAAATGTATCTTGTCTTCACAGTACCATAATAAATGATCTCTTTGCTCAGATCCTTCTGTAGGAACTGCAGTAGTGTCTGTCATAATAATAACAAAAACAGCAATTATATTGTATATATATGCACATATATGTATTTTTATATCTATATCCATATATCATTTTAAAGTTTCCAAGGTGTTTTACATACTATCTCATTTGATCTTTACAACAACCCTGTGAGAATGGTGCTATTACTGTCCCTATTTTACAAATGAGGAAACTGAGACTGAGTGGTTAAATGACTTGCTCAGTGTCACACAACTAGTAACTGTCAGAGGGAAAACTCAGGTCTTACTGATTTCCAAGTTCAATATCTATCCACTGTACCACCTCGCTGCCCCTAATATAATCATAATGATGATGGATTCAGTCATTTCTTCATTATCTTTGCTGTTGGGAGACTGAGCATAGCTCAAATATATGAAGACTCTAGAAAAAGCCCACTGCTAGGTTTTCACCCCTTTCCTCAGCCAACAGAAGTTGTGATTTCCACACCTACAAAATGAAGTGGTATATAAGTAGACTAAGAAATATAAAGTTATTACCTTTCCAAAAAGGGACAGCAAGCTGAAAGGGAAAATTTATTATCTTGGATAAGCCCCAAACTGAATAATCAAACTTTAAGTGACAGACTTGACTTGTAGAAATGCAAAAACTTCTATCTAGGCAGGTAATCTTGCAGTTTATACAAATACAGTGTCTTCCTCTCTTTTTCTTCCTACATTCCCTCATTGACCTTTTGTTCCTTAATTCAGAACAAGTGGACCATGATCTAGGGTCAAACAATCATGTGGATCAAAGATTTGGCCTGGAAGTAACCATAGAGGTCATATAGGCCAACCCTGTTATTTCAGAGATAGAGTGAAGTGGGGCCCAGTAAAGTTATTGCCCATGATTACGTAAGTAGTAAGCAACAGGCAAGATTTGGAATCTAGTACTTTGTCTCCAGTGCACCAATTCGGTAAGCATTCAGCATTCCACTGTACCATTCCCAGAGCTACCTTATTTTATGTTTATCTGAAGGATTAGCAAGTTACTAGTGCATTAGAGTATCAACTCTAGCCTCCTTCCCCTTGTCTAAAGGTGTTGTTGCTGATACTAGATTTTGTAACAACAATAATAGTGATAATAAAAGCTTGAAATTAATGGCTTATGGTTATTAAAAATTTTTTTAAAGAAGGTTTTTATTGTATTTTTTCTCAATTACATGTAAAAACAATTTTTAACATTTTTAAAAATAATTTTTGAGTTCCAAATTCCCTTCTTCCCTTCCTTCCCTCCCCCTTTCTTGAGAAGGCAAGCATTTTGATATAGATTATACATGTGCAGTCATGTAAATTTTATTTTTTATTAGCCATGTTGCAAAAGAGAAGACAGACCAAAAAAAAAAAGGAAAAAAAAACAGAAAAAATAAAAAAGTATACTTCAGTTTGCATTATAAAGTGTTTATATGTAACCTCATTTTATCCTCAAGTATAATCCTATGAAATTGATAATGCAAATATTAACCCCATTTTACAGATAAATATTAACTGAAACTTTGAGATGCTAAGTCTTTGCCCAAGGCTTAATTCACAAGGGACAAAGTGAGGTCTTCTGACTCTTTAGTTCAGTATTCTTTCCTTAAGACAATGCTACCTGTGCATCCTGCATATTAACACATTAAATATTTTGTCAGTAAGACTGACAAAGCAAATAGTGGAATGTATTTCCATGACTAGCACAGCACCAGAGATCCAGCGTCCAGTGTGTGATAGGTAAACAATTCACATCATTCATAGTTTGGGGAGGTAGGTGGTTTGCTGCTGACTCCATTCTAAGACTGGGGTAAAGGTCACACAGTTAGGCAATATCAGAGTGGAGACTTGAACCTAGGTATTCTGACTCTCAAGAATTACATGCTTTCCACCACCCAAAGTCCTATCTACTTTAAAATAATTATTTTCTTTCTTAAAAAAGAAAGTAGGAAAGCTTTCAATGGAGGAGGACAAATGAAACTTGTTTTCTAATTTGGCATGGAAGTCACTAAAGGATCTTTACAAAACAAATAAAAACCCTTACTTTTCTTTCTGTTTGTGTTACAGACTTGACTCTTAGCTGAAGCAGAGTTCAACTAAGAATACATGGCATCTGATTTAGGGCCACAGGGGAGGTCCAAGGCAGGACCTAGTCAGTTGTGCAACAGCTGATCAAGTAGTTAAATTTACATGTATATTTTTGATGATGTGAAGCTTATTCAGCTTCCAAATGTTTTCTACCCTGAAAAAAAAAGTCCTTTAGTCTCTAGGACAAAGGGCAGCAAGTAAAAAAAATATTAAGAAACAATGGTCCACCATGAGGTTAAATGATTCATTTAGCCTCAGGTCAACTAATTACAAAGAAGATCACAAATAAGAAGGTAGAAAGGCCTTTTTTTTTTTCCTTCCTTAGGTGTTTCAGTAGGATTGTTGTACTAAAGTTGATCCAATGCCAGTAAAGCCTTTTTTATCAGGAGCAAACCTATTTTTATCAAGACTAGATCACTAGATTAATTTGAAAGGAATGTAATAGTTTCAGTCTCCACACCCATGAGGAGACCTAGGTTCAAACCCAGGTTGTACCATTTACTATTTGCATAACTTTAAGTAAATGACTCCATCTCTCTAAACTCAAAGGATCATAAATTTATTTTCTCATCTGCCAAATGGAGTTCATTACATTGTAGATTTAAAACTAGAAGGGACTTCAGAGGCCATCTAATACAACCCCCTCATTTTTCCAATGAGGAATCAATTTTGTTCTGCCTTTTTTTTTAATTGAAAGAAATTTGCCCTTCCCAAGTCTTCAGTACTTTTCCTCCATGAGTCTTTAGATTATTCAAAATAATTCATCCATCATGTCCACAGATTCTTTTAGCACCCTGGTTTGTAATTCTTCCAGGCCAAGGGACTTGAATTCATTTTGAGCTGCTAGTTAATGTCTTCTATTTCTTCACTTCAGTTTTTTTATTTACCTTATCATTCTGTTTGTTTAGTCATTTCTAGTCTAAAGGTTATTTTCCTTGACAGTGAAGGTGGGAGCAAAAAAGCATTGTGTAGTAAGTTCATCTATGCTTTCCTCATTCCTCTTCTTGTTCAAGCATAGCTTTAAAAGCCTTTTAAAAAATTATCTTTAGTATTTTTTGCAAACCACACCTTATTCTTAGCGTAAACCTTTCTGACTCCATTTTTCTTAGTCCATATCCTTGTTTAAGTCACACAAACACAATGAAAAATTTATGTTAATGATTAGTAGTGGGCAAGTAGGTGGTGCCGTGGATAGAGCACCAGCCCTGGAGTTAAGAGTACTTGAGTTCAAAATTTGGCCTCAGACACTTACTAGCTATGTGATCCTTACTTAGCCCCAATTACCTAAACGAAAAAAAAAAGGTGATTATGATAATAAAAATAATCCTTGCATTTAGTTGAACATCTGTCAGATTTGGGAATCTTCATTCTAGTACTAATTTTAGTATCCATGAAAAGTCACTTTATTGGAAGAAAGAAATTATACTATGTATTTTTCTCTCTTCGGTCTAATCTGTAAATAAAAGCAAAAGGTAAAGTTAAGTATAGTTATAGATACTGGGCGTACAATTTTATCAGGATAGGGAACACCCAAATGAGGAAACTACCTCTACCAGTGCAGTTTGGCATCTTCTTTGAAACTTATACTCTTAGTGAGCTATCTAGAGCACTGAGAAGTTATGTGATTTGCCCAGAGTTACATGGCCATTATGTGTGGGACTTGAATCCTCTGTTGTCCTAGGTTCCATCTACTTACTGTGCCATGCTGTTTCTCCCCTGCCCCATAAAAAAAGCAAATTGAAATTAAACAGCTACATACTTTTAAAAACTAATTCTTTCTACTATATATTTACTCATACCTGTAATAAAACAAAATTACAGTTAAGTCTCTGTGTGACCCAATTTGGTACCCATGGTATACAAATTAGTTCAGTCTTTTGATGATCTGGATCTTCATAAACCACAAATTCTCCTACAGAATCATTCATTATTAAAGTCCAATAGCACTTTGGAATAGATATTGTGAAGGTAATATCTTCCTTTTACTGACATAAATAATTCAAAGTTAATTCTGTGCAAATCTGCCTATGGGTTGCTAAGCTAGCCATGCATTTTGGCAGTCAATACATGATAAGAATCTATTCTGCTTAAATGTCAGAACATTTAAAAAGAGGAAAATGTATAGGAATATTTTTCTCAACCGTGGCTAGGGAGAGAATTCTTGACTAAGTGAAAGTTAATAACAAAAAAAATTAAATTATGTAAAATTGAAAGCTTTTACACAAATAAAATCTAGGATAAAAAGGGAAAATATCTATTGGGGAAAAGTCTTTGTGTCATACGTTTCTGATAGGATCTGATATGCAAGATATGATGATTGCCACAAATATGTAAAGCCCAAAGCCATTTCCAAATGGATATATGATTGAAAACTATAAATAGTTCTCAAAAAAAAAAAAGAATTATGAACTATCAGCAAGCATAGAATGGATTGTTCCAAATCAAAACAACTCCAAAGTTTCTCCTCACAGCCAGCAAATTGAAAAAATAACAAAAGATTGAAATAGTTTATGTTGTAGAGGCTGGGACATACACTGTTGGTGGGTGCTGCAAATTGGTCCAATCACTTTGGAAAGCAATTTGGAATTTTAATTAAAAATATGACCAAGATGTCCACACCCTTTGAATCAAAGTATCCCCAGTGCTAAGTCAAAGACAGAAATATACATGTGTGTGTTCATAGTAGCACTTTTTGTGGAAGCAAAGAAATGGGGTGTGGGGGTGGGGAAGGTACCCATTGGTTAGGGAGTGGCTAGATGGTGGTATATAAATTAGTGGACTATGATGAATTGATGGGAAAGATTTATATGAATTGATATAGAAAGAAATAAGCAGAACCAGAAAAACAATACACATAATAAATACAACAATGTAAATGGGAAGAAGAATAACATCAAAGTAGACACTGTCAAATAAAAATGTTAATATGTGATGATAATAACATAGCTAGGAAGTGAGGAAGGGTTGAGAATTTTTGCACCTCCACTCTTTCATCAGATTGGTGAGGCACTCGGAATGTATGGAAGGCTGTTGGATGCTTCTGATATGTTGGTTTTTCTGAACAGTTTTCCTCTTTTTTTAAAAATCCTTGTTACAAAAGGTGATTCCCTGGAAAAAAAAAGGGATACATTTGGAAATGTCTGTGATGTTAAAAAAAAGAAAAAAAAAAGGCATCAGTGAAAAAATGTTGGAGAAATTGTCCTGTCAGAGATGCTTCAGTAGGATGAGAAACCTATCTCTTCAGATAAATAAGGGGAATCCAAAGGGAAAAAAAATAACATTTTTGTTGGACTTTCTTTATCAGATGAATCAAGAAGCCATGAACCTTTCTGTTTTGCTGTTCACAGGATTATTAGCAAAAAAAGCTGTTGAAGCTGGTCTCAATGTGAAACCTTACATTAAAACTAGTTTATCCCCTGGAAGTGGGGTAGTCACCTATTATCTAAGGGAAAGTGGAGTTATGCCATATCTGTCTAAGCTTGGGTAAGAAAAACTTTTTTTGGTATTCTCACTACTATTTATGTATGATCACTATTCTTTACCCTTTCTCATAAATACTGTTTACAGTATCACTTTGAGACAGAATTTTCCTTTATGGAACATACTATAAAATTCCTCATTCTCATAGTTGTTTTATTCAACAAATCTTAATAATAAAAAAACCAATCTCAACTTCATCCTACCTTAGCAGCAAATAAATTTTCCATTTATTATCTAATTGCTAACATTTATATTGTGTTTTAAGGTTTCTAAAACACTTTACATATAAATATCATTAAATCCTCACAACAGTTCTCTGTTGAGCTAAGTGCTATTATTATCCTTATATTGGCAGCTAGATGGCATAGTGGATAGAACACTGTTCCTAGACTCTGGAAGATCTGAGTTCAAATGTGGCCTCAGATGCTTACTGGATGTGTGACCCTGGGCAAGTCACTTAACCTCTGTTTGCCTCCATTTCCTCATATGTAAAATGGGGGTAATAATAGCACATGCCTCCCAGAATTGTTGTATTAAATAAGTATTAAATGATGAGTATTAAATAAGATAATTATAAAGCACTTAGCACAATATCTGGCACAAAGTAACTGCTATATAAAGTTAGGTATTATTATTATTATCATCATTATCATCATCGTTTTACAGATGAGGAAACAAAAACAAAGTTAGGTCATTTATCCAGGGTCACACACTAGTAAGTGTTTAAAAAAGGATTTGAATTCAGGTCTTCATGACCAGGTCCAGCACTCTATTTTACTGCCTGTTTACTGTTAGCTCTTCATTTTTGAAGAAACTATAGATCAAATGTTTTTATTTGTCCATGACCTCTTTTATACTTTAAAAATGTTCATCCTGTATATTTAATCGGTCTATTTATTAACATCTCTCTGTTTATTGAAAGAAATAAAATATGCATTTACTTATCAGGTATGGTGTTTATAGGACTAGGTCCTATTATCTACAGCAGGTTTCATATCTACTTAAGTCTTAATTTTCCTGTCACCTAGGTTTGATGTCGTGGGGTATGGCTGCATGACCTGCATTGGTAACAGTGGGCCACTGCCTGAGCCAGTGGTGGAAGCAATTACACAGGTAATTACAGAGAGGCTCAAGCCAATATATTCAGTCATACCTCAGAGACCATCTAGTCCAGCCATCTATGCATGTCTTAGGAGATAGGCCAGAGAGTACATTGTTACTCTTTGGAAGGAAATAGTCATTTAGAAACAGGAATTAAAGGAATAAGTACAGTAAGGGACCCCCTAAAAGAGTATAATAAGTCTAAACAATATCTCCCCTTCTGTTCTGCTACACATAAAACAAGACTGAATCCAAGGGTCTGCTCCAACCCAGCATAAACCCTTCTCCCTGCCTTTCCTCTGAAAAAACTAATTGGTAAAAGAACTTCTGCTGCTAATAAGCACTTGGTTCTAAATGTAAAGCCCTGTTTGACTTCTCTGCCAGAAGAACATTCCTAATTTCTTCCCTCATCTGTTTGAAAAATCTCTTCATTTCCCTTATATCTGGTGCATTCCCCACTCAACCAAAGTCTTCATTGAATTCCTCACCATCATTCAGCTAATGCCAGTTTTTTTGGGGTTGCCTTAGATTGCCTTGGATCTTATTTATTTTCTTTCATCTGATTATTTGGGGCTTCACAGACCCTTCTAGCTCTCACCTTTTTTTTTTTTTTTAAGGCTGTTGGGGTTAAGTGACTTGCCCAGGGTCACACAGTCAAGTGTTTGCTCTGAGGCCAGATTTGAACTCAGGTCCTCCTGACTTCAGGGCCGGTGCTCTATCCACTGTGCCACCTAGCTTCCCCTAGCTCTCACCTTTTAATTCTGAATTTATTGACTTACCTATGTGGCATTGCATGCTACTATAAGTGATGCTATGGAGTGGAAAGGAAAAATTGTTAAAGGTATCCTTCCCTTCAGGAAGCTAACTACCTAAGGAGCTCCATGGTCATTAGAAAGTGCACTTGACAAAAATTCTGGATCTTGGGTTAAAATTCTGTTTCTGTGACTAAACAGCTATTGACTTTGGGCAAAGTTATTTAACTTTTCAGTTTCCTCATCTATAAAATGAAGGTGATGAACTAGCTAATGCCTAAGATTGCATATAATTCTGGCAAACTACAAATTTATGTTTAAATGGATTTTTTGGTGACATTTTCTACTGGTTCACAAAGAGGTTTATTTAAGACCAAAATTGTTTCTTTTGCTGTTCTTGGAATAAGATTCTTAGTAATTGGATGTGGATCTCCTCACCAACTAATTTATGGTTGAACTTAGAGGAAACATGCCAGTTACCTATCTAATGATGAATGGAGAATCATGATGGGTTCCAGGGCTTATGCAGGGAAACTGGGCATTAAATTTATAATTAGGTCACTAGTGAAAAATGAGATCAGTGGCCACTTAATCGCATGAAAACGAAGTTACATTGTATCAGGCTTGTTTTAGGTACAGTTGTGATTTCCAGTTCAGAGAAATACTGTTTTTCCCTGTGTTGAACTATAAAATATTGATCATGAAACATTTCTTTACAGAATAGCTGATATAGTACATTGAAGTTTACAAAACCTTTTATTTCATTGGAGTTTCACAATAATCCTGGGAGGTATTTTATAACACTTACTATCCCTGTTTTACCAGTGAAGAACCTGAGGGTTAAGGGGGAAATTTAGGTTAGGTGACTTGCCCACAGTCACACAGCTAGTAAGTGGTAAGCAAGATTTGAACCTAGACTTTACTGATTCCAAATCCAGCACACTATTATGAAAACACTGCCTCTCAGGAATATGAACTTCAATCATTTTGTATAGATCCAGCTTTTAGCTCGATTCTCTTTTACATGTTTTTACAACTTTGAAAACAGTAACCAAGAAATTACTTCTGATGACCCACAAGTTTGGCTCAGTCATTTTGTAACTTGTAAATACTTAAGATAAAGATCAAGATAGTTTTGTAGTTTGAAAGCCAAAAATGCATGCTGGAGGTTGTGTGGGAATGGCACAGTCTGAGAGTTGGATACAGTAGGATATGAAAAGGGAATGAATGGTCTAGAGGAAGAAAATGTCCTGATTTTACTGGCTCCAGGATATTCTTAAATGTCTGCTCTGTGGCAGGTACTAGAGATTCAAAAACAGAAGTGAAACAATTGCGCCCTTTAGACTCTTATATTCTTCCAGGGGTAGAGAGAGATAACATGTACATATCAAGATAAATGCAGAATAAATACTAGTTAGGTTTTCTTTTGGGGGTGGAGAAGGTTATTGTGCTAGCCTCTGGGGAGATCAGGAAAAGCTTCCTGCTGAAGGCAGCTCCTTTTGTAGGGTTTATTCTTCATTCTGTGTTGTTGCAGCAGAGTGTGATCATCGGCTGGACTTTGAGACCATTCAAGAAGTCACTCTATACCCAGGAAAGCTTTTGAAAAATACACTTCTTTTTTCTTCAAATCATTTTTCTTCCTTTCCTTATCCTTGCACAGGGAGATCTTGTTGCAGTGGGTGTACTCTCTGGAAACAGGAATTTTGAGGGTCGTGTCCATCCAAACACTCGTGCTAATTATCTAGCTTCTCCTCCATTAGTAATAGCATATGCAATTGCTGGGACCATCAGGATTGACTTTGAGAAAGAGCCATTGGGTAAGAAGCTCAAGTTACAGCATTTGTTGTAATCACTTGTGTTTGCAACTTAATGAAAAACTTTTCCCCTCCTTTCCCAAACTTACTTTCCCAGTGATAACTTTCCATACCAACCCCATTATGCAATTATCTCTCCTTTTTCTGAATTGCTATATATTATAAGGTGATTTTGTATTTGATTTCTTGCTGATTTGTAGTGCCCTATAGGTGGTTAACAGATGTAAAACTGGTAGATATTTCTTAAAGGACAAAGAGAATATACACTTTTTTGCATCCTCCTCTGTTTCTGGGCAGCATAAGGCATCCAGTGCACATATCTATGCCCTGAATGTGTGTTTCACTAACTGTCTCAGTACTGCTAATATCTTGAAAGGAAAGGCAAATTGTTTCTGGACATCTGGAGTAACATTAATTTGCAAATGGGTACAATATTGAAAGGTTGAAGTAGTGGCAGGGTGAAATCAGAGTGTTTAGTTTCTCAGTGATACACATGTGAACTCATTCATTTAAATAAATATGTTAAAGTCTTGAAGCATTCCATTTTCCTAAATCAGTGGAAAGAGGACAATTTCCCTTTTTAAAATAATAGGAAACCAACCTTTTTTTTCTCTTAGAGTTCAGAATATGATAGGCACTTTGAATTATGATTTCTAGGTACACTTTTTATGTGATAAAGTTCCTTTCAGTATTTTAAGTAGACACAGTTTGCAGAATCATATTTGATTGAGTTTTCTCATTAATAAACTTATTTCTTTCAGGAATAAATGCAAAGGGACAGAAAATTTTTCTGAAGGACATATGGCCAACTAGAGATGAGATTCAGCTTGTGGAACGTCAATATGTTATCCCTGGGATGTTTAAGGAGGTCTATGAGAAAATAGAGGTAAAGTGTTCTGAAGTTGCCCCAGGCAACTAACCTTTCACTGTCTTCTACAAATACTGGGTCGACACTTGCTCATAGGAAGACATACTTTTTTTTTCATTTGGCTAGATTAGCATTTCAAAAAAGGCTGTCCTACTATATTGAAATGGACCTTCCAGAAGTAAACAAATTGACAAACGGAAATATTTGGCTGAGGGGTGGTGGGGAGGGGTTGAAAGGGAGATGCTGGAGAACCAGCTCTTTGTTAATAACTGCTTTTCTGCACATTTTACATGTAATGTTATAATGAGGTAGGTCTTAAATTATTCCGTGTATATGTCCCTACCCATTTCCTTGGTATTGCAGTGTATGCCTCCCAAGTAAATGGCACTTCAGAATTTTAGAATAGAGTGTTCTACTGATCTTGGCTTTTCCAATAGATTGGGAATTAGGACAGCTTGTACAGAAGATCCAGTTTGTCTTTTAGCTCCAGCTTATGGAGCTGTTGTTTGAAAAACATCACTTAGTCGTCGGAAAGGCCTTGTGGTGAAGTTTTTGGAAGTATTAGAATCCCCCACCCTTTGCTGAGAGTAAGTGGTTTATGCATTGGGGGACTCTGGATCATTGTTTGCATGTGTATATAACTAGAGGGGCAATATGGTCAAGTGGATAGAGAGCTGGCCTTGAAGCCAGGAAAACCTGGGTTCTAGTCCTGCCTCTGACACATAGTGGCTAGGTCACATAGTGACACTTCACCTCCCGGTGTCCCAGGCAGTTCTCTAAAACTGCAGGTTACAGAGAAAATGCTGATAGGCATTTGTAGAATGAGTTTCTTCCTCTGAAAGGTCCCTACACTCATGAAATCATATGTCCTGTCCCTATTCACCAAATAACTTAGAAAGTGCAATATCATGATATTGTGTTAAAAATCAATGATCTTAATGTAAATAGAATTCATTTTTGTTTTCTATTTTGAACACCCAGATCAGCAAGCTTCTTTGAACTCTAATTATATCTGACTGTATGTTTGATATTTGTATGTTATTTAATCTTCAGAGGATTTTAGTAGAATGTGTAGAGTAGAATGTGACTATATCTGTTTCATTTCTTCATTTAGACAGTGAATGAAAGCTGGAATGCCTTACATGCTCCATCAGATAAACTATATTCCTGGAACCCCAAGTCTACATACATTAAATCTCCACCCTTCTTTGAAAACCTGGTATGTCTTTGAAAAAAAAAAAAGCTTCCAAAAGTTTTTTCTGTTACCTCCTCATCTTAGGTTCTAATACCTCTACTCTGTCTGCATATCACATTAACATCTGTGCCTGCTTTCCAGTAGCTTGGACCAATCATGGGTGAAATACAATTTAGATATAAGCAGTAAAAAGGAATCCATGGGACTCACACTTGGCATATCTGTTTTGTAGCGGAATTGATTTTCTTTCCCTTTAGAATGTAAACTCTGTGAGGCCAGGCAATATTTTTGCCTTTGTTTTTATCCTAAGCACTTACCATTGTGTCTGGTTACATAATAAATGTTCATTGACTGATAGGTTAACATTTTTCCTTGTCTGGATGCATCTATCTATCTTTAACTTCTTTTGTATGGAGTCCCTTAATAAAAGGATTTGTTTGGTAAAGCTTGGACTCGGTCAAAAGGCCGCACCCAAGGACCTAGAAAGCCACATGTGGCCTCGAGGCCACAGGTTCCCCACCCCTGCACCATAGACTTAGCACAATTGCATAGGGACAATTTCAGAGACATATCTCAAGAGGATTATTAAACTTCTTCATACTTAAATCCATAACGAAAGGAAGCTGTTTCCATGGCTGATGAGCAAATTCAAAATCACTTTATGATGCACTGGGTGCAGAGTCCTTACTAGACACTGGGATAAAAAGGTTAAATTCAAACACAGATCCTGTCTTTAAGAAGTTTGTACTCATGTGATTTGTTTCCCCCTCATTCCTTGGTAAATCAGAGATTGTCACATCCAGTCAGCTGCTAAGTCCATTGATTCTATCTTCAAAACTTCTGTCCTCTCCTCTCCCTTCACAAGGCCTTCACCGTTATTAAGACTCTCATTGCCTCTCATCTGGACAGTTGCCACAGCCTTCTTCCTAACTGCACTTCTGAATTCCATTCTCTCCTCGGTCTAATCTATACGACACATAACTGCCAGAATAATCTTAAAGAACTCATCATGTCCCTCCCCTCTTAAGAATCTTCAGTGGTTCCTGTTGCCTCTAAAATGAAAGGCAGATTCTTGAGCATGACATTTAAAGCCCTTCGTAATCTAGGGCAGACTCACTTAAGCTTTCCAGTCTTATTCAATCAATAAGCATTTATTAGGCTCCTAGTATATACTAAGCACTGTGCTAGATGCTAGGGATACAGTAGCAAAGACTCTACTAATCCAGCCAGACTTGTACTTCCTCCTCGCCTCGACCTCTCTGAATCCCTGATTTCCTTCAGAGCTTATCTCAAATGCCACCTTCTACTTCTGCTTCTACTTGAGGCTTTTCCTCTTCCCTCCCAAACTAGCTGCTTATAACTATCCCTGCACCCATAAAAATTAACTTTTATACACACACACACACACACACACACACAGATGCGTACCTGCACACACACTTGTGTGTATGTGTGTTCGTTCGTGTTGTCCTCACAAATCATAGTATATAAGCTTTTTCAAATCAGAGACTGTTTTTCTGTGTTTTTATCTTCAGTGCTTAGAATATTACCTGACACAGAGTACATGCTTAAGAAATGCTTGTTGATGGGGCAGCTAGGTGGCACAGTGGATAGAGCACCAGCCCTGAAGTCAGGAGGACCTGAGTTCAAATCTGGCCTCAGATCAAACACTTGACACTTACTGGCTGTGTGACCCTGGGCAAGCCACTTAACCCCAGTTGCCTAAAAATTTTTAAAAAAATGCTTGTTGGATTGGAAATGGTAGAAGTCAAAAGAAGAATCTCAGTTTTCTCTTGTTACATGAGCTCTGCTGAGCTCTAACTTTAATTTTTTAAAAATTGTGACCTAATGCCTCTACTAATGCTTTTAGAGGTACACATTTTGGCAGAGGCAATGGCTAAGCACCCTCTTTGCAAATATTTTAATTAAGCACTTATGTAATTTTTCAGCACTTATTGTAATGAGAACTATTAGAGGAAAAAAGAACAGCAGAACATTGTACTTGGTGCTTTGATGCAAAGGTAGAAGTTGTAGTTGTAACATCTGTTATTATTGGTGACTGATGATGACTGGTCCAAAAAAGCTTTATCACAATGTTGGGTGATTTTGTTTTTTTCTAGACTTTGGATCCCCCACCTCTTAAACCCATAATAGATGCCTATGTCTTATTAAATTTGGGAGATTCAGTAACAACTGATCATATTTCTCCAGCTGGAAATATTGCAAGAAACAGTCCTGCTGCTCGATACTTAACCAACAGAGGGTAAGTATGAACTAAGGAGGGACCACGAGGAGAAAAAGATATTAAATAAGGGGAGAATTTCCCTCATTGATACCATGCTACTTCTCATTCAGTGAATTTAACAATGCATTGATAATCTCCTCCTTGTTGGTTCACAGAACTTTGTGCTTTAGAAATCAACTCTTCTTTCTTTGACTGCCTGGTCTCATTTAATTCTCAAATCCAATGATTCTGTGATCCTGTCAACTAAGGAGTAGCTGTAATGCTGACACTTCTCAACAAATGAACTAACTTCCTTTTTACTTTGCTCTGCTGCTATTCCTCATTCCTCCCAAACCAGCTTATGTTACCTAGAAATTAGCCAAGGAAAGACAGCAGAACCACCCACCCTTTCCTGTATTACCTTATATATCTAGCATCTGAAGCTCATCTTAGGGTTCCACCATACCACTACTGCCAAGTATGTTCCCTTCCCTGCCCTCCCCTCCCCCTCATTAAAAAGATATTGCTTTTACTTGTTGGAGCAAATGACTGATGTAGCCTTTGGAAATTATATTATCAGTGCTTCATTGTTCAGGAGATTTTAACTTATTCAATTTTTTGTATAAACCAGGTCCCTTGATTCTTTTCTTGCCCATCTTTTGGGTATTTTTTTTTTTCAATTGGTTTGTATTTCTGCCACAGAAATGACCAAAGGAAAGAAGGTAAATATATAACTGTCAAGATGTTCTAATCAGCTTTAGTAAAAAAAGTTTTTATAGGGGAGAAAGTGATAACTCTACTAAAATTAGATTTGGGGAAGAATTATCAGTCGATTTCATTTCTCAGTCCTTAACCTACATGTTAAGAGTTGTATCTAAGCTCATACCAGTGGATGTAACCTAGTAAAAAGGTATTGAGATTTGATGTTATTTTTTCTTTTGGAAATTTTTCCAGTAATTTTGATGGATAGAAATTAGAATAATGATATCTGATGAAATTAAACATTTAAAACACACAATCTACTTTATTGATGGTAGCACAAAGACCTTGTTTAATAAGGAGAAAATATTTGGGTTTTACATTCATCATGGAAGTTGACTGTTCTCTGAGTATTTGTTTTTGGCCACATGGTCAAATAGAACTCTAAATAGGTGCTTCTCCATATTAAAGGTCTAGAAATCTGAATTAATTTGTTGAGTTAGTATTGATCGTCAACAGTGTCTCTGTTCTGGCCTGTATTGGGGGGAAAAAAACAGCTTTTATCTATCTACTAGACTCACTGGCCATTCCAAAGTTAACTTGGTACATTCAGGGATTATCTGCTAAAATTCTGTGTTAAGGGATAAATGTATAGAAAAGTAGAAATTGGTTATTCAGAATCGCAGTACATTACCCTTAACAATACAGTTTCATTGCAGCAGTCCCATCTTATGGAATATCCAATTGTACTGCACATTCTTATTTTCTACTCTGGTAGTGGACTTAATATGACTAGTATTTATTGAGTGCCAACTATATGCATTATACGTTGAGGGAATACAAAGAAATATGTGTTTTCTTTATCCTCCTAGATTTTACAATCAAATGGGAAAACAATATATATGTACATTTATATATATGTATACACACATATATAAAATGTTAGATACACAAGTATCATAAAACTCCATTTATCCAATTGCAATACACTATATCTGTGGAGAAAAAGTAGGAATACACCAAAAGACCCTTATCCAGAAACACAAGGGCTTTATCTTCTTTGAAAGTTTTAAAAGTTACAACTTGAGCAATTTCTTGCACCTACTCACATCAATTCAGAAATTGGTTAAAATCTCCAGATAGATTAATCAAATGATGGGTACCCTATCTATGAAAATCAATCACTTAAATATTTATTGAATATCTACCATGTGCTCATTATTCAAGTGTGATTTTAGTGCAAAATGTACTGGATTTGTAGTCAGGAAGACCTAAGTTTGTATCCTATCTTAAATTCTTACCTTGAACAAGTGAAGTGCCTCCTCCTCTGTTTCCTAAATCATAAAATGGAAATAATAATGCCTGTAGGACTTAACCTCAGTGGGTTATAAGAATCAGATGATCATAGAGTTATATATTGAGAGATGGAAGGGACCTTGGAGATCATCTAATACTCATTTTACAATGAGGAAACTGAGGCAGAGAAAGGGTATATATGTTATTATATTATTATTGTTTAAGAATATTTTTAGGGGCAGCTAGGTGGCGCAGTGGATAGAGCTCCGGCCTTGGAATCAGGAGGACCAGAGTTCAAATCTGGCCTCAGACACTTGACACTTACTAGCTGTGTGACTCTGGGCAAGCCACTTAACCCCATTGTTTAGCCAAAAAAAAAAAAGAATATTTTAAAATGTATGATATGTAGACTCTACCCTCTAGCTGGAGAAATGACATATTATTTAGTATGTTTAAATCTTGTGCATATATACAAGACGAAACAGGCACTTAATGCTTATTCAGTTGAGAAAGGATCATAATTTTAGAGTTGGAAGGGACTTTTGAGATAATGTATTCCAACCTAATCACTTCAGTGTGGTGAGGCAGAAAAATACCTTAAAGCTGGACACAGAGGATCTGAGTTCAAATCATAGCTCTTCCACCTTGGGCAAATCACTTTGCCTGTCTGGACCTGTTTTGTCTTTTATAAAATGAAAAATGAAGGGGGTTGAACTAGAACCTTTTCCAAAAAGTGTAATCTCCTCTATGTGGATCATCTCTCCAGTGATAGAAATCTCATTCCATTCCATCTCTCCATTTCTATGACTTTTCAAGTTTAGTGTCTTACTTCATAGGATAATAGGATTTAGAGTTTTAAGGCACCATAAGATCAACTTTCACAACCTCTCATTTTATAGTTAGGAGAAATTGAGTCTAAAAGTTTGTGATTTAATCAGGGTCAATTGAAAGTAGCAAAGTCAGAATTCAAACCCAAGGCTTCTGAGTTGAAGTGATATATCACTCTTTTTCTTTACCTGATTTATGTGATTCATTTTATCAGCTCTCCCTCCCAGATATCTGTCACCTGCAGATTTGATAAAGAAGACTTTTTTGTTCATCCAAGTTGTCACTTAAAATCCTAACGTTATTGAAAGAGAGAGCCAAGTACAGACCTTATAGTAAATCACTAGAGGCACATTAATCCATTAATGACCTGTGTTTGAGTATCATTGCTTAATCACCCTCAGATTCACTCTACCAGTCTTATAGTTCATATTCTGCTACCTTGACTAGAAGGATATAATGAGACATTCTGTCAAATAACCTCAGTTTGGTTCAGTGAACATTTATTAGTGCTTTGCAGAAATCTGGATTAACTATTCCTACAGCATTTCCCCAGTCTACTGGTATATACTGCATTGCTTCAAAATCCATTACTTCACTGATGTTTCTCTATTCTCTAATCCATCTTCCATCTAGCTACCAAATTGATGAAACACAGATCTGATCATATCAATTCTCTCCTACTCAGAAATTTTCAGTGGTTCCTTCTTGCCTCTAGGATAAAATTCAAATTCCTCAGTCTGACAATTAAAGCAAGTCAGTAAGGAAAAAAAAATACTGCAGGTGATATGATGATTTACCTAGAGAGTCAACTAATAATTAATCGATACACTTCCTAACTTCAGCAAAGTTATGGGATATAAAACCCACTAAAATCCAACTCCCATATATACTTAAATATCTTCTAAACATCCTTTCCATTTCAGCTAAACTGTCTGGCTAGCTTTCCAATAAATGGAATTCTATCTCTCATCTCTGCGTCTTGCACACAATAGATCATAAAACGCCTGTTGAATTGAATTCCTGAGTTACTATGGCTATAAAAGTCATCACTCTTGGTCAGTTTCTTCCTGCCTTCTTTATTAGGTTATTTCTTTCATCTTAGCAAATAATTCTTTATCTTGTGTCTTAAGATGGTATGTCCTAGCATAGAGATATTCTTCAAGACATTCCATCTCTTTTTTTTATTTTGATTTATCAACAGTCACTTCTATATGCTTTTGAGTTTAAAATTTTTCTCCCCCTTCCTCCCCACCACCCTCCCGAAGATGGCGCACAATCTGATATAGGCTATACATATACATTCCCATTAAACATATTTTCACATTAGTGATGTTGTAAGTAAGAATTAGAACCAATAGGAGGAACCATCAGAAAGAGGAAACGAAACTCAACAGAAGAGAAAAAAAATTAGCAAATAGTTATGCTTTGATCTTCATTCAAATTCCATAGTTCTTTCTTTGAATGTGGATATTAAATGAAGCTTTTGCTCACTTTCAGGAAAATAAGCTCCCTCAATTTTTCTGTTTTAATTTGTTTGTTTTCTTATTAGTTTGACTCCCAGAGAGTTCAACTCCTATGGTTCCCGAAGAGGCAATGATGCCGTCATGGCTCGAGGAACATTTGCCAACATTCGCTTGCTAAACAAATTTTTGAATAAACAAGCACCACAGACCATACATCTGCCTTCTGGTGAAACTGTGAGTATCCTCTTCCTTTCTGCCTTGAAATAGGGCTTTTCAGAGTATACTCAGTAGTCAACATTGCATAGGAAAGGGTACTGCCTGGGAAATCAGAGGACCTGGCTTCAAAACTCACCTCTGACAAATATTTGAGCAGGAGACTTAACCTGGAGTTTGGACTAGACCAGAGGTTCTTAACCTGGAGTCCATGAATTTGGGGATTTTCTCTTTTTTTTTACATTAATACATGTTTATGGAATAAAACAAGAATTTTCATAGCAAAGTACAATAAAAAAAGATGATTGTACTTGAAACTGCAAATCTACTAAACACAACTTGCTATTCCTTTCAAATATACAACAAAATTATCTTGCAAATTTTCTTAAAATTTATTTTAAAAAATATTTTATTAGTTGTGTTTCAGTATAATTTGTTTTCATTTTCTTTTTTCTTTTTTCTTTTTTTTGGCTAGACAGTCGGGGTTAAGTGACTTGCCCAGGGTCACACAGCTAGTAAGTATCAAGTGTCTGAGGCCAGATTTGAACTCAGGCCCTCCTGACTCAAGGGCTGCTGCTCTATTCACTGTGCCACCTAGCTGCCCCTTTGTTTTCTTTTTTAATACTATCTGTTTTATTTTATACATCTAAAATCATTATTCTGAGAAGAGGTTGATGGGTTTCACCAGAATGCCACAGGGGTCTGTGACTCAGAAAAGGTTAAGAATCCCTAGACTTAGATAGATGTCCCGTAGGGTCCCTTACAGTTCTATATCTATAATACAATGATACTTAGTGTCTTAAATGGATATTTTCTTTTTAGTTTAATCTTGATGAATGATGAATGTTTAAACTTGGTAACATAGTACATAGAGTTCTGGAATTGCGGTCAGGATCACCTGAATTTGAATCTTGCCCCAGACGTTTAATAGGTGTGTGACCTTGGACAAGTTGCTTAACCTTTCTCAGCCTGTTTCCTCATTTCTACAGTGGGGATAATAATAGCACTTATTTCACAAAGTTTTTGTAAGGCTCAAATGAGAATACTATGTACAACTGTGAAATGTACTCCATAAATGTTAGCTGTCATTGTTAGAGGGAGTTTCCTCTCCATGGAGCTTCCAGTACATCCCCCACTATATGTCACAAATAGCATATTTACAAAACTCCCGTATGTATAGTACTTGACTTTTTTTGTAGAATGTTGTTACGTTCTCTATAACATTTTTCTACATCATTCTCTGCAGTAGATGTTGGCACCTAAGCAACAATTCTCATGTGCTTGACTTTCCTCGTTGTGAACACTTCAAGGCAAGGTGGCCAAGTGACTCCCACGAAATGGCTTTTCTGGTTGCCTTTTAGTGCCCAGTGAAACCAACAACACCAGTTCATGAGCTCATAGACCTAGAGCTGCTAGGGAGGGACCTCAGAGGCTCTTGAGGTCAGCCCCTTCATTTTATTTTATTTTTTGTCCAACTGAAGAGTTTACTGATATTTTACAAACTGATTTAGGTGACAGAGAATATAGAAGACAAATGAATGGGAAAACATTTATTAAGTACAAACTATTTGCCAAGTACTGGGAAACAGTCCCATTGTTTTACAGAGGAGAAAACTGAGGTTTCTACAGGTTAAGTTGATTTGTCTGACGTGACACAGGTAGTAAGCATCGAAGTTAGGACTTCAACCCGGGTCCTTTGACCCAGGAAAATGATCTTACCACTGTACCACATTCCTTCCCTACTATATCCCTCCTCCAAAGAGAATTTGTGAACCTTCTTTTTGTCATTGATGTAAGTTAAGAGGACCAGTATTTAAATTAATGATGTGATTCTTAGCATCCTCCTCTCTCACTTTGCCATTATTGATGTATAAACGGAAGGGAGATGCCCAGATGGAACTGAGGGCCATTTTCTATTTTTTCATCATTTACAGCCAAAAGATTAATTAGCTGGTGGCCTCCTCACTAGTGATACTTAGGCTGACCCCAGGCAGTGGTGGATAAAGTCTGTTGTAGACACCACATGTGAAGCTTTTTGAAGAGTTCCAAGTAGAGAAATTGGTCTAATGACAGTGTTCTACGAGGCCCCCTAGAGCTCAGGCCCATTTCCACACCACAGGGATGCAGCAGAGGAGCTTGAGTATGGGATAGGAGCTAGACCTGTTGTTTCATTGATACAAGGATCACCTCAATGAAGAAACTCCCTCTACATTGTAGGTCAGCACCAATGCTGAAACTTACAGCCTTGGAGCAGAGGTTCTTACCCTTTTATGTGTGTTATGAATGCCTTTGACAATCTGGTGAAAGTAATTGACTGCTTCTTGGAAATGCAGAAAATCAAATACATAAAATTTCAAGGTCTTCCTGGCTCTGTTCTTATTGTAAGCCCTGCAGATTGTTTTTAATCTTCTTCCTAGAGGTGAGCCCAGTGCCTTACACAGAGTTGGTGTTTCATAAGTGTGTATTGAATTGAATTTGTTGACTTTTCAGCCTCGATGGCCACATGAATTGATAATTTATGAAATTATAAAATGGGATGGGCACACCGAGTTCTTTGGGTACTTGCTCGTAAAAACTACAATATCAGTGGGAAGTGATATTGCAGTCACACTTTAATAAGGCGTACAAGGGGTCAAACAGCACAGCAAGTACAGAGACAAACGGTGAAAAGGAATACAGAGGCAGATGACATGGGGATTGGTTTGAGGTAATAGAGGAAAGCAGACGGCGTGGGGAAGAGGATGGGGCGGTGGAAAGAGAATCACCATAGATTAAAGTTGGGGGCACTCAGCAACATGAACTCAGTGGAGATGAAGAATGCTTGGTGGGAAAGGATTTTGAGGTCTCATTTTTATAGGGTTTCAGAGGGGAACAGACTAACTCTTATCTGCTCCACCTTGGAGTTAGTTCATTACAATATCACAACTTTAAAAGTTAACATGTCTGCATCATCTTAAAATTATCAGCACTATTTGATGTTCTGCTGGTCTTACAGGGATGTCTGGAATTTGTCTGAGCGTATCATATCATAAGACTAAAAGTCCCTGACAGCAAAGCCTAGATGGCTTCCCCTGACTCAGCACATATTACCAGGATGTGATTTTTGGTTGATATATGATACAGTTTGTAAATTATGCTCCTTTGATCTTTGGCGTGATTTGTACATGATTTCCATGTTCTTCTTTGCAATCTGATTTTCTGCTATTGCTACTTCATGCTGGCTACTTATAAACTTACTATGCTGACTAGAAGGGAGGGCAGGTTATCAGGAGGGACCAGAATGAGATACAGTTTTAATACATAGCATCTCTGTTTTATAGATGGTTAAAAAATAAAGCTGAAAAAAGGTCACTCAGTTAATTAATGATAGACCTGGAATTAGATCCTCCAGCCCAGAATTCCTTTGTAGTGGAATAACAGCTTATTTAATGAAATGGGAGCTCAGTGATTAACTAGAATTAACTTGAAAGTGTTCTTTTCTCTTTTGGGGGGAAGGTCAAATGAAAGGAAATGAGAGTGTACTTATTAAGGAACCATATCCAGCAAGACCACGTATGGATTAGATTGCAGTCATAATTGTTATTCTAATTAGCTGTGTGACCCTAGGCAAGTCACTTAACCTCTGTTTTCCTCAGTTTCCTCACTTGCCAAATGAGAATAATAACATTACCCATCACCCAGGGTTGTTGTGAGGAACAATTGAGAAAATATTTGTTAAGTGCTTAGCATAATGCCTGGCACATAGTAGGTGCTGTAGAAATACTAGCTATTATTATTGTTATTATTATTAATCTATAACTTATACATGTCACAAGTAAAGATGATTCTTTAGCTTAAATCTCTTGTTTTGAAAGTTTAATAATTTTAAATTAATTTGACCTAAAAGCAAACTAGCAATAGCATTTCATAACTAATTCAGAGACATTCTAGTCTGACTTATAACTATATTGCTTTACAAATATTTCACATCATCTTCTCATGTATGTAGTCATTCAAATGAAATATCAACAAAGTGTGGCCGTATCTTTTACAGTGTACTTTAGTTAGATAGCTAGATAACATTTATATAGCACTTTAAGGTTTCCAAAGCACATTAAAAATATCTCATTGATCCTCACAACAGTCCTAAGTGGTTGGTCCCATTAGTATCGCCATTTTACAGATGAGTAAACTGAGGCAGACAGCAGTCAAGTGATTTGCCCAGCATCACACAGCTAGTAAGTGGACAAGGCTGGCCTGAATTCAGGTTTTCCTGACTCCCAAGTCCAGCATTTTATCGATTACACCACCACAGTGAATAATTGAAAATGCATTAAAATTGTACACAAACATATGTTATAAATGTGATTGAAAACCAGGCCACTTATTTAAGAGAAAAAATATTGCTGGTATCATCATCAGTCATTGTGAATTGTTTTTAGTCATTGTGATGATCAGAGTTCTCATTTCATTCAGTTGACTGCCTAAACAATGTTTTTTATTGTTTATTGTATAAACTGATCTCCTCGTTTTGTTAACTTCACCCTCCATCAACTCATACAAGTCGTCCCAGGTTTCTCCTAAACCTGTCCCTTTCATTATTTCTTATGGTACAATAAAATTCTATTCTATTTGTTTACTGTAATTTGTTCAGCCATTCCCCGATTGACAGGAACTTCTGTTTCCAGTTCTTTGTGATAACAAAAATTTCTCATCTTTGATGTCCGGTGCCATTATTTTCTTTCATTGTGATGACCAGAGTTACACACAGTATCTCAAATATAGAGGCATCAATTATTTATAAAACATTTATTAAGCATCCACCTACTGAATTCGGTGTGCTCAGGGGTCTAAGAGTAGTCCAGTTTGGTTGGAATGCAGAGTGCATGGAAGGACCTGGTAGTAACGCTAGATTGTGAGTGAATGAATAAATAAATGACACCATCTATCTCAATAAGGATTGTTCTGAGAATTAAGCAAAGGAGAAAGGTTATGGAAGCACTTTTAAAAATTTTAAAGCATTTAACGTATGAGATGTCAGTGTTTGTAAATAATGTGTATGTAATCTTAATGTTCAAGGAAGGCATAAAGACTTCTTTGAAAATGTTAGGGAAATTGTTTTTCTTTATTATTCCAAATAGACTTTGGAAAGATTCAGGCTTTATTTGATCATAGGATCATCTTTTTGGCAGTCAAGAGATAAAAATGTTTCTATAATGATGTGTGTGCTCATTTTGTCTTTCCATCTGAAAACACAGCATCATACCTAGATTACTGTAATGCTGCATGAGGTAACCACAGACTATCAGTCTCCCAAAATACTGATGTGAAAAAGCTTAGTTGATACCTTGGACAAACATCTTCATTTAATTTCTTTCTTAGAGAGCACCGTCTCTCTCTTAAGGGATTTTATTTGTGGTTTTCAAAGCCAGTAAGAATAATTGCTTCATTGTTTAATCACCACAGATTAAATCTGGCTCATTTGTGTAATCCCAAAACAGAATACTTCATGTTCTCCTTGAGAAAAATATTATATTGTCTGTCCCTCTCTCACTCCTAAACGCCAGTATTTTTTTTCCTGCCCTTGGCCTTGATTATGTAGAAGGAAAGATGCTTTTGATCATTTCAAAACATTTTTTGGCTACTTTATGTTGAGTTATGTATCCACAACAGGAATACTTGAGAATTTCTGCTAAACTCCTGTTTGGGTTGGGTAGGTAGGGGACTCTGCTTTTTTACTCATCCATATCCATATCTATGTCCATGTCCGTATCCATGTCCATACACATATAAATGCCTTAGGTCTTCCCGGCCTTAATAGCAGACCTCTCGCCTCTACCATTTTCATGGGAGTTCCCTGAAAATTAGTGTATGTACTCTCTGCCCTGAGTAATGTTTTTCAGAAACTTTTTTTCCCTTTCTCTTTTAGCTTGATGTATTTGATGCTGCTGATTGCTACCAGAAGGCAGGTATCCCTCTGATAGTACTAGCTGGAAAAGAGTATGGATCTGGGAGTTCCCGAGACTGGGCAGCCAAGGGCCCTTTTCTGCTGGTAAGTCATGCAGACAAAAATGAGACAACTATGTGGGTAGCAGCCCCCTTCAAACAATCGTGGCAGGCATGATATTTTGTTCTACAAACCTTTAAAGACTTAAACTTCACAACATGGTAGATTCAGATCAAGTGTGGAACCACACAAGCAAGCTTAAAAAGTAAAAGCCTGACATTTATTTTAAGCGAAGAAGGGTAAGTATATCATTGCCCTATTGAAGAAGCTTCCCTAGTGATTGTAGGATAAAATACAAACCCCTCTCTTTGGCATTTAAAGTCCTTCACAATCTGGCGTCTGTGACCCCTGTGACCCTGGGTGAGTCAGGTAACTTCACTCAGACTCATCTGTAAAATAGGGATAATATAGCACCTACCTCAGGCAGTTGTGAACATCAAGTGATCTGTAGATGAAGTACTTTGCAAACTTTAAGCACTATAAAAATGTTATTCACTTTCATTATTACCTGTCTTTCTAAATTTATTTCATATTAATCCATTTCTCATATACTATAGCCAGACCAGCCTACTTACTCTGCTTTGTGTATAATGCTCATCTCCTTCTATTCCTTTATGTAGCCTGTTTCCGTGCCTAGGACATTCTCCTTCATTAGCTTCATCTCTTGCAATGCCTGGATCCCTTCAAGGTTCAGCGCAAGGGCAACTATTACATGAGGCCTTTCCTGATCCTCATAGTTTTTTAGCACCCACTCCCTACCCCGCCACTCCACCTCTAACCAAAATTATTTTTTATGTATCTTTTGTAATATATGTGTATAATATATGCAAACCCTATATATAATAAATGGTTTACCCTTAAAACTGCTGTTTGTAAAATTCTGCTTATGAAAAGATTTTAATACATGTATGTATATGTGTATTATAGATAGATAGATAGACAGACAGACAGAGCCTCTCCCCACCCCCCAACCCCACTAGTAACATATAAGCTCCCTGGGGGCAAAAACCGTTTCAGTTTTTGTTTTTATCTCACTAGCACTATACCTAGCACATAGAAAGTGCATAACAAATAAATGCTTATCGAATTGAATAAATCTCATGGGCAGCATTTTCATTAGCCAAAGGATAAGGAATTGCACAAGCCACATTTCTTTCATGTACAGATGCCTGAAAGAAAAAAAAAATGTGCTAGGTGCTTATCTTGGCACAGGATGAGTTTTATGACTTGTGAATTATCTTTAAGGGTGCATTTTTCAAATTATCTTTAATCCTACTCTTTTTAAAATTCTGCTTATGAAAGGATTCTAATGGAATCTTGATGCCTAGCCACAAAGCAGCTAATCTGTATTGGCTAATACACAACTAACATGAAGAGACAAAGGGTATAACGCATTATAAAGTATGTTCATTTTTATAAGACAGTTAAAATGTGGAAGTGTAAATCCTCAGTGAGCTGGAATATCTGTCTGTTTAATAAATCAAAGTTTCCCTAGGACTCTTGAGTAGTCAAGTTTTTACTTTTAAGAAGTAATATGATATAATGGGTAGAAAACAGATATTTGAAGCAAGAAACCATGTGATTTTAAGCCGTGTCTCACATGTACATGGCACAGTAGATGTTAGGCCTGCAGTCAGGAAGACCTGAGTTCAAAAATGATCTCAGACACTTAGTTATAAAGAAAAAGTAGGAAAGTTATCATGAGGGGCAGCTAGGTGGTACAGTGGATGGAGCGCTGGCCCTGGAGTCAGGAAGACCTGAGTTCAAATCCATCCTCAGACACTTACTAGCTATGTGACCCTGGGCACGTAACTTAACCCCAGTTGCCTCTCCCCCCAAAAAAAGAAGTTATTGTTTAAAAAAAAAAGGAATCAATTAAAAAAAAGTTTTTAAAGAAAGTTATGATTTTAAAGTGTTCAGTTTATGTAAGAAGCTTTCTGTGTCCTTGTGTATTTGATGGGGAGAAAAATGAAATACGAGATTTTTTTCCCTCCTCATCAGGGAATCAAAGCTATCCTAGCTGAGAGTTATGAACGAATTCACCGCAGCAACCTAGTAGGGATGGGAGTCATCCCTCTGGAATATCTCCCTGGGGAGAATGCTGATGGGCTTGGCCTCACGGGACGGGAGCGTTACACTATCATCATTCCAGAAAACCTCAAGCCACGAATGAATATCCAGATTCAGGTAAACTGGACCATCCCGGTTCACATTGAACTGTAGTGTGTTCTCCAGATCGCGCTCAATCTTCCTTTCAGGAGAAAGTCGTAGCATCTTGATCCTTAGGGCTCAGGAACTAAAACTACGTCGAAGATTTGGAGTAGTCATAGATACACTGCTGAAATCTGCTTTTCTTCTTCTGCCTGTATAACATCATAAGCCAAGCTGATACCTATTGATTTTTTTTGTTTGTTTTTTAAATTTTTATTTATTTTATTTTTAATTTGTGGAATAAAACATTTCCATCACAGAATTTTTAAAAAGATGATTACACATGAAACTGCAACTCTATTATGTACAACTCGCTATTCCTTTTAAATATATAATAAAGTTATCATGTAATTTTCTTTCTTTTTCTTCCCTCTCTTCCCCCCTGCCCTATAGATGGCTGCCATTAGACACAAATGTGTATATATGTAAAATCATTCTTACATACTTCTATTTATCAGTTCTTTCTCTGGATGCAGATAGCTTCTTCCTTCATATATCCTTTGTAGTTAATTTGGGTATTTATAATAGTCAAAATTACTCATTCACTCAAAGTTCTTAAAACAATATTGCTATTACTATATACAATATTCTGTTGGTTTTCTCATTTTGCTCTTTGTTATTTTGTGGAAATCTATTCATATTTTTCTAAGATCATCAAGCTCATAATTTCTTATAGCACAGTAGTATTCCATCACAATCATATACCACAGCCTGTTCAGCCATTGCTCACTTGGTGGGCATCCTCAAAATTTCCGGTTCTTTTGACACCACAAAGAGAACTACTTTAAATATCTTTAGAAGATATAGGTTCTTCTCCCTTTTTCCCTAGTCATCTTTGGAAATAAACTCATAGTGGTATTGCTGGGTCAGAGGGTATACACAGTTTAATAACTCTTTGGGCATAATTCTAGATTGCTCTCCAAAATGTTTGAATCAGTTCACAATTCCACCAACAATGAATTTGTGTCCCAATTTTTCCAATATTTGCTGATTTTCCCTTCAATCATTTTAGCTTATCTAATAGGTGTAAAATGATATCTCAACGTAGTTTTAATTTGCATTTCTCTCATCAATAATGATTTAGAGCATTTTTTCATATGATTATAAATTGTTTTGATTTTTTTTACCTAAAAACTGTTCATATTCATTGACCATTTAGATTTTATAAAGTTCTTTATATATTTGAGATAGGGGACCACCTATTGATTTTGTGATTTATTCTTGTAGTGTACCTTGATTTTGTGCTAACCTTCCAAAATGGTTTTGGATTCCCCTCACACAAATTCATTTCACCCATCCCACTCCTAACTGTTCCCACTATGGCTTCCTATCTCATCAGGCCAAGAGAATGTGTCTCATAGCCCATATATTCTAAGTTCACTCCTTAATACCACTTATCATGAAAACCCAACTAAAAGGGTTTTGAAAAAGAAAGAAAAAAGAATATTTATTTAGTTCTTTTGAGATCCATTCTCAGTTCTAACTAAGCCCACTGCCTGATTTTTATTTAACTGTTTTTATATGCCTTTTTGTGGCTGCCGTACATCATTTCCCAGTGAAGTTGATTTTAAAATTTTGGCAGGGTGCACAGTGATTGCTGGGTACCTACTGCTGCTGATAATTAAATGCAAACTAAGCTTTTCACAAAGAGAACCTTCATACTCCATTCCATAAAAGTGTGCTTTTAAACAAATGATAGTTTTTGTTCATAGAAAAATTTTCCTGTGAACAGCAGACATATTCTCTAGCTTCTTTGGTTTCATTAGTCGATTTTTTTTTTCCTTGAGAACATATAGAGCCCATTGTTGGTTTGCCTTATTTAAGGCAAGACCATTGAGGACTGTGAAATATTCATGAAGAAATCTTTATGGTAACTCTTCTGAAAGTGGCAGTTTATGTCATGCAGAGAAGCTCCCTGGTGAGGGTTGGCTGAGTCCTTATCTGTGATTTTCTCAACAGACGTTGCCCTGAATGAGCAGCCCTCGAGATTCCCCTTCCTGTTGTTTTCTCTCATACTCAGAGAAAGGGAATTAAAATTTAATCCCATTCATAGTGCCCACTCCCACTAAGCCAGAGCCAAGGACTCTTTGTGTGGGAAGATAGAGGCAACTACTCTGTCTAAGCCTCTGGGTGCCATATACTGGTTATCTGTCCCATAGAATGGTGTAAGTGGAACCTTCACCAATGGTATCCGTGAAATACACTTTATCTTTAGCCCTTCCTTCATTCAGCTGCCAAATGGATATTCTTAAAGCGCATATCTGACCACTAGACCATGAGCTTCTTGAGAGCAGGGACTACCTTTTATCCTTCTTTATATCCCCAGCACCTTGCCAGAGCCTGGTATTTAGTTAATCACTGAATAAAACTTGTGGACTATCTCACTCCCTTGCTCAAGAACCATCACTTGGTCCTCTTTGTCACTGTTTGACATTTAAGCCCTTCTTCACAATTTGGTCAGCCCCAGCCTATCTGTCTAGGCTGATTACACATTACTTCCTCTCCTGTTCTGCTCCAGCCAAACTGGCCTTGCTGCTTCTTATGCACGACAGTCCACCTCACCGTCTCTGGCATGTTCTTCCTCACCTTTGCCCCTGGGAACCTGTGACTCTCCTAGTTGTTAGGCTTCTCCTTGTTCCCATCAACAGTGATGCGTTTATTTTATATTTAGCTAGTTTTTTACTTATCTGTGTATATATTGTATCCCCTCAGTAGAATATGAGTTCCTTGAGGTCAGGGACACTTCTCACTTTTATCTATATCCTTAGCGTAGTGTCTGGCATACTATAGGTGCTTAATAAATACATGTTTTTCATTTTGACTTCTTTGAATGACCCTTTTCTTCTTTTATTCTCATAGCTGGATACGGGAAAGACCTTCCAGGCTATCATGAGGCTTGACACAGATGTGGAGCTCACTTATTTCCAAAATGGGGGAATCCTCAACTACATGATTCGTAAGATGGTCAAGTAGGCCTGTGCACCCATCAGGACTCATCTCCTGCAATCAAGACGAAAACATGCCATAATCACTGGCCCCAGATTCATATAAACCCTAACATGAATATTGCCTTCTGATGGAGCACATTTTTTTGGAATTTGTGACACTGTGTTAGAATGAGTGTGCATTGAGGTGGGTTATTTTTGTTGGTTTTTTTTCTCATTTCTCAATGCACAAAATCTGATTCACTTAAATTTTTTTTCTTTTTTTCAGAGCTGGTGGATAGAATAAGTGTGAGTTAGTGTTCTTAGTGCCAGGAAGCAAATTGAGCTCCCTTGGAGCTGCTATTTTGGGTATTTGATTTTTATTCTCATTCTCTTTGTTAAAATGGACACATCCACAGATACACACACCAGAGTCCCTCTACTTGTTGGTGTGTCTTCTTTTATTATTCCTACCTGGAAGTGGATTCTTCTTCTTCACTGAGACATTTGATTTTTAGGTGGCATCCTTCTTTCCTATATGTTTTATCAGCATTATTAACTGACTGTAAACAAAAGAAAAATTTCTACCCTCCAAATCCCAGTAATTATTTTGATTCTTCTCTCCCTCTTCCCAGCTCCTCTACCCTCAGCCCTCAACATGTTCTCAAAATCAGAGGATTAGAATGCTAACCTATTCTAAACCTCAAAATGATTTGATTCTGTAGCTTTTTACAGATTAATCACACACACACACGAACTTTTCTATCTCTTCCCAGCAGCTCTGTTTTGCATTTTGTAAGAATGGGCATTGACGTATGTGGGAGTGGATGTGGGTGTGTTTATGAGATGGGGGATGGGGGTGTTGAAAGAGTGGTTGGAATGGAAAGAGAACATTTCTAACTTGAATAAGATTAAATCTATTTTCAAAAAAAAAAAATCTTGTTGACTTTGGAAGCAAATTTTTCTATGTGTTGCTGTATCCTTGGAACAAACTATTTAGGGTGAAGTGAGTCACTGTCTCTCAACATTTTGAACCCTGGATGACCTTCAAGATTCTTTTCTTGTAAGAAGAAATGAAATTTTCTTCTATTTCTATAACTATATTTTCACTGTACAAAAACAGAAATATCAAATTAAAAATAGTCTGAGATACTATCAGAAATGGAAGGGACTTTAGCCTGTCTTACTTTACAGATAAGACAACAAATAAAAGAAGCAAAATGTCTCCCAAAGTCACATAGTTAGCAGTAGAGCCTCAGACCTTTGCCTTCATGTTGTTTGGTTCCAACCCCAGTTCACCTCCTCCACCACCTTCTTTCTCAATTTGCTTTGTTTCTTAAGTGGCCAGAAAACCTGTAGCAGAACTTCCATCCTATGAAATTTATCTGCTCACTTTAAACTTTGAAATGGAGCTATTTGGGACAGTACTTTTCATATGGTAATTGTAATGGAGCTTTAACCTCAAATTCAGCATTCTCCTGTTTAATTAAATCTTGGCTCAGATCACCAGAATACACACTAGGTGGAAGTTTGCATTTAAATTTGCCTGCTGTAACCAATTTTTTAAAATGAATTTTAAGGCCCCTTGTATATGACAGATTTTCTGCATGCCTTCAGTCTACTGGCTGTATAAAATGAGTATTTCGATATTTCTGTAGACTATTGCAGACACAGAACTGGAAGGAATCTTAGAATATCATCTATTCCAATCCTCTCATTTTATAAAGGAGGACCAGAGAGGTTTATTACTTACCCAAGAATACACAGCAAGTTTTGGCAATGTTGGACTAGGTTTCAGGTCTTCTGACTTCAAACCCAATACTCTTCCACTATATCCTGATGCAAACACATGAATGAATGAGATGGTATTTCATCTTTACTCTGCTTTTCTCAGAGAAACTCTGAGAGCTTAAAAAAAAAAAAAAGATCTGACATGTTTATAGATATTCATAGGGCTGGTAGTTAACAGCCCTGATGAAAATGACCAAGTTGTTCTCCTCTGGGGGGGTTCTTTGACACCTCTCAGACAGGTGTCAGACCATAGGCTATCAAGAATGGAAGTCCATTGATGATGCTGACAGCCTTCCTCCTTACAGGTCCAAAGGTAATGAAAAGAAAGTATTTGTCTAAAGTATAATCCAGTAAGTAACAGTATCCTTTCTCTAGTATAGGGCTAATGTCTAGAGAGAGAAGGAGAAAGAGAAAAAAAAAGGGATCCTTTATTTTTTTTCTTACTCTAGTAAATTAGTCCATTCAGCACCTATTATGCACCAAGCACTGGATGAAATACTCTCTGTCCTCAAGGAAGGAGCTCAGGGAACACAATATGCACATATATACAAAAGATTGTTAACAGGATTTTACTGAGCCAGTCTCTAACCTGCTAATGATAAAACAGCAGGCCAGAGACAAAGTGCCAATAATCAGGTAGCCATTTAATTAATTAGTTTCATTATGAGGAACAGATTTGCAAATCAGAAATTCTCCTAATCAGAATTCCACCTTGCTGAAGTGAAGGCAGAGATTATATACATAAATCACAAGTGGGAAGGGACAGGGAAGATGGATTATAAACAATCCGTTTCCAGTGTCAAAGTGGTTTCTCGTAACAAACTCACAAATGGAAGACAATACAACAATTCTGGAGTCTTGTGGGAGCACTATTGCTCAAACCCTTGGGGGTTGTTACCTGGTGGGTCACAGGGCCCACCCGCTGTGACAGGAACAGGTTCTACAATCTGATTTGCTTCACTTCAGGTATGCAGGCAGAAGGATGCCAACGATTGTGAGTCTTGTCAAAGTGTGATAGATTCAAGCTGCGTTGTGAGTGACTCACAAGCTGGAAAAGGCAATTCTGAAAAATCTAATCTATTGGTATATTCATTACACATATCATATCAATTATTATTAAAAATCAAATTTCCTTCACAAGACAAACCAGGTAAATTGGAGGAGGGAGGAAACAAGTCTGGGAGGATCAGGAAAGGCCTCGTGGGGAAGGTATAGCTTGAGCAAAGATTTGAAGAAAATAGGGTTCTAGGAAGTGAAAGTGGGGAGGATGAGAGTGAGTATTTCGGTTATAGGGAGGAACGCTACAGAGGCACAAAGAGTGGAGATAGTGTCCTGTGAAGAACACAGAGAAGACTAGTTTGGCTAGATGGAGAGTAATATATAATAAAGTTGTAAAGGAGGGTTGAGGCCAAATTGTGAAGATCCTTAAAAACTATGAGAGAAGCTTATATCTCATCATAAAGGGAGTAGAGAACCATTGGAGTTTATTGATTAGGGGATGTTATTGAGGGGAGTGACATCATAGAACCTTCAGTTTAGGAAAATCATTTTGGCAGCTGTGTGGGGGATGGATTGGAGACAGGAGGAGGAAAGCAGCAAAACTCCATGAGGTTTGTGTAGTAGTTGAGGCCAGTGTGATGAGGGCCTGAACTGGAGTAGTGGCCATATGAGTAGAGAGAAGGGGAGATGTTAGGGGTAGAAATAATAAGATTGGTCAACTGTTAGGATAATCAGAGTGAAAGAGAGTGAGGAATCAATAATAATGCCAAAATTGGGAATCCGAGTGTCTGGAAAGATTGTAGTACAAAAATAGGGAAGTTTTGATGGAGGAAAGGTTTGGGGAAAGATAAGGGGTTCTGTTTTGGATGTACTTTGCAGATGGAGCTTAGAAGAGACTGGGGCTAGATCTATATATTTGGGGTTCATTTGTTTATAGATAATTAAATCTATGGGAACTGCTGTCATCCATCTTTTGAATCACAACTCAAATGAAACCTCTTCCCTGGAGCCTTTCCTGATTTCTTCCCTTCCCCCCACTGCCCAAGGTGGTAGTGACCTTCACCCTTGACCTCACAGAACTTTGTTTTGCATTTCATTAATTCATTTATCAAGCAATATTGTGTATGACTAGGGCAGCTAGGTGATACAGTAGATAGAATGTTGGGCCTGAAGTCAGGAATGTATCTTTCTGAGTTCAAATCTGGCCTCACTGGTTGTGAGACCCTAGCCAGGTCACTTAACCCTGTTTGCCTCAGTTCCTAATCTGTAAAATTAGCTGAAGAAGGAAAAGGAAGACTGTTTCAGCATCTTTGCCAAGCAAACCCCAAATGGGTTCATGAATAATGAGCTAGGTGGCACAGTGGATAGAGGGCCAGGACTGGATTCAGGAAGACCTGAGTTCAAATCCAGCCTCACAGCAGTGATGTGACCCTGGGCAAGTCACTTAACCCTGTTTGCTTCCATTTCCTCATCTGTTAAAAATGAGTTGGTTCATCTTTCAGGTCTGCTGGATTTTGTGTTGTCTATAAGTATGCGCACATTCCACGTGCAGATGGTGAGTGGAATTGTCTTTGCAGACGTTTTTGTACATTTTTTTTTGTTTCGACAACAGAATGAAATTCCCTGCCTGCTGCAGTTATCAGGCCAGGGTTGGGTAAGCAGACAATTTTAGGGCACTTTTTCTAGCCATTTCCTCACCCCAGGGGGGAGCAGTGCAATCCTTAAAAGGCTACTCAGATACCCAGGGGGCTCCTGAATCCCACTGCTGCTTCCAGTGAGAAACAACCCTATGGCCTGGGCCACCTGTGTGCAGGATTATGACTACAGCTCCCAGTGTATCTGCGCCTGCTACTTTGTCACTTGCCCATCACCACAGGACTTTGAGATAGGTAAAATGGTATGGGTGATGTCCTTTGATTTGTGCGTAAATTGGATTTAAGTGAGGCATAGTTGCGTGAAGTCGTCAGTCTCACCCTCTCCTCTAGAGTTATCACAGTCCAGTGGCAGGACAGAATCAAGATGACTGGTGATGGCTCAAGATGCAATGGATAATCTTTGATATCTAACCAAGCTTTAAGTGCTCCACAGTGCCTGTTTTAGCTGCCTTTGTGGCCATTGGAACAAATTGTTCTCATCAATCCATTCTACCACGGGAAGTCTTTGCCTGCTTGGGGTAGACACCCTCCTAACTCATTAATGGGTTTCTTGGTTACCCTCATATCCTCATACCTTTGGTTACCCTCGACCTGGTTTAGCCCATCTGCCAAAACAATTTACTGGAGTGTGGCTGCTGGGCATGCTACAGCTTCTTGGAGCCACAGGTGAGAGGTAGACCTGAAGTAAACCTGAAAGATGAACAGCTCTTGTTGCAAGAGAACCCAGCAGGTATCACATCCATATAGCAGCTCTGAGTGAGACAAGGCTGGCAAATGAAGGTCAGCTTACTGAAGTTGGAGCTGGTTACATGTTTTTCTGGAGTGGCCACAGTGAAGGGGAGAACCATGAAGCTAGTGTAGGTTTTGCAATCAAAACTAATCTAGTCAACAAGCTTGTATGCCTACCAAAAGGAGTGAATGACAGGCTCATGAAAATGGAATTGCCACTTGCAGGAAAAGGTCACACCACCATCATCAGTGCCTGTGCTCCCACCATGACGAACCTTGATGAGGTTAAAGAAAAATTTTATGAAAACCTGGAGACACTTATCATCAATGTGCCAAAGGAGGACAAGCTTATAATTCTGGCTGACTTTAATGCTAGAGTAGGCTCAGACTACTAGACTTGGCAGAGAGTTCGAGGGAGGAATGGAGTTGGAAACAGCAACAACAATGGTCACTTACTACTGAAGACTTGTGCATCTCATGACCTCATCACCAACACTATCTTCCATTTATCTAAACGCAATAAAACTTCATGGATGCACCCCTGCAGCAAACATTGGCATTTAATAGATTATGTGATTGTAAGGAAAAGAGACAAATAGGATGTGAGAGTGATGAAGGCAATGTATGGCGCAGAGTGATGGATTGATCGTAGACTTATCTTCTCTAAGCTAAATATTTGCATTCAACAAAAGCAGAGTACTCAAGGCAAAATAACTACCAAAAGAATTAATTTCAACAGATTAGAGCTCATCTCTGAGCAATTTGTTACTGACTTGGAGGGAAAGTTGAGCCAACCCACAGTTGGCAACAGTAGAGCAGAAAAGGAGTGGGCAGCTTTCAGAGATTTGGTGTACAGCTCTGCATTTGCTCATCTGGGTCAGAACACTCACAAACATCAAAACTGGTTTGATGAAAATGATAGGGAAATTCAGAAGTTGCCAAATGAAAAACAAGAACTCCACAGGGTTTACCAGCAGGATAGTTCATCCATCTATAAGAAGGCAGCGTTTAATTCCATCAAAAGTAAAGTACAAGCAAAGCTTAGAGAGGTGCAGGATTCTTGGTTCAGTAAGAAGGCAGATGAAATTCAGTTGTGTGCTGATAGTAACAATCCAAAGCGCTTTTATGATGCCCTGAAGGCTATTTATGGGTCAAAGACCTATGGTGCATCTCATCTACTCAGTGCTGATGGAGCCACATTGATTAGTGATGAGGACATGATCCTAGAGAGATGGACTGAACACTTCCATAATGTTCTCAACACACCATCATCAATCAATGCTGAAGCCATTGACCGTTTACCTCAAGTTGAAGTCGATCCCTCCCTAGCTGAAGTTCCAACTAAAGAAGAGGTTTTGAATGCCATTAGGCTCCTTTTGTGTGGCAAAGCACCTGCTGCTGATTTCTGTTCCAGCTGAGATTTACAAGGTAGGGAGTCCATTACTCATACAAAAGCTGACTGGGGGCAGCTAGGTGGTGCAATGGATAGAGCACTGGCCCTGGAGTCAGGAGGACCTGAGTTCAAATCCGGTCTCAGACCAGACACTTGACACTTACTAGCTGTGTGACTCTGGGCAAGTCACTTAACCCCAATTGCCTCACCAAAAACAAACAGACAAAAAAGCTGACTGAAATTTTCCAGGTTATATGGCAAGAGGAGGTTATCCCCCGGAGTTCAAGGATGCCTCCATTGTCCATCTCTATAAAGGTAAAGGAAATAGGTTTTCCTGTGACAGTCACAGGGGGTTCTCTCTCTCTTAGTCGTTGATGGCAAGATTCTTGCCAGACTCCTCCTTAATAGGCTGATCCTTCACCTGGAAGATGGTCATCTACCTGAGAGCCAGTGTGGCTTTAGAAAGGGCTGAGGAATAGTTGATATGGTGTTTGCTGCCCAACAACTCCAAGAGAAATGCCAGGAGCAAAACAGAGGTCTGTATACAACATTTGTAGATCTGATGAAGGCCTTTAATACTGTCAGCCGTGAGGGCTTATGGAAAATTATGTCAAAATTTGGTTGTCCAGAGAAGTTCATCAGCAGTGTATGTCAATTTCATAGTGGCATGGGTTCTGGATAATGGACAATGCCTGTGCTTTTCCCACTCACCAGTGGAGTGAAACAAGGCTGTGTGTTTGTTCCCATGCTTTTTAGCATGATGTTTTCTGCCATATTGTCAAATGATTTCAATGAGGATGAACATGGCATCAAGCTCAGCTACTGCACTGGTGGCAAATCTTTCAACTTGAAAAGACTACTAGCCAAGACCAAAGTGAAGGGAATGTTAGTGCGTGGTTTTCTGTTTGCACATGATTGTGTACTCAATGTGGCTTCTGAAGCTGTGATGCAACAAAGTATGGATTGATTCTCTGCTGCTTGTGCTAATTTTGGCCTAACACCACCAAGAAAACACAGGTGCTCCATCACCCACCACCACATCATCCATACGTGGAACCGTCGGTTACAACAAATGGAAAAGTTTTGAATACTGTGGATTAAGTTCACTTACCTTGGTAGTGTACTTTCCGGGGATGTACACATTGATAATGAGGTTGACACATACATTGTCAGAGCTAGCTCGGTGTTTGGGAGGCTCCAAAGGAAAGTGTGGGACAGAGGAGGTATTAGACTGACTACCAAACTGAAAGTCTACAGAGCTGTTGTGCTGACCTCATTGTTGTATGCCTATGAAACCTGGAGAGTAGACTAGTGCCATGCCAGGAAACTGAATCACTTCCATTTGAATTATCTTAGGAAGATTCTGAAGATTATTTGGCAGGATAAGATACCATACATTGAGATCCTTTCTCAAACTAAACTACCAAGCATTCAAACTCTGCTTCAGAGAGCACAGCTCCAATGGGCTGGCCATGTTGTTTGAATGCAAAAGACACACTTGCCAAAAAGACTGTTTATGGAGAACTCACACAGGACCACATAGCATGGTATGCCCACATCAGAAAAAGTGCTGTGCTCTGTGAGCAAAGCAAAATTGAAATAGCTCAAGAGAAACACAAGAATCACAAATTTAGAGAATCCACCCCAAAGGTTTACACAGACTATTTGTGCTCGACCTGTGGTAGAACATTCTGAGCTCATATTGGTCTGATCAGCCACAGTTAGATAGACTAAAACCTAACTCTAGCATAGTGATGTCATTTTGGTCCTCTTTGAAAATTAAGGACAACAAGAACCAAAAAAAAAAAAAAAAAAGAAAAGAAAAAAAAGAAAAAAAGTTGTAAAGGAAATGGCAAACCACTTCAGTATCCTTGCCCAGAAAATCCCAGGTGGGATCATGAAGAATTGGACATGACTGAACAATAACAGTTATCTGCCTAATCTGTCAGATTGTGAGCCCTATACATAAAAGAATGATCTAATTTAAATTTGTATTTCCTCTAGCAATTAACACAATACTCTGCTTTGCTGTAGGTATTAAATAGATGTTTATTGGTTGAAAAAATGCATGAAAAGCAGGGAATCCTAAGGAAGAAAAGTAGAATTAAGTCAATAAGTAAGTAAATATGATTTGGAGATTTGCTGTGCAGAAACATTTTTCTTACACTTTTTTTTTTTTGGCTGGAATATACTAAGGTTTGGTACTAATCCCTTGTGTAAGGGGTGTGTTGTTCCAAAGTACTTCCCTGTCCCTAGTTATGCAATTGCTAAGGGAACACACAATTCCCACAGATTATTTCTAACCTTAAGCAATTGTAGTGACTTCAGCAACTGGCAACTGGTTCTTTGAAAAGACTAACATGTGAATGTAAATTAGAAAGCATTAGCTGCCATGATGGCATCATTACTAAGAAACCAGGTGGAGTTAGATTGTCACTAAAGTTCAAACTTGTACTTAGGGTACACATGAAAAAGCCCGTTTAAACATGCACTTGCTTCAAGTTGTTACCTCAGTCTCACCACAAATAATAACCAAAGATTAAGGCCAAATTTTACTTCCGCTCTAAGGATCATCCGAGGATTTGCAATTTTGTAGGTGGGGGCATACTTGTAGGTACTTTAACTTTTATAGAAGATCTTTGAGAGTTGTGCCTATCTACTTGTTGATAAATCTATCACAACTTGTTCAGTCATGACCAACTCTTCATGACCCCATATGGGGTTTTCTTGGCAAAGATACTAGAGGGGTCTGCCATTTTCTTCTTCAATGGATTAAAGCAAACAGAGATTAAGTGGCTTGCCCAGAGTTACACAGCTAGTGAGTGTCTGAAGTGGATTTGAACTTGGGTCTTCTTAACTCCAGGCCCAGTGTTCTATCCTGTGTACCATCTAGCTGCCTCCTGCCTATCCCAGCTACACAGAGACATAGGAATAGACATCACCCTTGCTGATCACCTTACTTCCATAAACTTAAAGTCAATGACTGCCGCTGGCATCTGGTGAGATTATAGGCTGCCAGAGATTCCTATCATGGTAAGTTGGGGTCACTAGCAAGCTTCTGTTTCAGGAACATAGTACCTAATATTTTTCTACTTTCTGTTGCATGCAAGTAGGATAAATAATGGATCTTTAATTGAAAGCAAGGAAAGAAACAAGCATTTATTAAGCACTTACTCTGTGCCAAGTACTGTGCTAAGCACTTTATAAATATTTGATCTTCAAAACAACCCTGGGAGATAAGTGCTATTATTATCTCCATTTTACATTTGAGAAAATTTAGAGGTTAGGAGGCTTAACCTGGGATCACATAGCTAGTAAATGTCTGGCTAGAATTGAACCTAGGTCTTCTGACTCAAGGCCCAAGGTTCTATCAATTGATAAACATTTATTAAGCACCTACTGTGTGCCAGGTACTGTGCAGGTGCTGAGTATATACAAAGAAGCAAAAGACAGTCCCTGCCCTCAAGGAGCTTACAATTAAATGGGGGAGACAACGTGCAAACAAATATATACAAAGCAAGCTATATACAGATATTATGTATCTTCTACATAGAAATAGGAGATAATTACCATAGGGAAGGGACTAGAATTAAGAGGGATTAGGAAAATCCGTCCTGTAAAAGACGGGATTTTAGTTGGGACTTAAAGGAAGCCAGGGAAGTCAATAGACAGACTGTAGGAGGAAGAACATCCCAGGCATAGGGTACAGCAAGAGAAAATACCCAGAGTTGAGAGATGAAATGACTTGTTGATGGAATAGCAGAAGGGCACCATCATTGGATTAAAGAATATATGGCAGGGAAAATAAGGTGTAAGAAGACTGAGAAGGTTGGAAAAGACTAGGATACAAAGAACTTTGAATGCCAGCGCATTTTGTATTTGATCCTAGAGGTGATAGGGAACCACTGGAATTTATTAGGTAGGGGAAGGACATGATTGAACCTGTGCTTTAGGAAAATCACTTTGGTGACTAAATGGAGGATAGATGGGAATGGAGAAAGAACTAAGATAAGCAGACCCACAAGCAGGTTATTGCAATAGTCCAGGCATGACGTGCACCTCCTTGGCTATCCTAAAATTGGCTAATGTGTTTTTTCCCTATAGAGTGAATGCATATTTTAGCTCTGAAGATAGCTTTAAATATCTCTGTAAAGTCCCCTGGGTGAGTCTATTTTTGGTCCAGGGTCTTTTTGAATGACTCCTCAGGAAGTCTATGTTCCTTTTCTTGATCTAAAGTTATTCCATTGGCTACCTGAGAAGACTTGTTGGTCCCTTTCGGAAAGCATAGTCTTGTGACTTTTTTTTTTTTTTTAATTTTACTCTTCTCTAAACCTAAAGCTGCTGATTTTCTCTCCCTCCAAAATGACAGAAGCACCTCTGGTTTACCCACAAACAGCTTCCACGGTTAACCAACATCTGTATGTGGGATGTGTTCTGTTGCCTTCTGAAGGGGAATAGGGGGATATTCCCCAGAAGGGAGTAAAAAAGATGCAGGTATACTTACTTCCTAGTCATCAGAGAGAAGAACCATATATTTTACCCAAGTTGCTATTCATGGTTAAGTTAGGGCAGTGGTTAGGAAGACTAAAAATAATTTCTTTGGGGTTTTAGGGGGAAATTTTGCTGTGATACCATGTCAGAGACTCCAGGAAAGTGCTATATATCACAGCTCAAACTTCAATTCACTGAACATTTATTAAATCACTATGTACAGGGCAATGAAGTTGTCCCCTCCCCTCAAATGAAAAAGTCCCTACCTTTAAGGATTTTAAATGTAATATATTATTTCTTCAATTAGATACAAAGTTTTCATGTCAATATGGAGGTAGACATTTATTAAGCACTTATATGCAAAGCATTGCTAGGCCCTAATACAAGAGATAATAGTATCTGTCCACAAAAAGCTTACATTCTATTAGGGCAGGGGTCCTTAACCTTTTTTTTTGGTCGGGGACCTGGTGAAACCCATGAACCACTCAGAAAAAATGTTTTTAAATGCATAAAATAAAAATACATAGGATTACAAAGGCAATCAGTGTATTGAAATAAATTTATCAAGATAAAAAAATTGTGGACCCCAAGTTAAAAATTCCCATACTAGGAGCAATATTCACAGGTAAGTAAAATACAAGGTGGGCTGGGAGGTGAGGAGGGGCAAAGGAGAGAACTAAAATACTGTTATTTCACTGCATAATCTTCACCACTGCACAATTATTGCATCCTGTTTTTATCAGTCCAAAAATTGGTTTATAACCTTTCCTCATGTAATTATCATGTGGTATAATTCTGTTCATCACACCACTTAAAAGGTAAACAGAGCAGCAATGTATTATTCACCAGTGGTATATGGATATGCATTTATCTCTCGCACATTGCCAGTTTCGACCCTAGAATTCTCAGTGCACATATGCATGTCGTCAATATGTGTCCAAAAGTCGACTTTCATGGTTTGCTTAGATCACTGCTAATACTAATGGTATTGTCACTTAACTCACTGAAGAGCCGTAGGCAGGTAGGTGAAGCTTCCAAGAGTAAGTCACATGATATGGTAAGACTTGCATCTTCCCAATTTTGAAGTGTATTCACAAGTATTCCATGCATCCTAACCTTGCACCAAAGACAGTTTAGTAATAAATGAATTTTAAGTAATACCGGTACAATTTGTTATTGGTAGTTTTTTTTTAAAGCTTCACATAATGGTTGCACCCCAATTTCTTGCAAAAAAATTGGCATAAAATCTGCAAAGATTATGTGATGAAATATGGTATTCAAGGAACCCTCAAGAAGGGAGGGGCACATTTTCTAGACCAATCAGGGAGGGAGCACCTTTAATGAGCTCAGAGGTTAAGGATTCTGAAGGGCTGAGAGGAAGAGAATGTGTAGTCCGAAGAGGACCTGCATAAATCACAGTTGAGAGAGATGAAAACATGGCTAGGTGGCTCAATGGATAGAGTATTAGACCCCAAATCAGGAAGACCTGAGTTCAAATCCTCTGACTACAGACACTAGCCATGTGATCTCTTGGGTAAGTCATTTAACCTCTGTCTCCCTCAGTTTCCTCTTCTGTAAAATGGAAGTAATAATAGCACCTTCCACAAGAACAGGCAGTTTTACTACAATATAGTCTGTGTAAAGGGGGAGTAATGAGAAATCAGGCTGGAAAAGCAAGTTGAAGCCAATTTGGATCCCAAGTGGAATTTTTTAGGAACTGTGGTTTATGTTCAATTAAGTAGGCTAAGGTTGTTTACCTTAGCATCAATTTAATAGTATATTTTTGCCACTCCCTAGGATGCCAAAGGTGAGAGGACTGATCTTTGCCCTAAAAAATAATAAAATGGACAGAATATCATTCAACTCTATTATAGAAATAATTCTTGAATTATATATAAGGTGTTTATCAAGACCTAGAATAGGTGAACTGGTATCTTCTTGTCTCTGAAGAAGTGAATGGTATGGGCAGACTCCCCAAAGGTGCTGTGGGATTGTCAAAGTTCTGTGAAGTATCATGTAACATTTCCCCGTCTCACAGAAGAAAAGAAGAACAGCTATAAGCCCACCAACACTAGAAAACTATTTCCTGGCCTAGGGTCAAATATATTTATAAGATCACTAGATTTAGAGCTAGAAGAGAGCTTAAAGATAATTTAGTTTGACTCCTTCATTTGAAAGTTGAGAAAATGGGCTAAGAGCTCACAGAAAGTTATTTGTGACCAAGATTAGAACCAGGCTTCATGCTTAAAAAAGGAAACTCTTCCTTATTAGAAAATAGCCCCCCAGTTTTGACATGGTAGATAATCTTTGAAGCAATGTGATCGTATTACAGTTTTAATAAGGAAGATTTACAAAGTTATTTTACTGGGGTGGAGCATTTCATCTGATCTGTTGGTTCTAATTCCTTCCTGGAAACCATATCTTGGCTCCATGTGAGAAATGCCAATTTTCCTGGTCTACAAATAACTTCATCTATATTAATTTCCATCATTTTAAAGAAAAGAAAACAGGTCTAGAGAGGTAAAGAATCCTCCCAAAGTGACCGAGCTAGTTAGTGGCCAACTTTAAATAACTCTTCCCAGATAGTTGATAAGCTACCCTATTTTTAAAGGACTAGACTAGGTAGGTTATTGAGGGAAGTTACGGAATCTTCTCTTCTAATGTTTAACAACTTTCCCTCTTGAGAAATTCTGAATTTATCATCTTGTGGCTTATGTCTCGTTCCACTGTTCTGTTCTTGTGGAAAATGAGTAGCAGCTGGCTGCTACACTTTAATTTGAATAGATCACATGCATAAAAATAAGTGGTACTTCAGGGTTTTTTTTTTAATTTTATTTTATTTAGGATAAACCATCCCAGTTCAATTGCAATAGAAATAAACTCAAAAGTAAGTAAATTTGATTTAAAGTATAATGTGTCATTTCTTTAGACCAAGAGTTCATTAATTTGCTGAGGCCAGTCAGATGGAATCACAAAAGACTGCAAAAGGATATTTTCATCAATCTATGCTTCTATACTAATCAGTAATCAAAATACATTAGAGCTTGCATGCTTCCTTTAAAATAATTAACATAATAATAATGTCTAGTCTTTAGCATTTTAAGGTTTGAAAAGCACTTTACATATATTATATCATTTGATGCTCACTACAACCCTGAAAATCAGGTGCTATTATTATCCCTGTTTTTCAGATGCAGAAACTGAAGCAAGCAGAGGGTAAGTGGGTAAAAGTGTTGGCTTTGTAGTAAGGAAAACCTGAGATCAAATCCTGCCTCAGACAAGTCACCTCAGTTTCCCCATCTTTATGATGGGAATAATAATAACACCTACCTCATAGGTTGGTGTGAGGATCAAGTGAGATAACATGTACTGTTTGCAAAGCATTACGTAAACGCTGCATGCTATTAAATTATTTTTCCCACTGATGTGATCTGAATTAGAACAGAAGTCTGGTAGTTGAAGGTGCAGTTTTCTTCTTGTATTACAAAGATGGGGCAGTACAGGGGAAATCCAGCTTGGGGATAAGAGGATAGCTTCTTAAATTTTTTATATTTTTTTCAATTACATGTAAAAACAATTTTAATATTCCTTTTTTTTAAATTTTGAGTTACAAATTCTATCCCTTCTCTTTCCTCTCCCTTCTTTGGGAAGGAAAACATGTAATATAGATTATACATATAGCCATGTTGTAAAAGAAAACACAGACAAAAAAAACAAAAATAAAGTTAAAAAAGTATGTTTCTATTTGCATTCAGACTCCATCAGTTCTTTCCCTGGAGGTGGTTAGCAGTTTCATGAGTCCTCAGAACTGTCTTGGATCATTGTGTTGCTGAGAATAGCTAAGTCATTTACATTTGATCATCGTACCATATTACTGTTACTGTGTACAATGGTTCAACTCACTTCACTTTGCACCAGTTCATTTAAGTCTTTCCAGGTTTTCCTGAAACCATACTGCTCATCATTTCTTTTTTAAAAAATTATTTAGTACTTTATTTTCTCCTAATTATACGTAAAAACAATTTTTAACATTCATTTTTAAAACTTTGAGTTCCAAATTCTCTACCTACCTCCCTCCCTCCCCACTTCCCTCTTTCAGAAGGCAAGTAATTCGATATAGGTTATACATGTGTAGTCATGCAAAACATTTCCATATTGGTCAGCTGTGAAAGAAAACATACATTAAAAAAAATTCAAGAAAAATAAAGAAAGCAAAAAAAGTATGCTTCAATCTGTATTAAGACACCATCAATTCTTTCTCTGGGGATGGATAGCATTTTTCATCATAAGTCCTTCAGAATTGTCTTGGATCATTGTATTGCTTTGCTGAGAATGGGCTAGGTCATTCACAGCTGATCATCTCACAATATTGTTGTTACTTTGTACACAAAACATTTCACTTTATATCAGCTCATGTGAGTCTTTCCAGGTTTTTCTGAGAGCATCCTGCTCATCATTTCTTAGAGCACAGTAGTATTCCATCACAATCACACAGCACAATTTGTTCAGCCATTCTTCAACTGATGTGCATACCTTCAGTTTCCAATTTTTTGCCGCCAGAAAAGAACTGCTATAAATATTTTTGTACATATAGGTCTTTTTCCTTTTTGTTTTTTATCTCTTTTGGAATACATATCTAGTAGTGGTATTGCTAGGTCAAAGCCCTTTGTGCATAGTTCCAAATTGCTCTAAAGACTGGTTGAATCAGTTCACAACTCCACAAACAGTGCATTTACGTCTCATTTTTCCCACATCCCCTCCAACATTTGTCATTTACCTTTGCTGTCTTATTAGCCAATCTAATAGGTATAAGGTAGTACCTCAGAATTGTTTTAATTTGCATTTCTCCAATCAACAGTGAGTCAGAGCAATTTTTCATATGGCTATAGATAGCTTTGATTATTTCATCTGAAAACTGTTCATATCTTTTGATCATTTATCAATTAGGGAATGGCTCTTATTTTTATAAATTTGACTCAGTTCTCATTTGAAAAATGAGACCACAGAGAAACCTGCTTCATTTTTTTTCCCACAGATACTATTACTAACTATATTTCATGATTTTCTTGCATCACTCTCATTTCTCTTCCCTGTTTTTCCTCTACCTCTCTTACTTGATTTTCAGAATCTTTTTTTGAGCTCTTCCGTGGCCTGAGACCAATTCACATTTTCCTGGAGGCTTTGGATGTAGTAGCTTTGACTTTGTGTCTTCTGAGTGTGTGTTTTGATCTTCCTTGTCATCATCGTAACTTTCAGTAGTCAGACTTTTTTTCCCCATTGTTTGCTCATTTTCCCAGCCTATTTCTTGATGTTTAACTCTTTGTTAAAGTGAGGCTCTGCTTCTTGAGCGGAAGGCACACTTTCCCAAGCTTCAGGGGTTTTGTGCAGCTGTTTTCAGAGATACTTTTAGGGAACTGTAAGTTTTCAGTTCTACCAAGGTGGTACGATCTAAAGAGAGGTGCATTTACTACACTCCTGGCCTGTGCTCTGGTCTGAGTGACCACAAGCACTCTTTTCTGCCCTGGAATTGTGACGAGGGTCCTCGCTCACTGCTGTCACAAGCTCTGCTGTGCTAGTGCTCCTCTTCACCCTGGGACTGTGACCAGATCTGAGTATGGGCAAAGCAACAGAGTTCTGCCCCTAGTGCCATTCCTTCTGATCAGTTGTTCAGTCCCTTTACTGTCTGTGGGATCAAAGCTCCAGAAACAGTTGCTTGCTGAGTCAGTGCCCCCCACGGCCTGCTCCTGGTTTGCTGCTCTAGTGCAGCCTGAGCTGGACTGTGTTCCACTCTAACCCAGGTGTGGCAGACCTTTCCTACCAACCTTCTAATTTGTCTTTGGCTGGAAAATTATTTCACCCTATCCTTTTATGGGTTCTGCCGCTCCAAGAATTGTCTTCTGGCATTATTTAAGGGTGTTCAGAGGAGTTTTGGGGAGAGCTCAAGTGAGTTGCTGAGTTGCTGACTTTTTCCCACCATCTTGGAGCTCCCTGCTTATCATTTCTCGTAACACAATAGTATTCCAACAGAATCACATACCACAACTTGTTCAGCTATTCCCCAATTGATAGGAATCCCTTCAATTTCCAATTTTTCCCACCACAAAAAGAGCTGCTACAAATATTTTTGTGCATATATGTCCCTTCCCCTTCCTTTTTTAAAAATCTTTAGTAGTGTTGAGGGGTCAAAGGATATACAGTTTTATAAGCTTTTTGACATAGTTCCAAATTGCTCTCCAGAATGGTGGGATCAATTCACAACTCCACCAATGGTGCATTAGTGTCCCAGTTTTCCCACATCCTCTCCAACATTTGTCATTTTCCTTTTCTGTCATATTAGCTAATCTTATAAATGTGAGGTGGTGCCTCAGAGTTGTTTAAATTTGCATTTCTAAGATGATAATTATTTAGGAACAGTTCAAGTATACTTTATGAACTGGTAGCCAGAAAATATCTTAGTATTATTGTGAAAAAAGTTTTAACCTTGCAGACCCCATGAAAATGTTTCAGGGATTGTTAGTTTAGACTTTAGAAAGATGGAAATGCTACTTAGAAACAAGAGTCCTTGAATATTTTCAAATTCTTATTTAAACAAGCAACCTGTTTATCTTACTATTGCTGATCTCAAAAGGGTTCCTTTAATTTAAAGCTCTTTTTTTCATTAGCAGTCAGTGAATGCATATGCCATGTGTGTAAGAGGCAACATCACGTAAGGGAAAGGGCACTGGAATTCAGGAAGATGAGTTCAAATGTAGCATCCAATACTTACTTGCTGTGTAACATTACACATAAAAATTAACTGCTCCATACCTCAGTTTCCTTGTCTGTAAAATGAGAAGGTTGGACCTGATAGCCTTTAAGATTCCTTTCAGCTCTAAACAGATGATCCTATGTGAAAGGCATTATGGTGCAGTGGAAAGAACACTGACCCCAGAGTCATGAATAACCTGAGTTTGAATCCTGCCTGGAATACTTGCTTAGCTATTCAACCACAGGTAAGTCATTTCCACCTCTGTGGATCAAAAGAAATCATGTGTATGGAGTATTTTGTAAACCTTAAAACACTATATTTAATCACAACTATTCTTTTTGGATTCATTTTTTGGAGGAGAGAGATTAGGATAAAAAACCCAAACACAGACTATAAATCAATCTCCCTCTACTCTATGTTTATTAAAAGTCTATTGGTCCAGTCATCATGTAAAAGAAATTTCAAACTATGTTCAAAAAGTTACTTAAATGTATTATATTATGCCTTTTGAGAACTCACTGATATAATTACTAGGCCTGTATATCCCAAAGAGATCAAAGAGAAAAAGGATCCATAGGTATGAAAAAATTTACCGCGAGGTCCCAATTAATGAAAATAAGGAAATCTCTTGAAGTGGTTGCATGTATCTGAATTTGTGATATTCAAAGTTACAATTGTGTGAAGTATGGTATTTGGTTCCAATGGAAATATGCAGTACAAATCTGAATAATGGAACCATTTAGCTGGATTCATTGTTTGCACTTCTCAGGACCTGAAAGCTCTTTTTGAGAAGGCAAACTAGAAATGGGACACTGGGGTGGGCTAGAGAGGTGAATGGCTTTTCAAATTATGGTATACTGAGAAATCACTATGTATTTACTAAAGCAGCTTTTTAAAGAAAAGTGTACAAAGAACTTTTGAAAAATTGAGAATTAGAACATGTTAGGCATTTTCAAGAACATCCATAGATTAACTAGTCTCTGAGCGGAATCAACAACAGCATTTACATTAACTAGGGAGGGAAAGAACCTGTCCTCAATTTGACATTTCTCTAGCATCAAATGAGATCATCTTAAAGTTACATTGCTTCCACTGGGAGTACAGAGTCTGAAGCCCAGTTGCAACATCTTCCACCACAAAACTATCAATTTTTATGATAGGAACAACAAATGTCTTATATCTTGCAAATATTCCCCAATCATGATGGCAGCTACGTTCTGCACAGAATATTTTTCCTGTCTTCTCCAAGACTCCAAAGCACTTCGGTTTAGGGTGTGGCTCAGTCACAAATGATTCCTTAAATGCATCCCCTATCACAACGTGATGAGTGTCCTAAAGAAGCAAGAACAGAATGATACACATCACAGGAAAATTCTAAAATAGGAACATGATCTATAAAGAGACTTGTCAGGGGCCATACATATGCAAGGACAGAGACAAGCAGTATTATCCCCATTTTACAGATGGCACAAGCAATATATCTAGAAAAGACTGTATGTGGAGTCTGAGGACCTTCATTCAACTCCCAACCTAGCTATGTGTCATGTGTAAGACAGTGGGCAAGTCACTGAACCTTTCTGGGTCTCAGTTTCCTCAACTGTAAATCAGGAAGTTTGTTCTACATATCCTCTAAGGTCTCTTCTAGTTCTTAATCTATAATTCTATGATTTAACCTAAATGTCCTCAAACGGGGAATCCTACCTACAAAGACTGGGGCTAAAATATGAAGGGGATGAGAATTATTTGGAAGACAGACAGCCTTCATGAATTTAGGACTAAAACTCTCAAATTCTTAGCTATCTAAGGGGCCATGCATTCACCTAAAGCCACATAGATCTGTATAATAATAGTCTAAGAGAAATGGCCAAAAATTAATGTATATCTGAGTATACATAATCCCATAGGGAATCACACAAAAATGAAATAAAAAGAAATGCTAAATTTAAAAAAGTGACAAAACTATACAAAAATAGTTGTACAATCATGAGAATTCAATAAAAGAACTGATCCATTTATTAAAATTTTAATTTTAAATCAAACTGTTAGCTCCTTTACCTGCAAAGAAACCATTTTCTAGACACAAAGGCCAATATGATGTAAAATTTAGAAAGATGGGTACTTATAAATGAAAATACTTTAATATTCTTAAATTCTCCGACACACCTTTATTATTTACAGGAATGCTGCTGATCTCAAAACGGTTCCTTGGTTTTCATTGGTATGTTATCTAGGCCCAACCCCACATTCTACTTAATTAGAATTAGTCATATTCCATTATTTTATAGACGAGGAAACTAAGGCCTAAAGAAATAGTTTGTCAGTGTTAAATACATTACCCAGCATAATTTTTTACTACTTTTATCCAATAATAGAATGATTTTGGATTTCAACTTGCTAAAGAGTAAGCTAAGCATTACAATGACACTTTTGGATGTAGAAGGAAACCTTAGTCAAAGTACAGTTGATACAGTACTTAAGATACTTGTACAATCTATAGGGAGAGTGTGGACCCTCCCTTCATTAATGCACATCTCACTCTCTCCAAAACTTAGAAGCTAGTTTTTGAAAGCTGAAAAACATCACCTTTATAGCCAACCTAAGAATGAGCCTGTAATCACCTGGTTCATATAAAAAACCTTTTCAAATGGGTAAAAGGACAGGCTTCACACTGCTGACATGGTCTTCTCTGGAGAAGGATAAGAAAACAAACCTCTCTCTTCATTTGGGATATCGGAGATGGTGGGTGTGGATATGCTGTCAGACACTCTTAATAGGTTGGCTGGTCTTGCTGAACATTTTCCCCTCTCCCTTTTTATTCTATAGCAAGAGAAATCTTGCTAGACAGAAAGGTGGTAAGTTTTACATTCAGAAACTTAAAAACAAAAGGTATAACGGATTCAGCTTTCTACATACATATCACCTTGTTACAAAAAAAGTTTATGAAAATTAACCCATATAGAAAAGATAATATTCTTGATATAAATATGCTAAAATATATGAGCATTTCCCCAATAGATAAGTGGACAAAGGACATGAATCAACAGCTTTCAAAATAAAAATTATGAAAAAAATAAAAAAATAAAAATTATGAACTACCAATATCCATATGAAAAATACTTCAAATCACTAATTAAAAAATTGCAAATTAAATAACTATTTTCACCTTATACTGATCAACTTGACTAAGATGACAAAAGCTTTTAATTTTTTGAATATACATTAATTCTTTTTTCTTCAAATAGAATAACAAGCAGTAACTTGTTTTTAGTAAAAAACTTGGATAAAAAAATCTCACTTTTGGGGATGGGGGTTGTCAGTTAATGGTAAGCAAACAAACTTGGTAACAAAGCAAAAATTACATTATAGTTACAAACAAAATCATTAGGTATGTCAGACCTACTACTCTCTGAAACTGAAAATACTGGAGGAGATATAAGAAGACAGGCACACTAATTAACTGTTGGTAGAGCTGTTAATTCATCTAACTATTCTAGAAATCACTGAGTTGTTCAAACCCTTGGATCCAGTCATCCCAATACTGGACAAATGCCATAAGAAAGTTAAACACAGAAGTAAAGGTTGCAAAAATACAAAAATATTCATACCTACACCTTGATGGTAGCAAAAAACAAAGTGAGTGCCCCTTGATTGGGAACAGCTAAACAAATTATGGTAGATGAATGTAATGGAACTTTAATATACTGTAAGAAATGACAATTACGAGAATTTCAGAAAAGCAGGGGAAGACCTATATGAACACCTTGCAGGAAGGAAAGAAGTAGGACCAGAACAAGATACACAATGCCCACAGTAACATACATGAAAACCACAATGAAAGGCAAGTGAATTCTGATTAATTACAATGATCAGTCTTGATCCATGAGAAGAGATGATGAAACGTAGTTCCCTCTTCTCAGTAGAGAGATGAGATGAAGCTACTGATGCACAGCTAGGTGGTGTCATAGAGCATGGAGTATCGGGCCTAGAGTCAGGGATACCTGAGTTTAAAGACAGCCTCAAACATTTACAAGCAGTGTGACCCTGGGCAAGTCCCTTAACCTTGTTTGCCTCACCTTCATCTGTAAAATGAGCTGGAGAAGGAAATGGCAAACCACTCTAGTATCTTTGTCAAGAAAACCCCAAATGGGGTCACGAAGAGTTAGACATGATTGAAACAGGGATAATAATAGCATCTACCTCACAAGAGTTGCTGTGAGGTTCGAGTGAGATAATAATTATAAAGTGCTTAGGACAGTGACTGACACATGGTAAATGCAATATAAATGTTAGCTATTTATATGATTATTATACACAGTCAGTCAAGGCTACTATATTGGTTGTTTCTGCTTAACTGCTTTTTCTGTGATGCAGGGAGGGTTCAGCAGGCGTTTAGTTTAGGAGAATTGAAAATGTCAGGAAATTACTATTATGTAAAAATAAAAGTTATCAATAAAACATAAAAAACATTTTAAAATAAATGAGCATGGATGAGCTTTAACCAACTATTGAAATTGTAATGGGGACAAATTAGTGAAATTTTGCTTACCTCTACCATTCTAATGTCAGCTGTATGGCATGCAAAGACTTTGCATTTCCTACAAAGTAGTCTTTTGTTGTTCTCCTCCAGCTGTGGTTTAGCTACTATTATATTATCTCTGATAGCTTTTTCTTGAAGTTGCAAATCATGGATCTAAGAAAAATTAAAGCATTGTTTTAAAACATATTAGTCCTCAAGATACCTGAATAGCCCCATTCAACATTGGCACTTGAAAAGCTAAGGCCAGGTAGCAGTCTGGCTAGACAAAACACTCAGCACATAGCATGTGCTTAATAAATGCTTACTGTTGGGGCCTGTGTCATGGAGGAAACAAGTGATCCTGCCTAGTACTCCTGTCCCTTGGCATTTGACATTTCATGGCCTTCTATGACTGCTCTCCTGTTCTGCACATCCATCTTCTAACTCAGCATTGGAGGAATACTGAATGCTCACAATACCATACCCTTATTAGGACTGTACAATTTTCTGTACCTCACCTCTTCTGTTGTGCTAAGGATAAAGGGATGTCAATGTCTGGTTCAAAGCCTGTATTCCTAGTTTATTGACCAGATTGACACAGATCAGAGATCTGAGATCACAAATCAGAGACTCCACTAGATTTGGAGTCAGAGGACTCATTAAAAGCATAATTACGATTCCATGTAAATTCTACAGAGAAAGTCAACACAAGAAAGATGGCAAGCTCTCTGCGTTGAAATTCTGAAAACAAAAAAGATCATTCTAGTCATTAAAAAGGGCAGTTTAAACCATCTGAGGAGCATCTGAGGAGCAAGAGAAAGAGCTGGGGATATTTAACCAAAAAGAAGATTAGACTTAAAGGGGCCATGACTGCTATTTTCAAATAGCTCAAAGGCTACAAAGAAGAAGGATTGGGCTTGTTCTGCTTGGCCTCAAGGTCGGAACGAGGAGCAATGAGTAGAAGCTACCAACAGGTTTATTGCAAAGAAAAAACTTCTTGATAATTACAACTATCCAAAAGTGAAATGGGATGGCTAAAGAGGAACTGGGTTTCACAATACTAGGAGAAAAAGCTGGATAACCACTTACTGGGTACAATGTAAGATGGACTCTTGTTCAGGTACAATTTGGAGATTCTGTAATTAAGGGAATCCTAGTTCTGCTACTGATTACCTAGATGACTTTGAGCAAGTCCATTCACCATTCTGAGCCTTAATATCCCCAACTGTAAAATGTGGGGGTGAAATAGGACGATCTCCAAGACTACCTTCTGCCCAAAGTCCTCTACTGTGCCTAGCAGGTATCTTTTGATTTCAAGTGACGATAATAATGATGATGGTTTGTCTTTAATGTCAATACACTAAAATGTCACTAGATGGCAATGTAACTTCATGAAAAAGGGGTTTCCCCTCAGTAAAATGGAAAAAATAGTAAGGATTTTCTTTGATGAAAAATAATAATTTTTAAAATGCATATGTTTCCAAATTTTAGATAGGTTTTTTGGTAAATGTCAAAATTTGTTATGAAGAATATTTTATCTAAAGAAAATTGTATTTCCCCCTCCCCCAAAAAAGACTACTATTTCCAATTCAAGGAGCACTTGGCTTCTCAGTACTTTTCCAAGCATCAAGATCTCATTTTTGAAGCAATAAAAGTACTGATATTTATTTACTGAGGGAGGGAGTATCTTATAGTCAAAAGAGCACTGACTTTTGAGACTGAGGATGCCCCAGAAAAAAGAGAGAACAACTGTGCCCTAGAGGTCAAACTAGTATTCACTTATCCACAATTTCAAGTTGTAGTGAGAAAATTAGCCCATAAGTGTGTGAAATGAAATATAAATGATTCTGTCTGAAGGAGACAAAGTGAGTTGAAAGAGAAGTGAAATTATTCTCTAGCAAAAAAAAAAAAACTTGTAGGACATGTATAACCTGTATTGAGTTGCTTGTCTTCTCAATGAGGGTGGGTGGAGAGGGAGGAAGAGAGAAAATTTGGAACCCAAAGTTTTAAAAACAAATGTTAAAAATTATTTTTACATGCAACTGGGAAATAAGATACAAGCAATGGGGTATAGAAATCTATCCTGCTCTACAGGAAAATAGAAGGGGAAAGGGATAAGAGAAGGGCGGGGGGAGATAGAAGGTTGAGCAGATTAGAGGAAGAATTACATTCAGAATGTATGCCATCTTGGGGTGGGGGGAGGGACGAGATGGGGAGAAAATTTGGAACTCAAAATCTTCTGGAAGTGAATGCTGAAAACTAAAAATAAATCAATTAACAAGAGAATTTTAAAAAAAACCAAAACTTGTAGGCAGTAAGGTCCTGAAACCCCTTCTCTCTCTCTCTCTCTCTCACACACACACACACACACACACACACACACACACACACATATTTTTAATCATATATATAATGAGGAAGTAGAACATGATGTCAACGAGAACTTCCTGTTCTAACATTCTATGATTTAGCCTGCATAAAGCCAAAAGATTTTTCCTCCCAGAGGGAGTTCAGTGCCTTTCCAGGGGTTTTTGGAACGAAATTTCATTAAGACATTTAGAAGAAATACTTTTTCTCAGACTGCTCCAAGGTATTTTCACAGGTCTAAAGAGGAACTGGCTGTTTACTTAGAAGTGAAGACAAACTTAAAAGGAAGTGACTACTCAAGTTTAGTCCTCATGATAGACAAGGAAGGCCAAAATCTGGGTAGATACAGGCACTCTGAATTTGGGGAGAGATGATTTCAAAGTTCAGAGGAAAAATAAGAATTCTTCTTATTTTATTATGAAAGTTCTATAGGAAAAGCCAGTCTAAGAGGAGAAGCATGCTATTATTTGCCAAGAAAGGCAGTATGGTGTAGTGGATAGAATGCTGGATTTGGAGCCAGGCATTCATCCGTAGCTTCTTAACGTGGTCCTATTTCCCATCAGTGACAATAGCCCTAATTTTCCCCTCATTATCCTCTTTTCCCCACTCCTTTCTTCTTCAGTCCAACCTATCTAACCACTCATCAATCCGTATAATATAGCTTGGAAGATATTGGTGACTCCTTGGCCTACATGATAAACTCCAAAAGCCTTAGCCTGAAATTTTCCCCAACTCTAGCAAACAAAGGTTAATACCTTTAATTTTAATCCCTTTAATAAGAAGGCAATGGAAGTATGATCCTTATAGCTTCATCAGGACCATTATCACCTGTATTTAACCTGAGTCAGTTTTTGCCCAGGCCTTTATCACCCCAACCATTAGCCCGATAAGAAAACTCACCTTTCTTATAAGTACTTCCTCATTCCATGTCTGTATTTCTTCTATGGCATCATTCATCATTTTTTCTTTATATATATTGATCTGTTCTTTTTCAATTACTTCTTCCTTACTAGACAGAAGGAAGCATTTGCTCCCTCTTGCTCTTCCACGACCTGTAAGATAGGATATGCCATTTATTATGTTTTCAGACTTTAAAAGCACAGAATGCCATCAGAAAAGAGGATAACATAGGACAATGCCCACAGGCTTATTTTGCTTTATGGAACAAACACGGTCCCTATTTCCAATTTGGGAAAATAAAAAATCCTTAGCTTGGCCATTATGGACCTCCACATATGGTTCCAACCTACCTTTTCTAGCCTTACTTCACATTATTCCTTTTGATACATTCTACATTCCAGCCAAACTAAACCACCAGCTGTTCTCTTATGCCAACATGGCATCTCCTGCTGCTTGTCTAGGCTACTTCTTGTGCCTGAAATGCACTTGTTCCTCATCTCCACCTTTCTTTTTTGCTTTCATCTCTTCCAGTAGCACCAATCTTCAGGTTCCCCTCAAATATTACTAGAATATTATGTTGTTCCTTTGTTCCCATCACTAAGTACCTTATATTTTGTTTATCTGTGTGTGTATTTGTGTATTCCTGTCTAGAATTTTATTTTATATGTATATATGTATACATACACATATATATTTGTACATATATCTAATACACAAAAACATAAATTTACACATGAAGTATATGTATTCACACGTATACAAAGATGTACATATATTCACACATATATACACAGAGATCTACATATACATATATTCATATACACACACACACACACATGCACACATTATATCTCCTTCACTAAAATATGAGTTCCTATAGTGCCAGCAGGAAATGTACCAGATTTTAGGAGGTAGCCAGGTGATGCAATGGATAGAGAGATAGGCCTGAAGTCAGGAGGACCTGAGTTCAAATCTAGTCTCAGATGCTTACTAATGTGTGACCCTAGGCAAGTCACCCATTCTCTGTTTGCCTCAGTTTCTTCAATTATAAAATGAGGATAATAATAATAATACCACCTACCTCCCAGGTTATTGTGAGGATCAAATGAGATAATAGTTGTAAAGCGTTTAGCGAAGCGTGCTACATAAATGCTTATTCCCTTTTTTACCTTTTATTTCTATTTCTAGCACAGTAGTTAAACGTTGTTGGGCTGATTGTTGGGGGGTTGGGTGGGGAGATACATAGTCTAGATTATATAATATGCAATTTCATTAGTGTAGGCTATCTTCCTCTACCAATGCAGACCATCACCTTCTCTGCATCTTACCTCTTAGAGAGTTCTATGAGGCCCTGAGATAACTGCCTCGCTCTGTGGTCACCTAGCCAGAATGTGTCAGAGACTGGTCTTCAACCAAGGTCTTCCTAACTCTGAGGTGTGCTCTCCCCCACTATTCCATGCTGCCTCTCAGTATTGATGCATGGCAGACACTTCATGTTTATTGACTTGAATCACTTCCATGACAGCATAGGATATGGGGAAGAAGAGGCAAAAGATCCAGCTCCATCATTTAACATCTGTGTGGTCCTGAGCAATTCCCTTAACCACTCTGGGCTTCAGTTTTCTCATATGTAACATGCAGTGGTAAAACTAGATAATTTCTGAGGTCCTTCCCAGCTTTAAATCCAATGAACCTCCTAACAATTAAAGCTGCTTAAAAAACAGAATGAGTTGCCTAATGATATACTGACCTCTCCACCTGAGATACTTCAGCAGAGCCAGGATTATCACCTGTCAGAGATGCAGAAGGAACTTATGTTTCCTGAGAAGATGGCATTTTCCAACCCAGACCATAATTAAACTATATTTTGTCATATCCCACCCTGTCTCTTAACCTTTAGCCTATGTATTAACGTTCCCTATGGCTCAGAAGGCAGGGACAGGAGCTAGAGTGAAATACAGAGCATGACACAGGGAGGGTGCATAAAAAGCATTTGTTAATTGCTTATTTTGTACCAGGCTTTGTGCTAAGTACTAGGGATAACAAAGAAAAGCAAGAGGAACAAGAGAGGATAAGTCAGGGTTTTTTTTTTCTTTTTTCATTTACAGGCTATAAAATAGTACCTTTAGCTGTAAAAGTTTTCCAGAATGTTACATATGTTCAGCAGACAGGTGGCTGGAAAACACTGGACTACATGACCCCTAAATTCCTTCCAACTCTGGGATTCTTTTTATTTAGAAAGGTTGGATCATATCATAGGTACAATCCTACAAAGTCACTAGTTAGGTTAAAATCCTACACTTGGGTTCTTCCTCACAATCAATTAACCAATGGTGCAAGTACAGGATAGCTAGACAAAATTGATATGAAAAATCATATGGGGATTTTACTGGACTGCCAACTGCCAACAGTGTGACATGGCAGCCAAAAAAAAGTCATTTTGATTTTATGTTGCATTAAGAAGGACATAGTGTTTAGAAAGAGAGAGGTAAGAGTCTCACTGTACTAATGAAATCATATCTTTCCTATAAGTTTCGCTTCTGAGTGCCATATTCTAAGAGGAACATTGACATTTTCCATAATAATTGCAAACACTACATTTAATGTCTTATTTAATCTCCTTATTTAATGCCTTACTTGATTTTGTTACTCAAGAAATCAGTGAACAAATCGTTTCTGTGGTTGTCATGTGGTTTTCATGGAGTCCCTTATGAACTTAACATATGTGTGGGTGAAACCTTTCTGGAAGAAAGCCTTGAAAGTTGAATTCTGGTATACTTAGTCAATTTTTTACAGTAAACAACAAACAACAAACACCGTGGCACATTGTATTCTCTATATATCTCAGTCAACCATGTAATAAGATGTGTTACAAAAAAATAGTCCACAAAATCTTGTCTAATTTCTTCTCATGTTTTCATTAAATCAGCTCTAGTTAGTGACAAAATAACAAATTTTGGAAGAATTAGTTAAATCATACTAAAGAATCCTGAACAGTCTGAAGTATGGCAAGGACTTGCAACAAAAACAAATTACTAATTTATAAATTCTTACCATTTAGGTTAGTTTGCCTAGAATTTAGAGTGTGTCAGCTCTGTGACAAATGTCCTCACTTCCTTCCATGACCATTGGGTCATAAACCCAGATGTTGTCAAGATAGTTTTTTAAAAGGCAAAGACTGAGACAAACAAAGAAACTGTAGAGATTAAGTCTATTCTAAGCAGGAGAATTAGTTGGTAGAAACACTGAAAACAATGACTCCAAAGTTTCTCTGACCTCTGGTTTGAATCATCTTGATGACGTTGCCAACATATTCATACAAAATGACCAGATTGCATTGTGCAATGTCAATGCCTTCATCAGCAACTGAAGTGGCAATCAGAATCTTGTTCTCTCCACTGGTTCTGAATGTATCCAGTACACCCTTCTGTGATGGGAGAGTCATACCTGTGTCACAGTGTTAAAAGTCAAAGAACAATAATGGGGTAAAGAAAGTTCAAATTTGGAATCTCGTGAAACAGACAAATACAAAATTGACCATCATAACTGAGAGGACCCAGTTATCATAATGGTGAAGTGGTTGAAAGGAGGAGGGGGACAGAGGATACTAAGAATCACATAGTTCTTAAACAACCTACATTGTTAATTCAACTCTTGAAATCTTAAATGTGAGACTTTTTGTCCAGTAACTGAGCTGAAGCATCATTATAGGAACTAAACCACGTCCATGTTGACATTTATAAGTCCCGTATGAATGGAAGAGAAGGTAGACTGGATACGTGGAGAGAATGATTTATGAAAGACTGGCAGCTTGAGTGGTAAGTGGTACATTGTTACCCCTATATATTAGATCATAAAGAGCTGAAACGGACTGGATTCTTTGTGAATCTGAGCAAGTTACTTGACATCATTCAGCCTTAGTTTCCTAACCTGGAAAGTGGGGAAAAATCCTTGCAGAACACTGCCTGGATGGAGTCACAAGCCTGCGATAGTATTCCAAGCAGATCACAGGACACAGCTGAGGAATGGACTGCAGAGACTATCTAATCCAACCCTTTCATTTTGTAATTGAGGATAGAGAGTCCCGTAGGGGTTGGGTGACACAACAACAACAAAAATAAACAACAGCATTTATATAGCACTTTAAGGTTTAGGTAAGCTTATTCCTTCCACTTAACTAACTGATAAGCAACTATAAAGCAATTCCCATCTATTCCCTTAGCAATTGCATTTAAGTAACTGAGTTTTCTCATTGACGAAGAACAGAGGTTTCTTAACCTGAGGTCTGTGAACTTGTTCTTTTAAACACTTGGATAATTATATTTCAATATAATTGTTTCCTTTATAATTCTCTATATTTTCTTTTATTCATTTAAAAACATCATTCTGAGAAAGGGTCCATTGGCTTCATGAGACTTCCAAAGGGGTCCATGACACACATAAAAAAGTTAAGAACCCCTGGTGTAGAGATTAGAAAGCTCTTTCAAATGTCTTCACTGTAATTGATGGTGCCCATATAGGTTTTGAGTTTATTCCTCCTACATTTCCAGTTAAGGAATCAAGAATGGTCTCATTATTAGGTCAAGACGAATTTTTTTCATCAACATAAATAAGAAATATTAAACATCAATTATCTGCAAGGTCCTAGGAGAGAGAAGGTAGAGAGGCTGGAAAGATCATCTGAATTTCAAGATTGGGAGTTTATCTTGTAGGTTGGGGTCATCAACCTTTTCAAGAGTTAGATCTCTGTTTCATTTCTTGTAGATCCTATTTAACTAGTTAAGAACAAAAAACATTTAATGAAAAGGGAGTGACATCAAGTGATTTTTAGTCAGATTACTTTGTAATCTAGTTTGAGTATGAAAGAACCATCACCACAAAACAATAAGAAAATGAATATTGCAAAATTACAATGAACAAACTGACCCCAAAAGGAGAACTATGAGAAGACACAGGTGCTATCTTTGCAAAGGTGGGAAAGGGGAGAGCTAGAAGGTCTACAGATCATGACATGTATTGTCAGATTTTTTTCAATGGATTGATCAGTTTTGTTAATTCTTTTTTTCTTCTTCCTCTTTTTTTTCCCCTCTAATGTTTATAAGGAATAGTTTACTGACAGAAGGGAATGGAAGAGATATAGAAAGAAATTAGATGATATAAAAATAAGAAATATCAATAAAATTATTTTTAAAATAAAGTTAAAGATATATACTTATTCATCCTCACTCTGAAGCTATTCTAATATAAAATACCTGTATTCTGATTTCTTTTGCCACGTCCAGTCAACACAACAGGTTTTAGATAGCTTAGTTTGGGATTTTCTTCCATCCATTTCTTCAAAGCCTAAAGGAAAAATTATCCATTAGTAATTATTTTCAGAGAAGAGCCTCAACCATGTTGGATGGCCTAGCTGACAGAGCACCAGAGTAGAATCAGAAAGACTTGAGTTCAGAGATTGCTTTTGGTTTTTTGGGTTTTTTTTTTTTGCCTTTTTTTGTATCTCCAGTGCTTAGCACAGTGCTTGACACACGGTAGATGCTTAATAAATGCTTGTTTACTTAAAGAGTAAAATAAAACTGTATGCTATAAAACAATAATGATTAATAATAATTAGCCATCTTGTACTTCAAAATAAGTAGGGAAATGTACCTTACTTTTTTCACTAGAGAGGTAGGGACCAAAGAATATGGACATATTCTCAGACATGACTTTAGTTTTAATTTCTTTTTTTCTTTTTTCCTTTGTTACAAGAAAAGCCTCACTACTGGGTTTTGGGGAAAGGGGAAGGAGTATATACGCAGAAATTATTGTTATATACAAGCAAAAGGCATCAATAACAATTAAACTTTAAAAACTGAATTTAAAAAAATTAAATAACCTAGGTAGCTCTCCATTCGGAAAAGAAAAGTAATTTCCTTAATGCGTCACCAAAAACATACCATATCAATAACATAAACAAGCCCTGAAAAACTTTACCAAGGCAAAACCAGTTGACTGTGAGGAGAGGAAGAAGGGGAGGATGGTTTGGATTTTGGTGGATTGGTTGGTTTTTGTTTTGTTCTTCTTTTTCTAACTATTTCAGAGAACACCTACTAATAAATATTCTTGATCCCTCTTATGGATAGGATCACAGATTCAGACCTGGAAGGGACCCAAGAGGTCAGTTACTTTTGCTTTTTTTTTTTTATTTTGTGAGGCAACTGGGGTTAAGTGACTTGCCCAGTGTCACATAGCTAGTGTCAAATGTCTGAGGCCAGATTTGAACTCAGGTCCTCCTGACTCCAGGGCTGGTGCTCTATCCACTTAGCCACCTAGCTGCCCCTGAGATCAGCTTCTCTTTCTTGTTCAGCCACGTCCAACTCTTCATGATCCCCTTTGTGGTTTTCTTGGCAAAGATACTGGAGTGGTTTGCTATTTCCTTCTCCAGATCATTTTACAGATGAGGAACAGAGGCAAACAGGGTTAAGTTAACATATCCAGGATCACATAGCTAGTAACTGTCTGAGGCCAGATTTGAACTCAGGAAGATGAGTCTTCCTGACTGCAGGCCTGGCACTCTATCCACTGCAACCACCTAGCTGCTAGCTACTCTAGCCCCCTCATTTTACACTCAAGGAAATTGAGACCCACAAAGGAGGCCTGACTTTGCCCAAGATTACATGGGTAGGAAATGGCAGAACCATTAAAACCCAAATCTTCTGACTCCACACCCACAGTTCTTTCTATTCCCACAGAATACTCCCTTCCAAAGTTTAGAGAAACATGGCTTACATCTGCCAGAGCTCTTGTCTTCACAAAGAAAATGGTCTGGGTCTCTGGGTTTTCGTGATATTGTTCTTCCAAGATGAAAGTGAGCTCATTCAACTTGAGATTCTCATTGCTTGGATCTGTTGAAATATCTTCTAGTTCCTGAATCTTTTCTGGAAAAACAAAAGGGGGGGATATACTTTTTTTATTAAGGCCTTCTTAGACTCATCAGTAATTAGATCATACTTTAATAGATGTAGCTCAAGAGCTGGCCCTCTCAATCTCTGGCCAGGGTTTAGGCTAAGGAATGTGAGAGCCCTCGGAAGACTATAGAGAATTATATAAAACAAGCAGTTACTGGAGGAACTCAACATATGAAGACTATTTCCTCTGAAAGAATTCAAATGCAGTGCCAGACAGTGGCAGTTTGACCTTAGGCAAATGACTTAACCTGCCTCAGTTTTCTCATATTTAAAATGGGAATATTACTAGCATATACCTCTCAGTTGTTTTAAAGATAAAACAAAATATTTGTAAAGTGTTTTGCAAACTTTATAATACTATATAAATGCAAGCAGCTAGTACTACTACTTCTACATCCTTTTTCATGAAAAATATTTCTATATTAGCTATGTTGCATATAAAATACTATAAAAAGCAAGAAAAATAAAGAAAGTGAAAAAGTATGCTTTAATCTTCACTCAATTCATCAGTTCTCTCTCTGGAGGTGGAGAATATTTTTTAACATGGGTCCTTTGGAACTGTCTTGGTTCACTGTCTTGATCAGAATAGCTAAGTCTTTCACAGTTGATCATCATCACTATATTACTGTTACTGTGTACAGTGTTCTGGTTCTGCTTGCTTCACCTTCCCAGGTTTTTCTGAAATCATTCTGCTCATCATTTCTTATAGCATAATGATATGCCATAATAATCATATACCACAACTTGTTCAGCCTTTTCCCAATTGATGGGCATCCCCTCAATTCTTTGCCACAACAAAAAGAACTGCTGTAAATAATTTTGTACATATAGATCATTTCCCTTTTCTTTGATAATTATTATATCCTTGTATTTTAATCTCCTCAAAATATTAAGTGACTCAAGCAATGTATCTTATAACTTGCACTTGGCAAGGCATTATTTCTATAATCTGCTACTATTTCACTATAAGTTGAAATGTTCACTAGGGATCTTCTAATTCTTTCTCATATCTTCATTATTTTATTAATCCTAGTCACACTTCACTGATCACTGCCAAGAAAGGTGTGGGTTTTGTTGTCTTTGGATTTGGGTTGTTTTTTTTTTGTCCAGACCTAGCATTATACTGAAGAAGTAAATTTCCAGAGAGAAAATTCCTTTTACTAATATAGATCTGCACCTGCTCTGTAATTTTTAACCTTAGAGAGCTGCCTGGGAACATTTAGAGGTTCATTGATTTTCCCAGGGTTACATAATATATGTTAGAGACAGGCCCTGAATCCAGCTCTTCCTAATTCTGAGACAAAATCCCTAACCATTCTGCAATATTTCCTTTTGACACCAATTTTATGTGTCAGATACACTGATGACTTACTATGATATTTGGGAAATGTAGAGCACTGGTTCTCCAGTCTTCTCCATCACTGTTCTTCTCCACCAGAATCACCTACCTTTAAACCGATGAATGAGGTACTGCTCAGTCTCATCAAATGACTCTGCTTCTCTGAAGAATTCTTTCAAGTATCTCACAGCATCTTGGATTCGAGCATCTTCACTGATGATGATGGCATCATTATATTTCTATTTAGAATTAAAGATGAGGAATCACTAAGAGTAAATAGTTATAAGTTAAAAGAACTTGAGGTTTTACCTCACAACCAAGCAAATTGGTAAAGATATGAATAAATTCTGGAAAGCCAATTAAAAAAACCAGGCATATTCATGTGCTTTATGAAGTGATGAATTGGTCCAACACCAACCATTCATATAATTAATGAAGTGGTGAACTGATCAAACCATTCTGGATAGTCTTTGTAAATTATACTAAGAAAATGACCAAAATATTTATAGCAGCACTTTATGTGATAGCGAAGAACTAGAAACAAAATGGATTTACATTGGCTGGGGAGTGGCTCAGAAAAGCATGGTACATGAATGTGACAGAATATTACCATTCTGTAAGAAATAATGATCTTGTCCAACCCCTGATTTTACAGAAGAGTAAAAGTGACTCCTTTGGTAGTACAGAGTATATATGGATGTCTTCTCAGAAGGATGATTTCTATATTCATAAATGAAGGAAATGTTAAATTTCATCTAGAGATTAATGAAAATAAAGATGCAAATTTTTCAGCCACTTAAGTTCATGGACACTCTAAAATTTATTCACACTTGCTTAGGGGACCATAAACTCCAGGCTAAGAATTCATGGATCAGATGACCTTTGCAGTTCGAAAACACTACAACAAGAGGCCAGTTAAAATTACACAAGAGAAAATAGTGGTGATCAAATTTGTATAACTCTACTTCTAGCAGCATCCTTTGGATTTGGAATAGGGCTGGAGAAGGCAGATATGGATAATTCAAAGCTAGAGGCTGGCACGAGGAGGGGGAGAGGGAATGTTAACTACAAGCTGAAGTTTAGCTCTACATATAGTTGAAGCTGGATAAATATTTGTTGAATTGAATCTAAAGAAATGGAAGTCAAGAAAGTGGTATGAATGGCAATGAAATGTCTGATAATGAAGTCCTGGTTGGGTAAGGAACTTAATTGAGTCAAAGGTAGGAGTGTGTATGTGTGTTAATGTACAAAGTCATATGGAAAGGCTTGAATGATGACTGTTTTGATGATAAACAGTTATAGGGTAAGAGCATTGGGGTAAGGGGACTGGGACAGATATAGAGGTTGTGGCCATAGAAAATGGCTGTTAAATTAAGTTCAGGATTTCAGCAGTGGAACAGTGTTGTGGGATGAAGTCTAGGATATGGCCACATTGTTGGGTAGCTGGAGATTATCAAGTATCTAAGAAGGTCTTCATAGGATAAAAAATCCAGGGGTACATGGGACCTCTTTTTTTCTAAAGGCTAGATCAGTCACCAAGCCCCTAACATCATTCCATCTAGTGTCATTCAGGGAGGCAGGTTGGATGCCAGCTTTTTGCTTGCTGTCAGGGTCCACACGTCACATCAGAGTTCATCAATTTATTCTTATAATTGGAAACTGCTATTCCAATAAGGAAAAAACCCAAGCCTGGTTGATTGATGAATCCCACAAAGGTACATCACTCCTTTCTGCATCACTAGAAATAGAGGCCTCACTGTGCCAATATCATAAAAATGACAAGGCTACCAAAATTAATTTTCATACTTAGTGTTACATGATCAAACTACCGATGAGAAACTTTACAGAGTGAGATAAAAGAATAACAAAATTTATTTGGAGGAATAAAAGATCTAGAATATTTAGAGAAATGATGAAAAAAAGGTGTAAGAATGAAAGGAGAAAATTGGACTTCTGGGAGCCAAGATGGTGGAGTAAGCAGTAAGTCACTCTCACTCTCCCTTATTGACCTCTAACAACCCAGAAAATATCACCCTATGAAAAATTCTGGAACAGCAGTGCCAGCAGAAAGATAGGGTACAGTAGTCTTTTAGCCTGGGAGACTTGAGGGATTAACAGGAAAGGTCCCTCTCACTCTGGTGAAAAGGGAGCAGTACAGGACTGGAGATGTCCTGGCAAGCCCCACCTCAGCAAACCAGCAGGAGATCCTAAGCTCGAGGGGAACGGGCAGACTCCAGGTAGGAGAAACACCATGTGAACTGGCAGGCAGGTGTCCTCTAGTAGCCAAGCCTCCCTATACTTCAGTGCAGCCCAGGTGAGTGGGCATCCTCCAGAAGCCAGACCCCCAACTCCACTCCCACCCTGAGAACTGTAGGGTAGCCCTGAGGAAGTGCAGGTAAATCACACCTGGCCTCAGTACATGCCAGCCACCACCACGAGGATCCCAGCTCAACACCAGGTGAGCTGCCAGATCCCTATAGACCCCAGCACACAAAGCCAGTGACCAGGTACCTGTCCCCCAGCACAAGAAGCTTGGGAGAGAGCCCCCTCTGCTCCAGCAGGAGAGCTCAACTTTAAAAGCCAGAAAATAGGCAAACATGAGCAAAAAAGCAGAAACGGACAATGACCATAGATTCTTTCTATGGGGACAGGGAAGAGCAAAATACAAATTCAGAAGAGGACAATGTTGTCAATATACCCACATCTGTAAACCTCGAAGGGAAATATGAACTGGTCTCAAGCCAAAAAAGCCTTCTTGGAAGAGCTCAAGAAGGATTTTAAAAGTCAAATAAGAGAAGTAGAAGAAAAATTGGGAAAAGAAATGAGAGGTATGAAAGAGAGAGTCAGCAGCTTGGAAAAGGATGGACAAAAATTGACTGTAGAAAACAAGTGCTTAAAAAATACAATTGACCAAATGGAAAAAGTACACAGAAGAAAACAACTCCTTAAAAAGTAGAATTGGCCAAATGGAAAAGGAGATACAAAAGCTAACTGAAGAAACCAATTCATTAAAAAGTAGAATTGGCCAAGTGGAAGCTAATGACTCTATGAGACATCAAGAATCAGTCAAACAAAATCAAAAGAATGAAAAAATAGAAGAAAACATAAAATATCTCATTGGAAAAACAACTGATTTGGAAAATAGATCCAGGAGAGATTATTTAAGAATTATTGGTCCACCAGAAAGCCATGATGAAAAAAAAGAGCCTGGATAACATCTTTTAAGAAATTATCAAGGAAAACTGCCATGAGATCTTAGAACCAGAGGATAAAATAGTCATTAAAAGAATCCACTGATCACCTCCTGAGATTCCCAAAATGAAAATGCCAAGGAATATTGTAGCCAAATACCCAAATTACCAGATGAAGGAGAAAATACTGCAAGCAACCAGAAAGAAACAATTTAAATATTGTGGAACCACAGTCAGGATTATGCAGGACCTTGTGGCTTCTACATTAAAAAATTGGAGGGTTTGGAATATGATAATCTGTCAGGCAAAGGAGCTACAACCAAGGATCAACTACCTCATGAAATTGAGCATAATCTTTCAGAGGAGGAGATGGACATTCAATGAAATAGGGGACTTCCAAACCTTCCTGATGAAAAGACCAGAGCTCAACAGAAAATTTGATCTTCAAATACAAGACTCAAGAGAGGCATAAAAAAGTAAACAGGAAAGAAAAAAAACATGTTATTCAATAAGGGCAAACTGTTCACATCTCTATAGGGGAAGATGATACTTGTAATTCTTGAGAACTGTATTTTAATTATGACATTTAGAAGGGGTATACATAGACAGAAAGCATGAGTATAAGTTGACTTTGATGGGATGATTAAAAAAACTAATAAAAAGGTGAAATGGGATTGTACAGGGAGAAGAAGAAAGGAGGAGACAGAAAAGGGTAAATTATATCACATGAAGAGGCCTATTACAGTAGAGGGAAAGAAGGGAGGGAGATGAGCATTGTTTGAACCTTACTCTCATCAGATTTGGCTCAGAGGGAATAACATAGTTTAGTTACAGAAATCTAACTTACCCTATAGGAAGTAGGAGGGGAAAGGGGAAAGAAAAGAGAAGGGGCTGAAAAAAAGGAAGGCAGATTGAGGGAGGTGGTGGTCAAAAGCAAAACACTAGCAGGAAGGGAAAGGGAGAAAGGAGAAAGAAAAACATAAACAGGGGGGAAATAGGATGGAGAGTAAGACACAGTTAGTAATCATAACTGTGAATGTGACTGGGATGAACTCTCCCATAAAATGGAAGCAAATAGCAGAGTGGATCAAAAACCAGGATCCTACAATATGCTGTTTACAAGAAACACATTTGAAGCAGAGAGATACACACAGAGTAAAGATAAAAAGGCTGGAGTAGAATATATTATGCTTCAGCTGAAGTAAAAAAAGCAGGGGTAGCAATCCTCATCTCAGACAAAGCAAAAGCAAAAATAGATCTAATTAAAAGAGATAAGGAAGGAAACTACATCCTGCTAAAAGGCACCATAGACAATGAAGTAATATCGTTACTAAACATATACGCACAAAGTGGTATAGCATCCTGATTCTTAGAGAAGAAGTTAAGGGAGTTAAAGGAAGAAACAGACAGCAAAATTATACTAGTGGGGGACCTCAACCTCCCCCTCTCAGAACTAGATAAATCTAACCACAAAATGAATAAGAAAAAAAGTTAAGGAGGTGAATAGAATTTTAGAAAAGTTAGATATGGTAGACCTCTGTAAAAAACTGAATGGGGACAGAAAGGGATATACCTTTTTCTCAGTGGTACATGGCACCTACACAAAAATTGACCATTTATTAGGGCATAAAAACCTCACAATCCAATGCAGAAAGGCATAAATATTAAATGCATCCTTTTCAGATCATGATGCAATAAAAATTATGTGTAATAAAGGGCCATGGAAAGATAGATTAAAAATTAATTGGAAACTAAATAATCTAATCCTAAAGAATGAGGGGGTCAAACAATAAATCACAGAAACAATCAAGAACTTCATCCAAGAGAATGACAGTAATGAGACAACATACCAAAACATACGGGATGCAGTGAAAGTGGCTCTTAAGGGAAATTTTATATCTCTAAGTGCTTACATGAATAAAATAGAGAAAGAGGAGATCAATGAATTGGACATGCAACTAAAAAAGCTAGAAAAGAACAAATTTAAAATCCCCAATTAAATACCAAATTAGAAATTCTGAAAGCTAAAGGAGAGAAAAATAAAATTGAAATTAAGAAAACTATCGAAAACTAATAAATAAGACGAAGAGCTGGTTTTTATGAAAAAAAAACAATAAAATAGATAAACTTTTGGTTAATTTGATTTTAAAAAGGAAAGAAGAAAATCAAATTACCAATATCAAAAAATGGAAAAGGTGAATTCACCACCAATGAAGAGGAAATTAAAACAATAATTAGGAGATATTTTGTCCAACTGTATGCCAATAAATTTGACAACTTAGTGAAATGGATGAATATTTACAGAAACATAAATTGCTCAGGTTAACAGAAGAGGAAACAAAATATTTAAATAACCCCATTTCAGAAAAAGAAATTGAACAAGCCACCAATGAACTCCCTAAGCAAAAAATCTCCAGGGACAGATGGATTTACAAGTGAATTCTATCAAATATTTAAAGAGCAATTAATTCCAATACTATACAAACTATTTGGGAATATAGGTGAAGAAGGAGTCTTACCAAATTCTTTTTATGATACAAAATATGGTGCTAATACCTAAACTGGGAAGAGTCAAAACAGAGAAAGAAAATTATAGACCATTTTCCCTAATGAATATAGATGCTAAAACTTTAAATAAAATATTAACAAAGAGATTACATCAACTAATCTTGAGAATAATACACTATAACCTGGTAGGATTTATACCAGGAATGAAGGGCTGATTCAATATTAGGTAAACTATCAGCATAATTGACCATATGAACAAAAATCTAACAGAAATCATATAATGATCTCAATAGATACAGAAAAACCTTTGAAGAAATACAACCCCCATTCCTATTAAAAACATTAGAGAGCACAGGAATAAATGGAGTCTTCCTTAAAATGATAGGAAGCATCTATTTAAAACCATCAGCAAGCATTATATGTAATGGGGATAAGCTAGATGCATTTCCAATAAGATTGAGGGTGAAACAAGGAAGCACACTATCACCACTGTTATTCACTATTGCACTAGAAATGTTAGTTTTAGCAAAGAGAAGAAAAAGAAATTGAAGGAATTTAGAAGAGGCAAAGAAGAAATAAAGCTATCACTCTTTGCAGATGATATGATGGTATACTTAGAGAATCCTAGAGAATCAAGTAAAAAACTCCTTAAAATAATAAACAACTTTAGCAAAGTTGCAGGATATAAAATAAACCCAGATAAATCATTGGCATTTCTATATATTACTAACAAAGCCCAACAGCGAGAGACAGAAAGAGAAATTCCATTTAAAGTTATGGTAGACGTTATAAAATATTTGGAAGTCTATCTGCCAAAACAAACCCAGGAACTCTACGAACACAATCACAAAACACTTTTCACACAAATAAAGTCAGATCTAAATAATTGGGAAAATATCAGTTGCTCAAGGGTAGGCCGAACTAATATAATAAAAATGACAATTCTACTAAAAATAATTTACTTATTCAGTGCCATGTCAATTAAACTACCAAAAATTATTTTATAGGACTAGAAAAAATAATAACAAAATTTATCTGGAAGAACAAAAGGTCTAGAATATCAAGGGAATTAATGAAAAGAAATGGAAGGGAAGGTGGTCTATCTGTACCAGATCTCAAATTGTATTATAAAACAGTAATCACCAAAACTACTTGATACTGGCTAAGAAATAGTATGGTGGATCAGTGGAATAGGTTTGGTACACAAGACACAATAGTCAATGACTACAGTAATTTACTATTTGATAAATCCAAAGACTCTAGCTTCTGGGATAAGAACTCACTATTTAACAAAAAACTGCTGGGAAAATTGGAAAATAGTATGGCAGAAACTAGACATAGACTAATATCTTATACCCTATTCCAAGATAAAGTCAAAATGGGTACATGGGTACAAGACCAAAAGAATGAGCTGAAATAAATAAATAAACAAATATTCATTCATTCATTCATTCATTTATTTATTTATTGGGAACAAAATGGAAGGTGAGAACCAAGTATTATAAAATAAAGTCTAACATTCCAGAAAAAACCACAATGAAGAGGCAACATGGTATAGTGGAAAGAGGACTGACTCCAGAATCAGAGGATGTTGATTTGAATCCCACCTCTGATACTTACTATCTGTGTGACTTTGGGCAAGTCACTTAATCTCCTTGGGTCTCAGTTTCCTAATCTGTAAAATAACAAGGTTGTTCTCAGAGATACCTTACAGTTCTAGAACCACGTTCCTGTGATAACCCTAAAAGACAACTTCTGCCTATCAGCTATTTCTGGGCCAAAGGAAACCCAAGAGGCCTAACTTACTCTACTCTCTCAATATCCCCATTGTAAGCATGATCCCCTCACCTCCTACAAACTTTATTTCGAGGTTCTTGGGAATCAGGGCACAAAGTTAGCCTATATTGTAAGCTCAGTAATAGCTTCACCCAGTAAAACTATGACAAATAAGGCACTTACCCGTAAATTCGAAGTATATAGAAAAAGCTCTTTACAAATCCTTCTTTCTTTATTTTTGTCCTCCATTTGCAATAGCATGCACTTTTTGTGAACATCAATGATCCATTGTTCATATTTCTGGGTTCCAAAGACTCTATTCTGAATTTTAGATAAATTCTCTGGAAACCAAACAAACATAGTTTAGCACTGTTCATGAATTGCCAAATCACTTTATCAACCTCGCTTCCACTTCTATTTCCCCTAAATTTTAGCCAATGGGGGCACTAAGATTAACCTGTGATTATGAGCAAATCACTTCTTTTCTCTGTGCATCACTTTCCTCATCTTTAAAATGAGACAGCTGGACTAGATAAACTAAGGTTCATCCAGTTATAAATCAATGACCCTAAGAAATGCCCTGACTTCAGAGGTATTTTCTGCCAACAACCAAAGCTACTGAGGGAAAATATTTAAAATGCTTTTTAAAAAAAAATAATGACTGACTCAGTCCTCAAGGGGAGGGGAGTAAGATAAGAACAGGGTGATGAGAAATGTTGGAGGGAAAAAAAAATATTGAACTGGGTTTTTGTTTTGTTTTGTTGGAGTCATAAGATCTGTGTTCAAATCAATTGCTCTCTTAATTACTCTCTGGGTAATCTTCTGTGTTAGAGGCTTCAGTTTCTTCCACCCTAAAATGAAGGCTTGGACTGGATGATCTTTAAGGTCCCTCCTAGCTTCAGATATTATTATTCTGCCTTGCCTACCCCTAGTCCAAGGTATGATTGTATAAAATAATTACAAAACAATTTAGTATATGATAAGTGTCACTTCAGCAGTGTAGAAAAGAGTTGGCTAAGAGGCAGCAAAATTCTGCCTCAACAAAAAGAGTTAACAGACAATGATGGTACCATACTATTCTATTAAAGTTAAAACACCAATACTTCCTTTCTTTTAGCAGTCAACAACTATATAAATATAAAGTTTCATGTTGCTATCATTTGCAATCACATTATTAGGTAGTTTTGCTTAAATTTCATTTGAGGAATGTACATTATAGATGGCACTTGTTTGGATGTATTTGGAAGCATCACAACACAAGTCAATTATTTTTAAGCATTGTGCTCCTGCTAGACCTACGCTCAAAACAAAGTCCCTATACATCCCAAAATATTCACAATAGCACTCTTTGTGGTACAAAGAATTGGAAACAAAGTAGATGTCCATCAAATGGAAAATATTTAAATAAGCTATGTTACATGAATGTAACAGACTATTAACTGCCATAAAAAATGAGGAATGTGAAGAATTCAGAAGTATGGAAAGACTTATAAGACTGACATATAAATCAACACAATCAGGAAAATAATATTGTACAATGATTACAACAACATAAATGGAAAGAACAATGAAAGAAATTGAATGCTGTGTAATTATAACATTCAAGTTTAACCCCAAAGACAAGATGAAAACGTACCTCCCTCTCACCTTTGCAGAGGACAGAGAACTATGGGTGCCTGCCATCAGGCCTCAATGATGTGTTGGTTAGACTTATTGAATCACTTGCAGCTTTTTTTTATTCTTTGTTTGCTAGACGTGGCTCAGTGGGCAGGGGACAGGGGAGGGATATTAGTTGATAATGAATGACACGCAAACAAAAGAGATAAAAAAAAATTAAGTGTTAATGGAAATCCAGAGGAGGGAGCGACAGGTACAATTCCTGCTTCTAACTACAGAGAATCAAGAAAAGTTTCAGAGTGGGGAAAATGGGAGGAAGGACAATTTCTCTATTAAGTCCCAGATCAAGGGCTAAGATTTTAATAGTTGGAGATGGTTTTGGGGTGGATGGCAGTTGGGACATTCCAGCTAGAGAAAACATGAAGAGCAAAAGCAGGAAAACATGCCAGCTGTGTTTTCTGAAGACAAGTTAGACTAGTTTAGTTGGTATAAAGAATTCTTTAGCTGTAGAGATTTATGGTCTCTAAGGTCCTTCCCAGCTCTATAATTGATGCTTCTATAAGTAGGAGAGGAGTAAGTGATAAAGCTAGGTAAGTGCCAGACAATGGTCCATGTGCCTGGAGATGCTGGAGAGTGGTGGACTTGGAGATAAGAAAATCTAGGTTCAGATACTGCTTCTGACAGTTACTATTGGTGTGACCATAGATAAGCCATTTGACCTCAGTTTTCTCATTTGAATAGGCTGAACTAGATAAGCTTTAAGTCTCTAAATCTATGAATGTATGAGAGGGAGAGGAAAAATGGGATTTAGGGCACTGGTAAAGATGTTAGCTTTGAAGGAAAAACAGACAAATATGAAGTATCTGGCTTACTTTATCTAGAAAAGTGGACCACTTAGAATTGGCTATGCATTTACCAGGTATGAACGATGAATGATACAGCACAAAAATTATGTGAGTAGGTCATATGTAAACATGTATATATGTGTATTGGAGGGGAGAATTTAAGACATTCACTCACCTAGTTGATATTCTGGGGTTAGACCACATTCTTTAAAAGTCTTTTCTATCAGATTCTCTGCCTCTTCCATCAGCTTAGAAATCACAAATTTAAATCTGTTGACAGGCTGTGATTCAACTTTCCTGAACACTAGAATCATGAGAAGAGAATAAGCTTAGCCTGCTTAGAATGTGTTAGTTCCAATCCAGGTACATACCAGGTACATACCTTTACACAAACCATTATACAAAACATTAAGTACTATATATGTGTATGTGTGTGTGTGTGTGTATAAGTTTATATATGTATATATGTATGGATGTAGATGTAGATATATATGTGTATTTATATGTATATATATACACACACACATATACAAAGAGTGAAATTATACTTACTCACAAGGAGCTCACATTCTAAAAGAAGAGACAAGTATATGTGTAAGTGTATACGGCACAAACATAAAGTGAATTGATATATATACAAAGTAGTTTGATACAAGATAGTTCAGGCAGGGAGAGTACCTGCAGTTGGGGGAGGGGAAGAGTCAGGAAATGTTTCACACAGAAGCCTGAACTCCATCTTAAAGGAACAGAGGGCTTCTATGAGGTGAAAGTAAGGAGAGAATGCACTCCAGGTATGCGGAATGGCCAGTGAAAAGTCACAGACAGGAAATGGATTGTTGTGTGTGGGGAACACAAAGAAGGCCAGGTAGGCTGGCTCACAGAGTACAGGAATCAGGGAGGAATATCCAGTGAAGATAGAAAGACTGGTTGGGAGTAGGTTTGTATTTTATTGTAGAGGCAATAGAAAGCCAATGGAGTAGGAAAGTCACATGGCCAAATCTACATAAGGATAATTACTTTGGTAGCTATTGTAATATTCTGGGCAAGGTATGAGGAGAGACTGAACTAAAGTGATAGCTATATGAGAGATTAGATCGAGAAATATGGTAGGAGAAACAGTAAGATTTTGCAACTGACTGGTCATGTGGGGTGAGGAAGAGTGAGGAGTCCAGAATAATACCAAGGTTATGAACTTGAGAGTTTGAAAGTATGGTGGTGCCTTCAACAGAAATTGGGAAGTTTGGAAAAGGATGAAGTCTGGGGGGAAAAAAAAGATAGTAAGTCCAATTCAGGACTTTGAGTTTGAGATGTCTATAGGTTATCCAATGTGAAATTTCCAATAGACAGTTTGTGAAATCAAACTGAAGCTTAGGGAAAAGTCTGGAGCTCTTTGTGTGTGTGTGTGTATACACACATATGTATACATATATGTGATAAGGGTACCAAGAGAAAACACATTATACATACTCAAAAACTTGCCTGCCTGACTTTGAAAGTCTACCCTAATCTATACACACTCTATTCTTCCAACTTTATTTCCCTCCTACCCAATAAACATCCCATTACAGACAGGTTGGTCTCTTCTCTATGTGTGGGTCCCTTTGTGCCTTTGTCCATACTGTACACAAAATGGGTCCTGTGGTGGGAGACTTCAAATGTAGCGGTTCCATTGTCCCCTATCTCATTCTCTGTAAGACTTTATACCATCCTTCAAGGTCCTATTCTGATATCACCTCCACTATAATGCCTTTCCTGACTAATCCAATCTACTTAAGTCTTCCTATTCTCTAAGTGCAATAGGGTCCAATCAAGGGCTAAACTGTCTCTTATACATGCTCATTTTGCTTCTTCAATGAGTATAATTCTGAGTATATTGACGGTGTTACATATTTCTGTACCTCCTACAGCCCGTATCACAATCCCAGTAAAGACCTGTGGATCCAACAAATTCAACAAACATCCTTTCACTCCCTACTATATATGCAAGACATTGTGCTAAGAGCTGGAGATAAAAGAGGAAAAATAACAGTTGTTTTGCCCTCAAGGAGCTTATTTATAAAGAATCACAGAGGTAACTTCGGAGTTGGAAGGGACTGGAGAGGCCACTAAGTCCAATCCATACCTAAAAAAGATCCCCTTTCCTATATACCTGAGAAGTGGTCATTTAGTCAAAGCATCAAGTAATACAGAACCCTCCATACCTACAGAGATGCCCCGTGGTACTGTGGGGGAGCCCTAACGGCTGAGTATTTTTTCCTTACATATAGACTAAATCTACTTCCTTGCAACTTGTACTCACTGCTCCTTTTTTCTTTCTGGGACCAAACAGAACAAATATTCCTCTTCCCCATAAGTCCTTCAAATAACTTGAAGATCCTTTTCAACTTTTTAAACCAACATCTTAACATCTTTCACAACTGTCTTAAGTTTTCTCTTCTCCAGGACAAATACCTCAGTTCCTTCAACTAATCTCAATATAGCATACTTGCTGACTCAATCCAAATCTCTTAATTCTTTCTACCTTTTATACAATTTGTCCCACTTCCTATCACTCAACCCCACTTTCTCTTCTCTAGACTGTGGGCAAACTGCCATTTTTTCTAAACCTCATTCTCACTGCTTCTCTCTAGCTATAGCAGACATCTGGCTCTTCCAACTGATACTGTATTCCCCACACTGATTTTCCATGGAAGTCTCATTTTCTGTTCTCCCTGATTCAAAAGGAAAGAAAAAGGAGTCAGCTTTCTTTTTTAAATAAGGTGTTTTCCTGGCCACTAAACTCTGTTTCTTGTCATTTGGAATTCACAGTATCTGCTTATGACATCCTTCTGCCAATGATATCCTGCCTCTGAGGCAGACAGGTGGTGCTCTATCCATTGATAGAGTACCAGGTCTGGAGTCAGAAAGACCTGAGTTCAAAACTGGCCTCAAACACTTACTAGCTGTATGACCCTGGGCAAATCACAACCTTTGTTTGTCTGTTTCATCATTTGTAAAATAGGAATAATAATTACATCTATCTTCCAGGGTTGTTGTGAGGATCAAATGAGGTAATAATTGTAAAAGTGCTTAGAACAGTGCCTGGTATGTAAATGTTATGTAAATGGTAGCTATTATGATTATTCTGCCAATGACATCTTATCTCTGAGGCAGCTAGGTGATGCAGTGTGTATAGCACTGAGCCCGGAGTCAGGAACACCTGAGTTCAAATCTAGTTTCGTACACTTACTAGCTGTGTCACTCTGGGCAAGTCACTGAACCTTTTCTGCCTCGGTGTCCTCAACTGTAAATTGGGGATAATAATAGCATTCATCTCCTTGGGTTGTTGTGAGGATCAAATGAAACAATATTTGTGAAGCATTTAGCATAGTCCCTAATACACAGGCACTTAATAATAATTTCCTTCCTTTAAATCATCAACTAACAGGACTCATCTCTACATTTCTAGAGGACTTCAATAATTCACATTTTTTTCATCTCACTCTGTGGCTCCCCACATTATCCCTGGTGGCTTGGATATGTTCAAAACCCCAGCTGTTCTTCTGGGATGACTTTTGACTCTGGTATTTCCCATTTCCATGCCAGGTTAACTAATAACAATAATAGTTATATAGTGCTTTAAGGTAACAAAGCACTTTACAAATATTTTCTCATTTAATTCTCACAAAAACTGTAAGGTAGGTGCTATTATTATCCCCACTTTGCACATGAGGAAAATAAGCCAATTAGAGTTTAAGGGAGTTGCTCAGGGTCCTGCAGCTAGTAGGGTCCTGCAGCTAGTAGGTATCTAAGGAATAGATACCTCAAGTCTTCCTAACTCTAAGTCCAGCACTTTATCCACCAAACCACCTAAATATGCTTTGTTGTTCTTGCTGTTCAGTTGATTAGTCATGTCTGACACTTTGTGATTTGAGGTTTTCTTGGCAATGATACTGGAGTAGTTTGACTCCTCTCCAGCTCATTTTTTTTTTTTTTTGGTGAGGCAATTGGGGTTAAGTGACTTTCCCAGGGTCACACAGCTAGTAAGTGTCAAGTGTTTGGCCTGATGCCGGATTTGAACTCAGGTCCTCCTGACTTCAGGGCCGGCGCTCTATCCACTGCACCACCTAGCTGCCCCTCCAGCTCATTTTACAGATGAAGAATGGAAGCACACAAGGTTAAGTGTCTGAGGCCACATTTGAAATCAGGTCCTTCTGACTCTAGGACTGGCATTCTATCCACTTCACCACCTAACTGCTCAATAAATATACTCTAACAGGGACTTTGGCCTCAATAGGCCCAACACCACTGATGTTTATCTACTGCTTAGTGAGTAAAGAAAGCACCAAAGCTCCAAGAGGAGAACAGATTTCTTACAAGGAGTGGGAAAAGATCTTTTACAATGAATAGAGATGAAAGTTCCAAGTCCACGGAATGAACTCATTTAAGAAGCGTGGATGAAGAATATCTAATGTTAATAGCAGAATAAAACAGAGTCAAGTACTAACATTAACAGCTGAATAAAATAGAGTCCCAAGGAACTTATTACTAGACTTTACTTACATTTCTCTGGTTTGTAAACAACTTGCTCCAAATCACTCACATTCTTTTTGACTGTTGATATGACCGATGCATCAAGACAGGCACAGAGCTGACAAATATGTTCTATCGCACCAGACTTATCTTTGGCATCACCAACTCCTATGGAAGCAGTCAATCCAATGACCTAAGAACACACAATCACCCCAACAGTTACATTTCTTGGAAAAATAGTAAGCTTTGAGGCAGCTAGGTGGCACAATGAATAGAGCACTGGCCCTGGAGTCAGAAGGACCTGAGTTCACAGCCAGCTTTAGATATTTACTAGCTGTGTGAACTTGGACAAGTCACTTAACCCCAACTGCCTCAAAAAAAAAAAAAAAAGGCAATAAGCTTCTAAAAATGTCACCTACCCCATTCCCTCCAGTTAACATTTTTTTAAAAGAGGACAATAACTTGACAAACAAGCCATTGACTCAAGCCAAAGAAATTACTTTCCTAACATTTAGAGCAAAGAGCGTATAATTCTGACAGCAGAAAGGTGTCACTCAAGAAACACAAGCTGAATGAGTAAATGAATGAGTTAGGTACCTGCAAAGACTCTGGTTTATGACCTAGTTTCCAAAAGAACAAAAACACTCAATGGGGGAAAATAAATTGCCTTCATGATTAGAACCAAGGTCTCCTACCCTGTCCTGCATTCTTTCCATTAAAGCAAATTTTCTCCCTGTAGAGCAGTGATATCAAACTTGAAGAAAAATAGGGCCACTGAAAGTTGTCCTGCTGCCCCATTTTGACTTAGAAAACCACATATTAACATTATTTATGTTTCATGGTATTTTTATTTATTTTGTTAAATATTTCCCAATTACCTTCTAATCTAGTTCAGCTGTGATCACAAGTGTTACAAGTTGCTAGAGTTCCTGTTTGACACCTCTGCTGTAGAGGTGCTCACAGGAAAAATTAAATGGCTTCAAAGCAAAAAGAAGGCACCAGAGATGGTGTGAAATTCAAGATCTTGCTTGCTGTTTTTGTTTCTATTGCTTTTAATATAAAATTTAGTTCTAAGGCTCTCTCTTTAGGATTTCCATAAAGATTCTAAAGTTGGGGCAGCTAGGTGGCGCAGTGGATAGAGCACTGGCCTTGAAGTCAGGAGGACACGAGTTCAAATGTGAACTCAGACCAAACACTTGACACTTACTAGCTGTGTGACCCTGGGCAAGTCACTTAACCCCAATAGCCTTGAAAAAAAAAAAAAGATTCTAAAGTTAATTGGAGAGCTACGACTAGGCTCCAAGTCCAATGTTCTCTTTTCGCTAGGATATGTTATACTCATTTTAACAAGTGTATTCAAACAATCAATAAGCATTTATTAAGCACCTAATATATGCACTTCGAGATACCGGAAGAAAATAATGAATAGTTTTTACCTGAAGGCCTTACCTTCTCTAAGGGTGACAACACATACATGTGATAGATGTATGTAAAATAAATACAAGCTAATTTTGGAGACAGCATATTAAAGTGAACCAACACTGACTGCATTTTGTGACTCAATTCTAGAGCTAGCTCAGTTCCTTTTCAATTCAATTATGGGTCTAGTCCAATTTATGTCTTGTGAGAAAATGTTATTCAACTGTGGAAATTGTGGAAAAACTTCATTGCATTTTTGAACCTACTCCTGAGTTTCTGGGAAGCTAGACCTGCTTCTCAGACCTTAACTAAGGACGGAGGTTATGCTGACCAAAAACCCAGTCAAATCCAAAGATTAATGCAAGGAGTTTTCTCACAATTATACAACTCAAACAACCTATCTGTCTTATCTGAAAACTGGACCTATACTGGTCAATCAGTTATTGTTTCCATGTTTCTTTGATTGAATACAAACACTTTGAGGGGAGTGGGACACTTCTTTTCTAATTTCATCTTTTCATTCCCCCTTTCCCAACTTGGAAAGTCCCTAATCTTTCCTCCAATGAGAAATCAGATTACCTAATTTTGTATTCTGGTTAATTGTTTTCTTTTAATTAATTGGTCTTATTTGATTAATTGTTTTTAATACATAAAAATCTGTCTCACTTTGTATTCAGGGTCTTTGGACAGATTGGGGAATCCACTGACCCATTTATTATGCCTGTTTTTTTAATAAATCTTACAGCGAAGATTGTTTCCTCAGTTATTATCTACCACAGTATCTTGAGTGGGATTGCTACCAAGTAATGAATATTTTGGCCACAGCCACACATGAAAGAAGAAAAAGTACAAAATGGCTCTTAGTCCCATCTGGGCACCTCCCTTCTGCTTATACGTCAACAGAAGCAAACAGATGAGAATTGTTGTTTAGGTGCCAACATCTGTTGCAGAGAATGATGTAAAAAAATGTTATAGAGAACATGACAACATTCTACAAAAAAAGTCAAGTGCTATACATATAAGAGTTTTGTAAATATGTTGTGTTATTTCCTCTATTGGAAACTCCGTGGCAAAAAAAACATCCTCTAACAATGATAGCTAACATTTATAAAGTACTTTACATTTCTCAGTTATTCACAGTATCTCATTTGATCCTCACAAAAACCCTGTGAAGCAAGTGCTATTATTATCCCCATTTTAAAGATGAGGAAACAGGCTGAGAAAGGTTAAGCAACTTGTCCAAAGTCACACACCTAGTAAGTGTCTATGGCAAGATTCAGATTCAGGTCATCCTGACTCTAAATGCAGAACTTTATCAACTATACCACCTGGCTGCCAAAGCATACTGGCAATTGTTCTGCAATCAATAGCTGAAGAATTACCTGGGGCACTATAATAACAACAACAATAATAACAGCATTTAAATTATGCTTTTAGTTTGCAGAGTTCCTTACAAATATTATCTCCTTTGATCCTCAAAATAACCTTGGGATGAAGGTGATATAATACTCCATTTTATAGATGTGGAGACTGAGGCAGTGGTTAAGTGACTTTCCCAGAGTCACACAGCTAGTAAACATCTAAGACCAGATTTGTACTCAGATCTTCCTGGCTCCAGAACTTCCTGACAACCCACCACACAACCTAGCTGCCATCTGGAGGTTAAGTGACTACAAGGACTTGAACCCAGGTATTCCTGATTTCAAGGCTGGCTCTGAACATTACACTACCCTGACTATAAGTAATAGTTTTTATAACAATCATGAGAATAACAACCACTAGCACTTCAGGTCTGCGACCTGGAGAGAGACATCAAAGAAAATCATAAGAGTCACTTAAAAAAAGAGGTGGTATTAGTCATATTCTTATCACTGAGGAGTAAAGATCATAGATCCAGAGCCTGAAGAGACCCCAGAGGCCATCTTAGTCCAATCCTCCAGTTAGACTGTGAGCTCCTCAAGGGCAGGGACTTCTTTTGCCTTTTTTTATATCCCCAATGCTTAGTACAGTGCCTGGCACATAGTAGGTACTTAATAAAGGCTTTCTCATTTTACAGATGATAACATGGAGGCCCAGGAAGATTCAGCGATTTGTGCAGTTGTAGCTGCCAAAAGCAGGATTTTAATCCAGGCGCTCGGACTCCAGAGCTACTACTCTTTCAACTGTCTACATGGACAGCTAGTCAGCTGCCCCTGGGAGTTTGCTACAACTGAATTTCATTCATGGCGCACCTGAGGCAGTGGGTTTGCTGATCTTCCAAGTTTCTGATCCAAGTAATTGATCATGAGCACATTGTAAGGATGTTTTTTGCTGGTATTGTGGCATTCATCAAAGATCATCAGGGTGAAAACAGAGAGCGATCGAATGGTCCCACTATTGATGCTGTTCACAAGGATCTGTGGGGTCAGCACAATGATATCATTGTTGTCAACAACACATTCCACAGGAGCGTCCTCAGCTATTTCTCCACAAATACCTGCGACTTTGTACCTGGGAGAGATTGGAGATTTTTCTGTTAAAAACGCCAACTAGAAGCAACATGGTATACTGGACAGAGGCATGGCCTTGGAGCCAGGAAGACAGGCAAAAGAAAGATTTGACACCTATTGTCTGGGTAACCCTGGACAAATTACATAGCCTCTTAAGGTTCTGGGCAATTCTACAAAACTGAGTTATCAGGCAGGTACCAAACTGCAATGGCGGAGGGAATTTCTTCACCTAGGAGCACCCTATCCCAATGAAAACACAGATCCAGTCTCTATTCCTCTCCTTTAAACCCAATATGGTAAGAGTAGGGAATCCAAAATAGGAGATGCTGGGTTGGCTGATGCCAGATGAAGCAGTTATTACCTGGGCATAAACGGCTCTTATTTGAAGGAATGTTAACTCTTTCAGAATACGAGGGGAGGCTCATGCTAAACAGAGTTAAGACAACTGAAACTGAAATATGATGTCTGAAATGTCAAATTTATGTCTGCACAGGTTGCTTACTCATCTGGAAAGATTTGGCTAGAGAGGTTAGGATTTCTAGTTTACCTAACAATTTGGGTACAACTTAAGGCCAACCATGACCTGATCTGAATCTTTTATTCCATGCATGTGTAGAACTCCCAGTATGAAAATTTCCTCCTCTGGTGTATCTCAGCAACTTAGCTAACATATAACTTTAGAGAGTTGCCTAAGGCACTGAAGCATTAGCTAAATTGCCAATAGTCTCTCAGTGCTACACCAGGGCCAGCCCTACATTTATAATGCCGTGCTGACTCTCAAGCAAAAATTGCAAGTAGCATAATGCCTCAAGAAAAAATTTGAAATACTATACTTCCAAATGATAATGGCTAATATTTATATTATATTTATAATGGCTAATATTATAGTATTTATATAATAGATTTATATTATACTTCAAGGTCTGTAAAGGGCTATATGTATGTTACCTTATTTTAATCTCACAACCCTTGAAGCAGGTGTTACCATTTTTATCCTCATTTTAACAGATGAAGAAAAGGTAAAGTAATTTGTTCAAGGTCACACAGCCAGTGTCAGAGGCAGGATTTGAACCCATGTCTTCCTGATTCCATGAAACAAGGAATAAACGCTGATGACAGTTATACCTACCCAAGCCTTTCAAAGTGATTTTTGAACACAGATGTCTGTTGTTCGTACAATGGAACTTGAGGAGCCAAGAAAACAATCTTCCTTTTCTGTCTTGCTGGGTTATTTGTCAGATGATTTTCACATATGAGAAGTGCAGCAAACGTTTTCCCACATCCTTTTCACATAGAGAGAAGGAGAATAATATATGTAATAAAAAAGAGGTCACTTTTAAAAATTCTTTTCTTCATCCATAAATCCATACCCTGCTACCTTCCCCTAAACCTGCTAGGCTGATGGCAGATACTGTTGCCACCAATGCTATCAATCCTCTTTGCCCTGGCCTTCCCCTCTCCAAAGTTATATTATTATACTTCATCATATGTAGGTGACCCACGGTTCCTGAAGTCTAGACTAGTCTGAGTACAAGCTCTATCATGTCATACCAAGCAGGAAAGGTTCCCAAGTAGGGGTCTGGCAATAGCCTCTACATCTGTCCTTCAAAGACTAGCTAAGGTTACTTGAGAAGTTCAACATCAAAAATGTCAGTGACCAGGTTATATCCCTTTTGGGGCTACAGAATCTCATAAAGACCATCTACTTAGGAATGAAGAGGTTGCAATCTGCATTAGTGGAAGGAATACCCACACCTATGTTCAGGTGTCCAGAACAATCTTCCACATTAGTCTTTTACTTCAAACTAATACAACCTTAAGCTGAATTAACAAACTTAAATTGCATTAACAACAAAATACCTTGGGATTAGACTAACTGGGACCATATATGTTTTATAACAGTACTTTCAAAAAAGCATATGAGTAGGAAAGATGGGTAGGTCTCAACCTTTTCCCTTATATGGGGAGGAGAAAGGATGGAGGTGGGCTTACCAGTGGGAGCACATATTATTGTATTTTTTCCTTCTAAAGCTGGGCTGGCAAGTTCCAGCTGGTAACTCTTTGGCTTCAGTGACTTCTCAGGAATTTCTGTAAGACAAAGATGCAGAGTGATTAAACATCTATCATTCTAAGGAGTAGTCCCATGTTTCTTAACATCTCTTTTCCAATGGAAAGGAACTACTGTCTTATTGACATAAAGTCTTCCTTCCAAGGACTCTAAGCACTTCCCGTATATTGCTTTCATCATAAACTTTGTAGTCCTTGTTAACATAGTTACTTTAGCCCTCAATTAACAAGGATCAATCTACCAACATTTATTAAGTACTATGGTAGGTATAGAGGCAAAAAATGAAACTGTTCCTACCTTCAAGGGGCTTCCATTGTGTCAAGGAAAACACATATGCACACAAGTACATTAAAAATAAATGCATAAAACATATTCAAAATAATTTTGGAGAGAAGTATGAAGAAGTTTGAAAAGGCCTCACATAGGAGGTAGGGATCCTTGAAGGAAACTAAGCATTCTAAGATACAGAGGTGATAAGGGAATACCATTCCTGGCAGCCTGTGCAAAGGCATAGGGTAAGGAAACCGACAGTGCTTTATAAGGAAGGCAGCTTTAGAGGGATTATAAAATCCCTAAAGGGAAGTAATATATAATAAGACAGGAAAGGTATTTTTGAAGCCAGTTTGTATAAAGGCTTTAAATGTCAAATGGTAGTTGTATTTGAACCCAGAGGTAATAAGGAGACATTAGAGTTTGTTGAGTAAGGGAATGACATGGTCAGATATCAGGAAAGATGGTGGAAACAGACCTGAGGCAGGGAGATCAATCAAGTCAGTGGCAAGTGGGAAAAAAGTAAAAGTCAAATAAATAGATTTGTTCTTAAAGAACAGATCTTAGGGCCTTGCAGGGAGGGCATATGTCAAGAAGAGCAATACCTTTTGAGATCAAGTTTGAAGAGATAGCTTCACTCATCTAGATGATGGATAACAAATACATAATGGCTACTTATTGAAACCATCTTCTCTGCAATTTTTGGTTTTAGAGAGTTGCCCTAAGTACTTCTTAAACTGTAGGTTCTGAGTAGAAAAAGTTTGAGAAGCCCTGGCCTAGAACACTGTCAGATACAGAACCTGAATCCAACTCTCTATCTATTAGATCATGCTGGATAGGACAACATAGGTCAAGAAGAATGAGAAGTTAGGTAGTTGTCGATAAATATAAACCAAGTTAATTCTTTTTAAAACGGATTCCTCTTTATCAGCTAAGACATCTGTTCACTGAATTGTGAAAATGTTGTATTTCTGGGACTAATAAGATAGGTTTAATATGAGAAATAAATAAGATGAATTTTTAATCACTACTTTTGCCAAGATTCTGTTGGCTCTTACAGACAGAAAAGTAACTTGTTCTGAAAGTTAACTCAGAATCAAATGTTTATTAAAATACAACTAAACTTCAGTTCCTATATTCCAAATAAAACAACATTTGAGTATGTTTCCCAAACTTGCAGACATGTAGACATAGAGTCGTCTCTATCCCTACTCACAATTCCCCTTTCCTCTTCCACTGCTATAAAGTGTAAACACAGCCTTAATTATTTACATACCCTAATGACTCATCAGTAACAATTTATCATTATTTATTCTCATAAAACTGCCAAGTTTTTATGAAGGAGTCAAAACATATCAGTAGGGGATTTAATCAGCCTCTGCAAGTAAGATTTCCTCCAAAGAATATTGAGTAGGGCTATCCACATGCTTCTCATTTTTGGAGTCACTATACATTCCTAAACTAAATAAATTTTATTGAAAGTTCTCTCTTCTTCTTTTTCTCTACATTCTTTTCCTTGAACATCTTATTCACTGTCATAACCTCATCGATTATCACTATAAAGCATATAAATTTCTATTAACCCATTACAATTTAAAATCTATTAAAATTTCTATAAAAGTTCTATCAATCAACCCTGACATTTTGCCCAAATCTCAGTATGTTCCTAGTACATCTAAATTTTGACAAGGCATTTAAGAAAGCCTTTAATAATATTCTTAAGAAGAAAAAGAAATGTGAACTAGATCACAGTAGAATTAGATGTACTTAGGTATTGATTAGATGACAGTTCAGTAAAGACAGAGCTCTGGACAGGTCTAGAAGACCTGGGTTTGACTCTTACATCAGACACTTACTTAGCTTTGTGACACAAAGTAAGCCACTTAACATCTCTGGGCCTCAGTTTCCTTTTCTATGAAATGAGGGCTTTGGATCTGATCTCTGAGGCACCTTTTAGCTCTAAAGCTTTGTTCCTATGACTATACCCAAAGAACTGTGATTAATATTAGCATTACGGGTTTTCTTCTTTGCCATATCCTTGGTACCTTGTCCCTGGCTCTGGTGTCTTCAATGTATTTATTCATTTTATGGATGAAAGAACAGATGACATGCTTATCAAATTTACATATGACCAAGTGGGGAAGGATAGTTAACATTGTATGACAGAAACAGAAGCCAAAAAATATCTCAACAGGGTAGAATGATGGACTGAATCTAATAAGATGCTTAATGGGGATAAATACAAAGTGCTACCTGTGGGCTCCAAAAAGTCAACTGCAGGACAAGATAGGAGAGACATGACCAAACAACAATTTATATGATATAGACCGGGTTTTTTTTTTAATAGATTGAAAATTCAGTGAATCAAAAGTTTAATATAGCACCCCCCCAAAAAAGGCTTCCAAACCTAACACAATCTTAAGTTGAATTAACAAATTTGCGTCCCATTAACTATTAATTTCAATGAATTAACACTGTAATGGCAGTCTCTACCCAAAACTAAAATGATATTAAGTTGTATTAATTAGTCAATTAAATTATAAGTGGTTTAGAACAATGGAAATCATAGTCTCATCATACTCTGCTGTCATTAGACCACATATGTAGTATTGTGTTTTGTTCTTGGAGTCACATTTTAGAAAGACAATTGACAAGCTGAAATGCATATACAAGAAGGCAACCAAAGGAATAAAAGAGTTAAAAAAAAAACATGCTACACACGGATTGGCTGAAGCAAGAATGTTTAATCTGGAGAAGAGAGCCTTAGGGCAAATAAGTTAGCTATCTTTAAATATCTTAAGAGTTGTTCTATGGAAGAGAGATTAGAGTTGGGTTCCTGTTGGCAATGTTAAAGAAATTCACAATCATATTTCATTATTAGATTTTTAAAACACAGTGTTATTGATTAGAAGAATAAACAACTTTGCATACCAGAAAGTGGACATGAATTCTCACTGAGATTTTGCTGTTCCAATTCTTCTTTGTAACATATCTGCATTGTAGACACTCCACTCTCTTCACCCTGGGAATCATACATCTCAGCATTTTTTGTTCCATTTGTATCTGAACAAGGACAATGAGCATTTTAGAATCTTAACACAAGTGATCTCATCATTTTAGGGAATTTAAGGTGGCTGATGGGATCTTTTTAGGGATATTTAGGATGGATAATGCAGGTTTGTCCATAAGATTGATGATCATATGATACTGAGGAAGAGTAATAAGAAAAATCTACTCATCTAGTTCATACCACAGAGACAAATTGATAAACGGATAGGTGAATAGATGATGTATTCTCAACTTTTACAACATGGTAATGCTTTGAAATATTTAGATACATTTAGAAATATATAGATATTTAGATATGTTTTTAGATATCTCACACATGAAATATTTACATATTCTTTACATATTCTCCAGCTTAAAGTCAGAAACATTCAATGTTTGGAATCCTATAATGTAACTCATTCCAATGTGACTCAACAAGCCTTTATAATATTTGTCTCTAAATAACTCCAGCACCAAGAAAGCATGTGCCTATGTAAATGATTTCTAGACTTATAGTCCAAGGTGTCCAAGAAAGTCTAGATTAGGATTTCTGACAATTGCCACCACCACTATCATCTCATCACCAAAAAATTGGCCACCAAGTGATGAATTTTTTTGGCCACAGTGTCTAATATGACACATATGGAATGTAATCTACATTGCTGGGGAATGATAAAAATCATGGATCTTTTGAGAATGTAATAACAACACCACATTTATAAAGTAATTATAACATATTATGAAGAATTTACAGTAAACAGTTTTCATATACATTTTCCCATTTGATGCTCATGATAAACCTGGAGTGGGCATAAAGGGAAATATTATTCCTCGTTTTACAAGTGGGAAAACTGAGGATCAAACAATTTAAGTAATTTGCCCAAGTAAGAAGCAAAGTCAGGACTAGAAATCTTGTCCCTAGACTACTAGTCAAGTAATCAAGTCTCTGAAACAATGGACTGATGTGGAATCATCTTCACGGGAGATGTGTTCAGATTTTCTAAATCAGCTCAAGAGATCCCAGACAATCAGTGTAGTTAATCTGAGCCCCAGATTGGTTCCAAAAAAAGATTCAATTTTTCTCAAATTCTTCAGACCTAGTATATACTCCTAGCTTATACCAACTACCAAGATTCAAGTTTAAAAAAGAAACAAAAGAAAAAAAAGCCACCTCAGTCAGTTTTGAATGAGTCATAATGAGTTTTAACAAGTTAATCCTTTGAGATTATATGGCCCATTCAGTCTATTTTATACCAAGACAAGCTAACTTCTGTTCACGTCTAGGGTTCTAGAGGCAAACTATTATGTGTGTTGGTATCTACTAAATTCCCAAAATATCATTTCACAGCTTCTCTTTGAGACAGCCATATCTGCTTACCCCTGCATTCAAGAATGAACAAGCAAAAAAAGGAGGAGGCAAAGGTTTTTTTTCCTTCAATATCCCCCCACTTCCCATTTCAACAGTCTGTCTTGTGACACTCTACCTTCCTCCAGGGTCCACAGCTTACTAAATTCATATTCTTCAGCTTCTAAAGCCAACTTCAGCACTTTGGGCCAGTTTTCTTTGTCTGATCGAAGAAGATGTTCAACCAGTTTATCTGCACCAGCAATATTCCCTAAGTTGTTTTGAACCTGGCATATAGAATTTGTTGAAAAATCTTTTTATTCATGCATGAAAGAACACTAACTTGACAGTTACTAGATTATGACAACATAATTTGGTTCCATGAGTTCTCAAGTGAAAAAGGTTCTAAAAATCTATTATCTGATGCTGATACGAGGAAACTAAGGGAGTATTGGTATAAGGGTATATGGAAAGTTAATTGCAGGACCAAAAACAGAATTTAGGCTTCTCAACTTTCAGTCCAATGTACCATTTCTCCCACTGACATTCTCAAGAAGAGCTTAAAGTCAAGTCCTGGTAAATAGTGTCATGGGTTATTGAAATATTGAGTTCACATAATTTCAGAGCAGGAGAGGACCTTAGCAGTGTGGCACTATGACAGGAATCCTAAATCTCCAGTCAGAGGACTTGGATTCAACTTTTGGCTTTGCTCATTTCTACCTGTGCAACCTTGAGAGTCTCTGAACCTGTTTCATCACTTGAAAAATGAAGAGGTTGTAAATGACTCTGAAAGAACCTTCCATCATGAAATCTATGACCCTATAATATCTAGCCAGATCTTATCCCACAGAAGAAGTAACTGAGGCTGAAATAGGCTAAGTATTTAGCCTAAGCTTAAACATCAATTAGTAACAAAGCTGGGACTAAAATCTAGGTCAGTTTTTTTTTATTTGTTTGTATTTCCCATTACATGCTGCTGCCCATTAGTGACAGAACCCTCAAAATAATCTTCCTTATTACAGACCATTTTCATTTATGGGAAAATATGTTTATAAAAGTTTGGTAGCAAATTATAAAAGCAGAGATGATTCCCCAACCAAAAACTGAATCTAATACAGAATTCAATGAGAATAAGTAAGACTAAAATATTTTGCAAATTAAAAGGTATTATATAAATGGTAACTATTACTAATTTACCATTGGTGAATGTTATCTCATAATAACATTGGAGAAGTGTTCCTCTGATAAAGATTTTGGGTCCCTGAGGTCTGATGAAGTCATATCTGAGAATGCAATATAACTCTTTTAATAGTGGTGAATGAGAAAAATCTTTGCCTGTGACTTTATTTGTATAGAGGATTGATTCCCTATGAGGACAAAACCCCTCTGCCAATGCAAGGGGGCAGCAATAAATGGCTGCTCAACTTAGAATCTTAGAGAATTGCCTGGGGATCTTAAGAGGTTAAGTGACTTGTGCCCAATCATATAGACAGTATATCAGAGGCAGAACTTGACCCCAAGACTTCTTGACTTTAAGTTGTCTTCCAAACCACATAGCATCACTTTTCTCTTGTGTCTATCTTTTTAAAAAAGTTTTACTGGGGCAGCTAGGTGATGCAGTGGATAGAGCACCGGCCCTGAAGTCAGGAGGACCTGAGTTCAAATCCGGCCTCAGACCAAACACTTGACACTTCCTAGCTGTGTGACCCTGGGAAAGTCACTTAACCCCAACTGCCTTAAAAAAAATTAAATTAAATTTTAAAAAAGTTATTACTATTTTAGAAACGATCCGATTCCCACTTCTTATCCCCAACCTATCTATATTCTAATAAAATAGAATGAGACTTTTAATAATAAATTATAGTAGTAGTTACAATTATTATTAATCAGTTTATATAATTTGTCATATAGCTTACATAATTCATAATTATTATTTTATATAATTATATACTTATTCATTATTAAAAATTACTTGTCCACATAAATATTTATTAAGTTCCTGCCATATGCAAGGCCTTGTCTTAATTGTGGTAGTAATAGTAGTGGTGGTTGTGGTGGAGGTAGTGGTAGTGGTAGTAGTAGTTTAACAACTGTTTAAACAGTAGCACTATAATAACAAAAACATCCTTCTAAAATGCTATATTCATTTCATAAATTGAGTGAATTTGCTTCTTTTCTTCCCTTTTCCTTTCTAGTTTTAGTTATTTCACTGATAGTTGGATGACATAACCAAAAGGTTGAGGATACAGATATTGATTCGATCCAATTCAATCCAACAACTATTTATTAAATGACTACTATGTGCTAAACACTATACTAAGTACTGGGGATGCAAAGGCAAAATGAATAACAGCTTCTGCCTTCAAATAACTTACATTTTACTGAGGGTATACAACATGGTACAACAGAGAGAGACCAAGACTTGAAATCAGGAAGGTTCAAGTTCAAATCCAGCCTCAAATACTTACTATCCTATGTGACCAGGCAAGTCACTTAACTAATCTCCATCTGCCTCAATTTCCTCATCTGTAAAAAGAGAAAAATAATAGCACCTATCTCTCAGGGTTATTTAGAGGAGAAATATAATTTTGGTAAAGCACTTCCTAAACATTAATGCAATATATAGAAGTTATTATTCTTATCATTATTATTAATTTGAATAAGAAATTAGTGACAAAAAGGGGGACTAAGAAGAACCACAGAGAAAGAATCAACAACACTTGCAGCTTATCTGTCTTGAGGGGTGGGGGTTGTGTGTCAAGGATGACTCCATGGAGGCAAACTTGGGTGCCTAGACATGGAGGGTTTGCAAGGAACAATAAGGAGTTCTATTTGGGACTTGTATTTGCAATGCCTACAGAACATCAAGATGGAGATGTCCATTTAAGACTTTTTTCTTGTAAATTACTTCTGAGTTAGGCAAGGATACTAAAGGTTATTGGATAAAGTGAGCTTTTCAAGTGAGAGTTTTAAATTCTCTGTGCTTTCCATTGTCCTAAGAAATTAATTAGAAGACTAGTGCATTTTCCCCCTCAAACTTTCAAAAAAATATAAACTAGGTTTTTTGTTTGTTTGTCTTAGCATTGAAGAGCTGTACATACCTGTCTGATCTCTTCACATTGCTGATTTATTAGGCACTCAGAAATTCTAGGAAGGATGATGTCTGCATGAATGTTATCTTTAAATTCTTTATGTAAAAATTTCAAAAGCAATTTGGGCTTCTCTAACTTCTCGATCTTTTGGAAATTCCAACTTTGAATAGCTTCAGCAAGCCCAGTATAACCTAGGGGGAAAAAAAACAGGAGAAAATAAAACATCTAAGTTTTGTGCCTTAAACTTGTTTTTGAACCAAAACCCTACCCAGGTAAATTCATATCCGGAGAATAACTTTACATTTTTTTGTTGCTATCTTTTGTTTTCCACTCCCTTCATTTCCAAATATTCCTTCCATTCTCCTTGGCTCTCCCCCAAAAGGGTCTTTCCTCATAACAACAAAAAAAAAAAAAGTATAATCAGTTAGCAAAGCTAACCAGCACAAGGATATCTGGCAGTATATGCAATATTCCACAACCCTAATCCCCCACCTTCTGCAAAGAAAGAAGGGAGGTAATTCCCCCCCTCCTTGTTTTCACTTCTACTTACCAGCCACTAAATTATATTACTCAGATGTTTGTCAGAAAGAAGAAACTCACCTGCTCCGTGAAGGGCATCCAGGAAGCCCCGGAACCAGCCAGTCTCTTCAAATTTTAATAAGCACTCCAGAAAAAGCGTAGCAGCTGCTGTCACTCCCTTATTTGTTTTCATAGCTTGGATGGTCTGTATATTTTCTAGCAATAGTAAGGAAAACAAAAGGTGGATCACTCAATATTACACAACCAACAAACTATCCTGCACATCACTACCAGATTACTTTTTTCCTGGGACGTAGCTTTCAACACATGGTCCCCTGCTCAAAAATTTATAATGGTTCCCTCTTGCTTACCATGTAACTCTCTTCGGTGCTTGGCATTCAAGACCTACCATAATTGTACACAATAATAATCTTATCAAAGTGACTTGGCTAAGATTAAGTGGCTAGTAATCGTCAGAGCCAGGATTCCAGGCCAAAGCACCACTCAGAGACTATGTTTCCTTATCTACAAGACATGGATAATAATACTTTACATTGACTATCTGGAGAAGTCGATATGAAAAAATGCTTTATCAACTATAAAACATTATATAAATGAGAGCTCTTGTTACTGGAGTGTGCATATTAATTGGGACCAAGTAATTAAATTTATTGACTTAAACAATATAAGCCTTACAACTCTATCTTTAAAAATTGTTAATATGCACTACATGCTTTTGCTACAATTACTTTTTTATGTTTTGACACTGCGTTCATGATTTTGACACATTCTTTAATCATGAAACTACCTTTTAATTACAGTAGATTTTAAATGCACCTTTGATGAACTGTCCATTTTTCAAGTAAGCCTTAATTATAACCTGTAAGTTTTCAATGAGGTTTAAATATGATGAGTTTCCACGCAGTGAAGCATTTATCTCTACTTCGAAGATAAATTTTTTAAATCTTTCATGATGTGGTATGGCACAAGGATGTGCCACAATATTCCATCTCAGTCTGGAAAATTTCTGTAATTCTGAAACAATTCTTCTCAGTATATCAATATATTTGAAGATACAGATAGAGCAAGACAATCTTTACCTGCAAAAACTATACTAACGGGAAGACAACATATTTATACACATATAAGGTTCAGCTTCAACACAGATTAAAAGACTCAGAGGTCCTTCGGGAGCAATGCAAATGGAAATGTATCTTTATTTGTCATTCCCATTGATAAAATCCACATCTTTTCCTGACGCTGAACCATTTGACAATGTTAAAGACCTTGATGAGAACTTTTCTTTCTAGGTCTTCAGTAGCTGAGGCTGTGGAGGAAGTGAGGGCCACAGTACCTACACAAAGAGAGTTCTGTCAGATCTCAACTAGAGTTTCTTCACTAGATGATGGCTTAGTGGACGAGGCTGGAGGCATGGCTAGTGATCTGGCAGACAATGTTATTCCCAGGGCGCATGAGTACAGTTTTATAGCCTTTTGGGCATAGTTCCAAATTGCTCTCCAGAATGGTTGAATCAGTTCACAACTCCACCAACAATGCTTTAAGTGTTCTAATTTTCCCATATCACCTCCAACATTTATCATTTTCCCTTTCTATCATATTACCCAATCTGGTAGGTGTGAAATGGTACCTCAGAGTTGTTTTAATTTGCATATCTCTAGTCAGTAGTGATTTAGAGTATTTTTTTAAATCTGACTAATGATAGCTTTGATTTCTTCTTCTGAAAACCGTTCATATTATTTGACCATTTATCAATTGCGGAATGACTTGTACTCTTATAAAGTTAATTCAGTTCTCTATACATTTGACAAATGAGGCCTTTATCAGAGAAATTTGCTGGAAAATTTTTTTCCCACAGTTATGATTTCTAACTGTATATTTTCCTCCACCCTGTCTCCCCCCTAGTTTATCCTTTTCTTTCTCTCCTCTCATCCTGTCCCTCCTGAAAAATGTTTTGCTTCTGACTACTGCTTCCCCCAATCTACCCTCCCTTCTGTCAGGCCCCACCCCTTGTCACCTTCTCTTATCCCCTTCTCCTCCTACTTCTATGTAGGGTAAGATAGATTTCTATATCCAACTGGATGTGTAAGTTATTCCCTCTTTGAGACAATTCTGATGAGAGTAAGGTTCAAGCACTGTCTACCACAACCTCCATGTTCCTCTCCAATGTAAAGGATCTTTTACACCTCTTTTATGTGAAATAATTTACCCCATTCTGCCTCTTCCTTCTTCCTTTTCCCACTGCATCCCTCTTTCTCACCCCTTAATTTTTATTTTTTTAGATATCACTCCATCATAATCAACTGATACCTGTGCCCTCTATGTATACTCCTTCTAACTGTCCTAATAATTATAAAGTTCTTAGAAGTTACAAGTAACATCTTCCCGTATATAAATGTAAACAGTTTAACCTTACTGAATCTCTTGTGATTTCTCTTTCCTGTTTACCCTTTTATGTTTCTCTTGAGTCTTGTATTTTAAAATCTGATTTTATTTCAGCTATGGTCTTTTCATCAGGAATGCTTAAAAGTCCTCTATTTCATTAAATATCTTATTTTTCCCCTAAAGGATTCAGTTTTACTGGGTATGTGATTCTTGGTTGTAATCCTAGCTCCTTTGCCCTCTGGAACATCATATTCCAAGCCCTCTACTCCTTTAATGTAAAAGCTACAAAACCTTGTGTTTGTATGTTTCTTTCTGGCTCCTTATAATATTTTCTCCTTGACCTGGGAGCTCTGTAATTTGGCTATAATATTCCTGAGAGTTTTCATTTGGAATTTTTTTCAGGAAGAGATTGGTAGATTCTTTTCATTTCTCTTTTACCCTCTGGTTCTAGGATATCAGGGTAGTTTTCCTTGATAATTTATTGAAATATGACATGAGGCTTTTTTCTTGATCATGGCTTTCAGGTAGTGCAATAATTCGTAAATTATCTCTCCTAGATTTATTTTCTAGGTCAGTTGTTTTGCCCATGAGATATTTCACATTTTCTTCTATTTTTTTCATTCTTTTGATTTTGTTTGTTTTTTGATGTCTCATGGAATCATTAGCTTCCACTTACTCAATTTTATTTTTTAAGGAATTGTTTTCTTCAGTGAGTGAGCTTTGCACCTCCTTTTCCATTTGGCCAATGCTACTTTCCAAGGAGTTATTCTCTTCAGTGAATTTTTGTGCCTTTTTTTTTTTTTTTTGCACTTGGCCAATTCTGCTTTTTAAGTTCTTTTCTTCAATGGATTTTTGTACCTCTTTTAGCATTTGGTCTATTCTGTTTTTTTTTTTTATACCTTCTTTACCAAGCTGTTGACTCTTTTTTCATGATTTTCTTGCATAACTCATTTCTTTTCCCAATTTTTATTTTTCCTTTATTTCTCTTATTTGAGTTTTAAAATCCTTTTTGAGCTCCTCTGGGAATTCGTTTGGGTACTGAGACCAATTCACATTTTTCTTTGAGGCTTTGGATGTGGCTGTTTTTACTTTGTTGTTTCTTCTGAGTTTGTGTTTTGATCTCCCCTGTCACAATAGTAAGCTTTCTATGGTCAGGTTCTTTTTGTTGTTGTTGTTTGCTCATTTTTCCTATCTTTTTTTTTTTTTTAACATTTAACTTTACGTTAAAGTTGGACTCTGCTCCCAGAATAGAGGGGGCACTGTTCCAAGTTTCAGGTTTTTCATGCTACTATATTCAGAGCTAGTTCTGGAGGTGTCTGTAAGTTTTCAGTTCTTCCAGGGTGGTATGATCTAAGGAGAGGTGTGGTCACTGCTTTCCTGGTCTGTGAGTGACCATGAGCATTCTTCTCCACCCTGGAACTGTGACTAGGGCCCCCATACTTCTTTGGTCACATGCTCTTGTGTGCTCGTCCTCCTCCTCCTTGCCCTGGGACTGTGAAATGAAACCATATATGGGCAACGTAACAGAGTCCTGCACCTTGGGCTAGCAAAGGTTCCCCTGCAATCTCTTTCTAACCAGTGGTCTGACTGCAGGAATTGGCTGCTGTAGATTCAGTCTCCTCCAAGGCCTGCTGGTAGTTTGCCCAGGCAGGGCCTGCGCTGGACTGTGCTCCACTCTCACCCCAGTGAGAGAAACCTTTCCTGTCAACCTTGTAAGTTGTCTTGGGCTAGAAAATTGTTTCACCCTATCCTTTTGTTGGTTTTGCTGCTCCAGAATTCGTTTTGAGGAATTCTTTTAAAGTTGTTTAGAGGGAAATTTGGGAGAGCTCCCTGCTGTTACTCTAGTAGTGGATCTTCTAGTCCAACCAATATGGAGAACAATTTGGAATTAAGCCAAAAGGCTATAAAATTGTGCATACACTTTGACCCAGCAATATCACTACTACGTCTGTATCCCAAAGAGATCAAAGAAAAGGGGAAAGGACCTATTTGTACAAAAATATTTATAGTAGGGGCAGCTAGGTGGCGCAGTGAATAGAGCTCAGCCTTGTAGTCAGGAGGACCTGAGTTCAAATCCAGCCTCAGACACTTGACACTTACTAGACATGTGACCCTGGGCAAGTCACTTAACCCTGATTGCCTCACCAAAAAGCAAAAAAAAAAAAAAAAAATTATAGCAGATCTTTTTGTGGTGACAAAGAATTGGAAATGGAAGGAATGGCTAGCAATTGAAAATTGGCTGAACAAGTTGTGGTATATGATTGTGATGGAATACTACTGTGCTATAAGAAATAAGGGGCAGTTGGTTTCAGAAAAACCGGGGAAGATTTGTACGAACTAACGCAAAGTGAAGTACATAGACCTAGGAGAACACCGGACACAGTAACAGCAATATTGTAAGAATGATTAACTATGAAAAACTTAGCTACTCTGATCAATTTAATGATCTAAGACAATTTCAAAGGGCCCATGATGAAAAATGCTATCTGCCTCCAGAGAGAGAACTGATCAACTAAGTGCTGATTGTAACATACTTTTTAAACTTTCTCTACTTTTCTTGTCTGTCTGTGTGTGTGGTTTTTCTTTTACAACATGACTAATATGGAAATACATTTTGCATGATTTCACATATATAATTGATTACATATTGCTTACCTTCTCAAGGGGTGAGGAAGGGGAAGGAGGGAAGGGCAAAATTGGGAACTCAAAATTTTTTAAAAATGAATATTAATTTTTTTATATATGTAATTGAGAAATAATGAAATAAATTTTAAAAATCTATTAAAAAGAAAAAAAACCTAAGAGACAGTGGGTTAGTTTCATCCTGAGTCTTGGCTGGTAAAGTAGTAGATTTCCTAGTCACATAAATCTCTGTAACCCAGAGTGGGGCATCCTAGTGCCTAGGGAGTAGCTAAATGGTTGATGAGATTTGAATATGTCTATACTTTCTTTATTATTATATTCCAATGATTCAACCTTTGGGGTGAGTATGCTGAATAATGCCTTTCCCCAAACCCTGAAAGAATCTAGTCTCAAGAATTAACAGATCTCTCTTCTCCCTTCTGCTTAGAACAAAAACATAGCCTTATCTACTCATTCTCATTAAATTCAAATTCCATGAAGTCCTCCCTGAATACTAGAGCCTGCATTGATTTTGCACTTTTATCTAATAGTAGCACACATACTTTAACATTAGTTTCATGTATACTCACTTCATCTCTTAACTAGCCTATCAACTCCTTGAAGACAGAGATGAGTATACCCCACCAAGTGCTCAATAATCACTTGTGGATTGATTTAAAGATTCTAGAAAGAACTGAGGTGGGCTCGAAAGTTCAGAATAATTAATTCTTAACCTACTTTGAGCCTACTTTGAGTCCAGAAGTCAATTCTAGAGTTCATAAGACTAAATATGATGCCTGGAGTCAGAAAGACTCAAGTTCAAATCCAGCCTCAGACATTTATTAGCTATGTGATCCTAGGCAAGTCACTTAACCTGTTTGCCTCAGTTTTCTCATATGAAGTAAAATGGGGATAATAATAGCACTTAACCTTCCAGGGTTATTGTAAGGATCAAATGAGATAATAATTATAATGAAATAAGTATTAAAATGCTTTGTAAGCTTATATAAATTCAAGTTACTATTATTTAGTGGAATATTAGTTAGACTTTGTGCTCAGTCATGTCTTCTGTCAAACAAGGGCAGAAGTGATTTTTTTTTTCTTTGAAGTGTTTCTTTGCTTTTAAAAAGGCGAATATTCCATTTTGCTGAGACAAGCCCTTCCCAACAAGAACCAAATGCCTCCCCCATTCACAGACACATAAAGTTTATTTGTAGAAAGACTAAACAAAACCACCTAAAAGAACGAGTGGGACTTAGGGAACTTTATTACTTTTCAAGATCATTGTTTTAATTTTAATATTTTGGTGCAACTTTAGGGCTGAATAAATGATCTTGGCTAACCTCTTGTGTTCCAATTTCTCTCTTGGTTAAGTGGGTAGGATAGTAACTTCCCTGGTGCCCAATGCTGACCACATTTATGGGCTACTCCAGGGCTGCCTTTGACATCTGTGTTGGGATTAGGCAGCAGTATGCTGGTAAATGTTTAAGTACCTCTCTGGGAAAAAAAAAATTGATACACAAAAAACTTTTAAGTTTAATCTGCATTATTAACATATTACCCATCATTTTTTGAGTCCAGACAATCAACAAAACAATCAAGCTCAGATTTGTAACATTTGCTGGTTTCTGAAGTATAATTGTACACAATGAAAATTTAATAATTGGCTTTCAAGAGCCATTTCAAACTAAGCAAACCCCTGGGACCAGTAATATCCCATAAGTATCCTGGGATATCATCATAGGGTTCAAGGAATATTTCAATTTTTAAAAACAAAAAAACTCCAAAGGAAAAAAAATGTCTGCCATTGATTGACAGAAGACACAACTGAGCACAAAGTCTAACTATTATTCCATTAAATAATGGTAACTTGGGCAGCAGCAGGAGTGGAGGCCAGGCCTCAGCACCCAGCATAGCCACCACCCAGGGACTCGCTGCTTATGGGGTGCCACTGCTCACAGGGCTCAGGGTGAGGCAGCACAAGAGCCATAGTCTCTTGGACAGTGGCCTCATTCATGTGGCCTCCAAGGCATCTTCCCCAAATCTAAGGCAGAAAACCGACCACTTGGTGTAATTTCACAGCATGAGCAGGAGTGAAATCTGGCAAGGAACAAAAACCAGTGGAGAAATGGGCTGAGCCAGACAGGTTTCAGTCAGGAAGGCCGGAAGCTGAAGTGGACACAAAAATTTCACAGGAGGTGGGTCCAAAAGGAAACCAACTCATCATAGCACCCACAGAATGAGCTGTTCTGGAGTTTCTGCCGTCCAGGAGGAAGAAGACACTAGAGCTTCCTCTCCAGAGCCTCAAGTCCTGAAAACAGGATACCTCCAAAGCCTTTTTTCTTGTGCCTTCCATGACAGCTGCTCAAAACCCCATGTCAGTGAGAGTGAATGAGCTTATTCAGCTTGACAAAACTGCAGCCTTATAATAAAGATCCATAAAGACTGTAGAGCCTTCAGATGTCATTCACAGGGAGAGCAGAGTAACAGTTCCAGGGGAGAAATGCAGTTTGCAGTAGAGAAAATGACAAGGGACCTTTGTAATCCCCAAGAAGCTACTGAATTGATAGGTGAGAGCATGAAAGGCACTAAAAAATTCCTTAGAACTCCTGCCTTTTATAGTTCTTTTGAAGTTCATCTTGAGTATAGCTCTCTGCTGGGCTTCAAAGGTTGATGCCCTTCTACAGTCACCTATAGTTAATACTCCTCTCTGCCAGGAAATATTACCATCCCTATAGAAGACTTTCTAAGATTGTTCTCATTGTGTCACTCAGCTCAAGATTCAAATTCTATCATCAATCCCTACTGCTCCAGTGGACCTTGCTGTGGACCAATGGGACCTCTGGATCTTCCAACCTTTGGAAATTTGCAAGGTCAGATGATTGCAAGATCAGCCCAGTAGTGAAGGACTCCATGTTCAGAAGGAATTGATTGGGGGCAGAGCAAAGATGATGGAGTAAAGGCAGGGACTTACTTGAGTTTCCCAAATTCTTATCCTAACAGCTTTAAAACAGTGACTCAAAATGAATTCTGGAAGGACAGAACCAACAAAAGGACGGGGTGAAACAATTTTCTAGCCCAAGGCAACTTATAAGGTTAGTAGGAGAGGTCTGTCTCACTAGGGCGACAGTGGAGTCTAATCTAGCAAGCCAGCAGCCGGCTCGTTGACTGATTCCAAACTTTACAGAACAAATCCCCTTAATAAAAGGATTTCTTCTGTAAAACTTGGACTCAGTCAAAAGGCCATACCCAAGGACCTAGAAGGCCACAGGTTTCCCACCCCTGTCTTAGCCTATAGATGGTAAGGGAGTCAGACAACTTATCAGAAGGAAATTTCAGGGGACCCTTTGCTGACACTGGGTGCAAGATTCTGTTGTGTTGCCCATATACATCACAGCATAAGGAGTTGAGCACTAGCATACTGGAATGTGCAGCTGCAGAGGAATAGCGACTCTGGTCAAAGTTCCAGTGTGGAAAAAACTGCTTGTGGTTGCTCACAGACCAGAGCACTGGCCAGGAAAACAGTTACCACACTTCTCCAAAGATCACACCACCTTGGAAGAACTGAAAAGTTATAGACCCCCAGAACTAGCTCTGAAAATAACAACATGAAAAACCCAAAGTTTGAGACAATGCCCCCTCTACCCAGGAAGAAGAGCTCAACTTTAACAAAAAGTTAAAAGTCCAGACATAGACTGGAAAAATGAGCAAATAATTAAAAAAGACTATGACCATAGGAAGTTACCATGGTGAGAGGCAAGATTAAAACATGAACTCTGAAGACTATAAAGTCAAAATAGCTACATGCAATGACTCAAAGAAAAACATGAATTGGTCTCAGGCAAAAAAAAAAAAGAATTCCTAGAAAAGCTCAAAAAAAATTTTAAAAATCATATAAGAGAGATAGAGGAAAAACCAGGGGGAAAAATGAGAGAAGCACAAAAGTCATGAAAAAAGAGGCAACAACTTGGTAAAGGAGTCACAGAGGGAATTGATCGTAAAGGGTTTGGATGATAGAGGAGGTTTGGAAGAAAAGGGAGTCAAAGACAGAAGCAAAGAAGACATAATCACAATTTTCAAAATTCCCATTGGAGAAAGCAGGCTCATTATAGCACTCTTGGTGAAGGTGTGAATTAGTATAAATATTCTGGAAAGCAATTTGTAATTAGGCTATAAAAATGACTAAAATATTTATACCCATTTGACCTGAGGGTCAAAGCTTATTGCTAAGCAAGTAATCTTGACAGAATGAGCTACTCTACATATATGTAAATTCATTGCAGCACTCTTTGTGAATGTCAAATATTTGGAAACAAAGTAGGTATTATCATTTGTGTGGAATGACTAAACAAAATTTAGCCATCAAAGTAATAGAATATTATTGTTCCACAAGAGATAGGAAATATTAAGAATTCCAAAAATATGGGAAAGAATATAAACTCATAAAAAAAAATCAAGTAAACAGAACCAGTAAAACAATATACATTAGAATTACAACGATGTAAAAGGAAAGAACAAAGACATGAAGATGAATACTGGATAATTTTAATTACTGTTGAAGGAATATATATATACTTCACTGCCAAATTCGAAACATTAACTCTAACTACAAGGATATAACTATTCGGGGAAACAATTTGGAATTACTCAAGAAGAGTTAACCAAATTATTCCTATCCATTAACGAAGATTTATCATTGATTTTATTTTTTTTAATGCTGATAATTTTCCTAATATTGAACCAGCCCTGCATTCTTGGTATAAATCCTACCTGATCATAGTGTATTATTCTCATGATAAGTTGCTGTAATCTTTTTGCTAATATTTTATTTAAAATTTTTACTTCTATACTCATTAGGGAAACTGGTCTTCAATTTTCTTTCTCTGTTTTGGCTCTTCCTGGTTTAGGTATCAGTATTATTTGTATCACAAAAAGAATTTGGTAGGACTCCTTCTTTGCCTATTTTCCCAAACAGTTTATATAGTATTGAAATTAATTGTTCTTTAAATGTTTGGTAGAATTCACTTGTAAATTCATCTGGCCATGGAGATTTTTTCCTAGGGAGTTCATTGATGGCTTGTTCAATTTCTTTTTCTGAAATGGGGTTAAGTATTTTATTTCCTCTTCTGTTAATCTAGGCAATTTATATTTTTGTAAGTATTCATCCATTTCACTAAGATTGTCAAATTTATTGGCATATAATTAGGCAAAATAGCGCCTAATTTCTGTTTTAATTTCCTCTTCATTGGTGATAAATTCACCCTTTTCATTTTTGATACTGGTAATTTGGCTTTCTTTTTTTTAATCAAATTAACCAAAAGTTTATCTATTTTATTGCTTTTTTTCCATGAAACCAGCTCTTAGTTTTATTTATTAGTTCAATAGTTTCCTTGATTTCAATTTTATTAAGCTCTCCTTTGGTTTTCAGTATTTCTAATTTGATATTTAATTGGAGATTTTAATTTGTTCTTTTTCTAGCTTTTTTAATTGCATGCCCAATTCATTGATCTCCTTCATCATTTATTTTACACCCTAAGGAAATTGTTGACAACAAGAAATGAACAAAAATGTTGAGTGGAGAGTTCAGGCATAAGAAACAGCTAGTGAAAATTCATTCAATCATAGGATGAAAGATTATGCTAAGAACTGCAAAGAAGGAGGCCAGTGACACTAGATTGAAGAATAAGGGAAGGATGTAAGTAAGGGATAAGAAAACTGGAAAAGTAAAAACATGGCAGTTTATAAAGAGATTTAAGAAGCAGATTTTATTGATAGTAATTGGTAGCCCAAGATACTGTTGTTAAATTATTTGCTTAGGAACATTCAACTAAGCTTTATTTGATTACATTTTGCAAAATTTCTTTCAATTTGAAGAAAGATCCGGTGTCTCCCACTAAGTGCTTTATACTTAGGCACTACTTTTTAAAAAATGTATTGATTTATGAGACTTAAGAATTCTGATTAATGCAATGAATTACATATGCAGAATCATATACTCGTTTTCGAATGTGATCAATGTCCAAAAGTGTTTTATTTGACTGCATAATTGTTAAAGGTTGGTTTTTTTCCCCCAGCAGGAGAGAGAAAATAAATGCTGGTAAATTGAAAAATAAATAGATAGATAGGTAGATAGATTAGATAAAATAGATAAGTGATGGTAACTTGAATTTACATAAGTTTATAGAATATTTTAATATATTATTTCATTTTGTTCTCTCAACTATACTGTGAAATGGGTAATTCAAACTTCATTATTTCCATTTTACACATCTAGTATATAGGAAAAATCAATCAGTAAGCATTTATTAGGACTTACTATGGGCCAAACAAGGAGAAAAGCAATGGGGACACAAAGAAAGATAAAAATATGGTCCCTGCCCTCAAGGAGCTCATATTCTAAGGGGGGGGGGCGGAATTAGCACAATTTTGTACATACAAGAAAGCTACAGAGTAAGATATCCATAATCTCAAAGCAAAGGCATTAGCAGTGAGGGCGAAAGAAGAAGAAACCAGGAAAGGCTTCTTGCAGATGGGGGGGGAGGGGTTTGAACTAAGTTTTCCAAAAAGCCAGGAAATCCAGGAGGTGGAGGTGAAGGTGAAAAGAGATGGAATTTCAGACACTGGAGAAAGCCAGTGAAAAGGCATGTGGCTGGGAGGTACCAAGCGTTGTGTGTAAGGAACAGCAAGGGGGGCAGTGTCTCAAGATCACAGAGAACACAAAGGGAAGTAAAGTGAGTAAAGTATAAGACTGGAAAGGTAAGAAGAGGCCAAGTTGTGAAGGGCTTTAGAAGCCAAAAGGAGAATTTTATATTTGATTCTGGAGATAATCTGGAGCCATTAGAATTTATTACATGAGGATGGGGGCTATGATGTGGTCAGACCTATGCCTTGCAAAAATAACTTTGGGAGCTGAGTGGAAGAGAGACTGGAATGGGAAATGACCAACCAGAAAGCTACTGCAGTAGTTCAAGTGATGAGTGACTACCAATTTTAACCACAAACTGGATATATGGGGTAACAAAGTGAGAACAAGGAATCAAGCAGGTTGTGAGCCCCGGCTACCAGGAGTATTTCAGTGTCTTAGACTATCATAGGGAAGAGAGGAGGGCTTGTGAAGAAAGATGTTTTGGATATTTTGAGTTTGAGATGTCTACAGGATATCTGGTTCAAGAGGTCAAAGTAGGCATTTGGTGGTATGAGACCGGAGGTGAGGAAAAACATTAGGGCTGGATAAACAGATCTGAGAATGACCTATTAGAACTGATGAGATTACCAAGACAGACAGTTTAGAGGGAGAAGAGTACGTAGGACAGAACACAGTGAGCATGACCTAGAGAATGATGTAATAAGAGTCTAGGAAGCAGTGGTCTGAAAAGTAGGAGAACCAGATGAGGGCAGTGTTGAAGAAACCTAGAGAAGACAGTATTTCAAAGATTAGAGGAATTGGAACCATCCCAGGCTGCAATCATTAGAGGTTGGATGAGGGCTAAAAAGGTTTGGAAGACCACTGTAGTGAAAGGGTCTGCGAATCAGAACTCAAACTCTGACTCCAAATTCAGTTTTCTCTTCATACCATTTTGCTTTTAAAGAATTACTGTGATATGACAGCTGCCTTCTCCCTATAATCATATATCTTCCTTTTTCCTACACTCTTGCCCAGCTACTCTTCAACTACTTAACATCTTGAGTGGTCCCTGATTACCTTTGCACATTCCCTCCAAATTCCCTGAGTCAAATCCTGCCTTGCCCTCTCAGCCTATGCAGTTGTTGTCAATGAATATTCAACTACAGTGTAGATAGGTGGTCTATCACTTGGCCCCGGGAATCTGGATCAAAAGACAGAAAAGAATCTCTATTAGACATGAGATGCAGTGTGTTACAGCAGAATGAAAACACTGGATTTAAAGTCAGAAGGACTCTGGGGTCTCTTTTATTCACATGTTGTCTCCCCTATTAGACTGTAAGCTCCCTGAGGGCAGAGATTCTCTCTTTAGCTTTCTTTGAATTCCTGCCCACCTCTCCCCACTCCCCACCGCCCCCATCCACCTCCAACGGCTTAGCACTGTGCCTGGTACTTAAGAGGTGCTTAATAAATATTACTGACTGGCTGATTGGGTCTAGTCCCAACTCTAACACTTATAAGCTGTGTGCCTGTGGATAAGTCACTTTAAACTCTGAACCTCAGTTTCTCCTCAGGTGGAAATACTTGCACTACTTGCCTCAAAGGGTCTGAGACAATCACTGTATAATCATCATCATCATCATCATCATCACTATCGTTATTATTATTAAACCTTTATTAAAATGCATCAAAGGGAAAGGCTGGCTATAACATTTACAGTAACTTTGGAAATACTAAAGAGTTCATAATTTAGGTTGGTCACTAGCAAGCTGTGCAACCTGAGGTGCTTCTTTTTATCTCTCTGGACCGTTTTCACAACTTTAAAATGAAGGTCCGGACCAGATGGTCTCTACGGCCATTCCCAAGACTGAGTGACTATCTCATGCCATCCTTCCCCACTCTACCCCGTCTCCCCCAACACACGGCTCTCGAAGTAGGAACTCCTAGAGGAACGCCAACAAACTAAAATCACGGAATAAACCGCACCACCAGATGCCCATGGAAACCACCAAACACCCGCAGCAGGCTTGCAGGTCAGCCTGGCAGCAGGCGCTGTTGAGGCTTAAAGGCCCAGGTAAGGATTCAACCACCCTATAACCCGAAACTGGGCAAAGGGTGACTCCTTGCAGATGAAGGGAACAGCTAGAGGGAAGCCTGAAGGCACGTAGCCTCTCACCTTGTGAGAACCAGTCAGTCATGTAGTCCAAGACATACGTGGGATCCAATATGTTCTTTATGTGGTTTCCGAAAAACTCCAGGTTTCTCTTTTCCTCTGCCGTCATGTTGTTGTCAACTCTTTAGCACCCGAGGAAGCTCAAGCGTGAGGCTCCAAGCGCCCGCCAATCACGGGAACCAGGCGGTTCGCCCGGTGCTCAGACTCCTTTAAATGACTGAGGCAGGACGGGGAGGGATCCGGGCGTGGCAAGCTACCCGAACAGAGCGAGAGGGTGGTTCCTGCAAATGAGCTGATGGCCTGCCTCCCTATGAGCTGGAAGGGAAGCTCAACAGGGAAAGAGAAAATCGAAACTGCGACTAACTTTGAAGAAAAGAAACCTAGATTTGGCTCACTCAGCAAGCGCCAAGTGGAAAAAAACTTGGAAGGCATTTTAATCGGACAAGGATTTATTAAGCACCCATTAGACTTAATAAGTCAAAAACTGCCCCCTGTGTGACCTTGAACAAGACGGTAGTTTTAACCTCTCTGGGCCTCTTTTGTAAAATAAGGGGGTTGGGGGTAGCCTGTTTAAGCCTTTAAGAAAAAATCATCACTGTACAGTATCTGGCACGTAGTGAGTACTTAATAAAAGTCAGTTATTAATTAGATAATCTCTAAGGTCCCTACTTGCTCTAGATCAGAGGTTCTTAACCTGGAGTCTTCAAAATCAACTGGGTTTTTTTTTAATTTTGATAATCATATTTCAATATAATTGATTTCTTTCGTATCATATATTTTATTTTATACATTTAAAGACGTTACTCTAAGTAGGATTCATCAGACTACCAAAAAGGTCCATAACACAGATAATTGTTAAGAGTCCCTTTTCTGGATCCTCTATACTCAGAAGGGGATCAGTCCTTGCATTCAAAGAAGAGCACCAGGGAAGGCTTCATGAAAGAGGAAGCATTTGATCTGAGCCTGGAAGACAAAGATTCTGAGATGGAAGAGATGAAAATATAGCTTTAAATGTGCTTTCTTTTCCCCTGGGTCACTTTCTACCTTTCAACTTCCTGACAAGTTAGGAGAATCCTCCAGATTCTCTTTTGTTTCCTCCTTGAAGCACTTCCATTCTCTCAAAGAATAGATGATTCTCCACAATCCCCTGGGAAGCTGAGGTGTTCTTCAGCTTCTTTCAGGAAACAGACTGATCCTACACCTTACAGTTACCTAGCTATTTCTTGGCACTGGCAAAACCAACAGAGTACTTTCTCTGGAGGTCACTGCTGAATTCTCCCTGTCCACTACACCGTTGGGGATTTAATTTTTCAGATTTCTTCAGTAGTCAGCTATTGTGTTGGCTAATGCTAGCAGTGAACAGCTGGCCCAAGCTATCTGTCATGCACGTTTACTGAATACCGTAGTATTCAGTGAATTTTCCTGAGAGGTTTTATTGGGGGGGGGAAACACACACACAAACAAAAAACTTCCTGATTTGCTATGGATGCTACTTAGCTGCAGATGATTGGTAATTATCAGGTCATGCAAAGCCCTAGCACAAACCCACCGCCCATGACCTAAGTAAACTGTCCTGTCCTTTCCCCCTTCTCAAATTCCCATTGAGAAATGACATGCTTATGAATGAATGAAAAGGCATTTATTAAGAACTTATTGTCTCAAGTACTATGTTAAACACTGGGAATACAAATAGAAAAGCTAGACAATCCCTGCTCTCAAGGAGTTTACAATCTAATTGGTGGAGAGGACACATAAAGGAAGGTTCAATTGAAGGGCAGATGGCCATACCTAGGTGTGAAGAACAGAGTAACAGGACAAATGGTAAAGCCCAGGGGCCCTTTTCATAATCAGTGTGACAGTGAGGTCTGCTGGTCCATCTTATCAGAATTGTAGTTAGTGACTCCCAAATTGGTATAAGGGACCATGTCCGCCCTGAAACCATTAGCTTGATTCATGGCTATCAGGAACATGTTAGTGGGTGGGTATATTGGGGTGAGTTCCAAAGCTGCCATCTCCCCAGGTTCCAGAAGTAACTACCACGCTCAACCCTCTGGGCAAGTCAATTCAATTTTAACAAGCACTAACACACCTACAATGTGTCAGGCACTGCAGATTCAAATAGCAAAAATGAAAAACAGTACCTACTTTCAAGTTTACATTGTACTGGGGTAGGGGACAACATGTACACAGGTAAGGAAATACAAAATATTTACAAAGTTTTACTTACATACAAAGTGATAGGGGCCAGTGGAAGAGCAGTGACAACCAGGAACATCAAAGAAAAGCCTGTATAATAGGATTGGCAACTGAGCAGAGAATGAAAGCAAGCTGGGGATTCCAAAAGGTAGAGATGAGGGAAGAAAACATTCCAGGGTAGGGGACAGATTGTGCAAAGGCAAGAAAGCAGGCGATGGAATATTTTATATAATCAACAGAAACAGATGAGTTTCACTTTATTTAAAATGTATGTTAAGAGTGGCAAGATGAAATAAGTTTGGAAAGCCAAGCTGTGAAGAGCTTTGGCTTTAATTGCCAAAAAGAGGAACTTAAATTTTAACCTAGCAGTAGGGAGCTACTAAAGTAGAGGTTTGACATTGTAAGACATGTTCCTTAGGAATATCAATTTAACAAGCTGTGTGAAAGATGGTGAAGAGAAACTGGAGAATGAGACCAATTAGGAGAATGTACAATGATGAAGGCAAGGTGATAAGGGCCTGAACTTGGATGGTGGCCATGTGAGGGGTCAGATGTGAGACTATGGAGGTAGCATCAACTTGGCAACTGATTGGAGATGAATCATGAGAGACAAGGAAGAATTGAGGATGACTTCAAGGTTGAAAGTCTGGGAAAAGCCCATAATAGAAATATGGAAATTGAAAGTGTGTTTTGGGTAAAAAGTTGTTTTTGACATGTTGTAAATGGAGAAGACAGGATATGAGGGCAGGACAGAAAGGTGTGGGGGCTCATCTGCATTGGGATCATTGAACCCACTGGATTAAATCTTGTGTTCTTCTGCTTCTAGAAGCAGAGGTGACAAAGTGGGAGATAATGCCCCAAGGGGCACTAGAACCAACCAGGGCTGGGCCATAATAGCCTCAAGTACAGGGGGGCGGGTACTGAATAAAAATAAGGGGGCATTGGAAGCATAAGGAAAGAAAAATTTTAAAAATAGGTTCATACATGTTTCATCTGTTGTGTAACAAAGTTAAAAGTTGTAGTGATTACATTATTTTTCAGATAAACACACAAAATGCAAATTATAACCAATCAGTGGTCAAGTCCTCCAACAGGTCCTAAAAAGTATTGGCAGGCCATCGGTGTTGTGCATTGTCAGGCAGTCCAGCATGCATAAGCAGGAACATGTGCATGTAATGACTTAACAATACCATACTATACTATACAGTTACATGGTGCAATATTGCATCACCAACATTTCAATGCAGGAAAAAACCCCACAAATTTACAATACATTATTAAAGATACTTCATTTTAAAAATATATTTTATATATTTTTTTGAAATGGTTCAAATTTTTTAAAAAACTGCCTAAGGGTTAAAGATTTCCAAGGGAGCGCTGATTTTTTTTTTAAAGGGGGCAGTAGGCCAAATAAGTTTGGGAACCTCTGCTAGAGGAAGGAAGCTGGTTAGTTGCATATAGCCTGGAGCCATTAAGACCCAAGTTCAAGTTCAGTTTCAGACACTTGCTAGTTGTGTGACCTGGGCAAGAATTTCCTCCTTGGTTTCAACTGTGACATACGGATAGCATCACCTACTTCCCAGGACTGTTGTGAGCATCAGATGAGATATTTGTAAAGTGCTTGGCATAAACGTTATACTGTTTTTTTTTTCTTTCAAGCTAGCCCGCTATTGTGATTACAAGATATGTGAAGAAGGATTCTGCCCTAAAGCTAACCAGAGCATTATGTTTTTCCTTGAACCAAATCAGGAGACCTTGCTTTTTGTCCAAAGTTCTCCTTCCTCAAACTCAAGGATCTCATAAACCAATCTTCACCATCACAAACCTCACTCACCTTCATACACCTTCACCAGAAAGAATAGGGATTGGGTAGCAGAAGATAAAATTCAACCAGTTTTCGTGACAGCATAATTTATACAAGGGAGGTTTTTTTTCTTAAAGTTCTCATTTATATAGCATTTTATGGGCTGCAATTTTTTTTTCTGCCACAAACCCGAGGTATAGTGCAAAAGTTATCCCACTGTGGGTGGGGATTGGGGGAAAGAAGGCCTCGGGAATTTGATAGTGACACAGGACTGATTAAATTTGAAATCATCTTCGTCATCTTCATTGCCTAAGGTGGTCAACAGGTCCAACCTCTGGACCTTAATGGAGCTGGAACTTCCAGCTTTTCTGTTTTTGTACTTGGGTGACTAAGAAGCCAGTCAAAAGCCTGAGCCATTCTAGTCTCAAGGACAGTTTAAATAACTTATTTTGGGGAGTGGGAAGCAATTAGGATTAAATTACTTGGCCAGTGAGTAGGTATCTAAGGTCATATTTGAACTCAGGTCCTCCTCACTTAAAGAAAGGCCAGTGCTCTTTCCACTATGCTGACCCTTAATAACTTTAAAAGACTAGCTTAGCCCACATGGCGGGAGATGCTGGGGGAAATTTCTATTTCTATAATTCTAGCAAATAGTCAAGGTACAAACTCAAACCCAGTTCAAAACCAGTACTTGTTCCATTATAAGACAATGAAAGTCAATGTTTGTCAAGGAAAACTTGTTCCAGTTAAAATGAATTTGTGCATGACTTTTTCTGAGGGACAATAGTGTTGAAAAAGGATTAAATTTGTTGGTTGATTTAAGGTCAACATAACTAACATTAAAGTGGAACTCAGAAGATAGTGAAGTCCATCACTACAGGTTTTTAAGATGAGGCTACAAGACCACTACTCACGGATATCATAAAGGGGATTCTTGTTTCAGCTTGGACTAGAGGGCCCCATTCCTACTCTGAGATTCTATGATTGCGTAAATGGAGACAGTAACTGGCAGTCTCCATAATGTTACATGAATGGAAGAAGGAAAGTGTGTTGGATAATGATAAATAAAGCATTTGATGGAAAATATTGATTGGCAAAGAAATAGAAAATGAAAGTAGTCTTTAAATAAAAGGGCTAGGCCATCCTAGGGTGCTGGATTAGGAAAGAACCTTAGCAATTATCTAGGTCAGTAGTTTTCAGTGTAGTCCAGACCCCTGGAGATCCCCCCCAACATTCTTTTAGGCAGTCCACAAGGGCAAAACTAATTTCATAAGACTACGACATCATTTGCTTATTAAAATACTCCTCCCTTTCCCAACTACATATCTGTGTGACTGGATTTCTTTATATATTTTGATCAAAACAGCCTACCTCAATAGATCAATGCAGAAGCAGATAAAAATATTGCACTACTCATTAAATTTTGTTTAGGAAAACAATTTTCATAAAAAAGTGTTACTTATGTCAACATGTAAAGTTTATTATAATTTTAATGAATATTTTAAAACTTTATCAGGTTAATTCTAACACCATAAAAATCACCATGCAACCCACATAAAAAAAAGCTCTTTGGGGTCCTCAATAATTTTGAAATGTGAAAAGGAGTCTTGAAACCAAAAATGTTTTAAGAACTGCTTATCTAGCTCAACATTCTCAATTAACAGATAAGGAAGATGAGGTTTAAAGAAGGTAAGTACTCTACCTAAAATCACACAACTAAGTGGTAGAGCCATAATTAAAACAAACTGCCTCCTTCCCAACTTCTGGCATTCAAATATTTATTGAGTACCTAGTTCAGTTTTCAAAGTGCTATATCCTTCTGAGATATGTAGCCAAATTTTCCTTTAGGATTCTAAAAAAATCACAGAACAAAGTTCAGAAAAGCAAAAATTGGAAAGGAAAAAATAGCTAAGAAAATAGAAGACATTTTAACCTACAAATGTCATTAATTTAAACAAATGTTGCTACAATATGGATTGTAGAAATGTAAACCCATTTTTTAAAAAAATAGTGAACTGAAAAAGACTTTTAAATCCTGAAATACAGATGTTCTTCTAGAAATGTTTTAATAAACTGGAATAAATTGTCGTAGGCTAAATTAAAAAAAAAATGCTACTCTCCCTTATACACATCTTAGGCTCTTCTTCCTCTATATCTTTATTGAACAACACTGTTCTCTATACCTGGACTGTCTACTCAGCTCTGAAACCTTATGAAATCCAACCCATCCCTCATGACAACTCAAATGCCCCCTCCTCAATGGACTGCAAATGAACGTTATATAGTCCTACATATTTAGGCAGTCACATTCCACTTAATATCATAGTTACGTTTTATATATCATATCCTCTCTCTCTTAGCTTGTAAGCCTCCAGAGCTCATAACATTAGTAACTATGTATATCACATATTCTTCTTCTAGCCCTGACAGACAATTCTTCATATGTACCAACTACTTAATATCTGTTGATCTGTAAGGTTATAGCAGGGGTGGGGAACCTGCAACCTCAAGGCCCTCCAGGTCCTCAAGTGTGGCCTGCTGACTGAATTCAAACTTTGTGAGGGACTGTCTATGTTGGCAGCTACCAGGTTGGGTGCTGTGGCAAGAGTAGGGTAAAATCTGGGTATTTTGGAAGTCGAGGCAGGGGCTGTGGTAGGCGGAGTTGTGGTGAACTGGGATGGACTGGGTACGGAGAAGCCCTGAGGCAGTGGGCAGTGCTATGTGAGATAAGCTGGGTGCAAGGAAGTAGCTGGAGCTTGTGCTCCTGAGGCAAGGGGCGGTGCCACGTGGGAGTGGGACGGCAGAGGACTGAGTTCCCTTTGCTTAGTCCCCTCCCTATATGCAACGTCAACCCCAGACGCCTCCTTCCTGTGACCTTCCTGACTTCCTGGGTCCCTTTGTGTAGCACTAACCCCAGACGCCTCCTTCCTGTATCTGGTCCTAGCCTCCTACGTCACTCCTTCCCCCTTGGTGTGCTAAACTCAGACAGCCCCTTCCGGTATCTGACCCTACAATCATTGGCTAGTAAGCGGGCTGGGGAGGAGGGGCTAGTAGGTACTTAGGAACGAGCCTGGTCAGAGCTCTCTCTCTTGGCTCCTGCTCTGTTGCTCTGGCCTTCCTGCTTGGCCTTGCTGTGATGGTTTGCTGTGATGGCCTCTGAATAAAGCTCTGGTGTTGGCGCCTCCCGATGGCTCGTCTCTGTGTGTTTATCCAGCTGAGGACCGAAGACTTGTGAGTGAGTATGACTCTGGCAGCCTGCTCCTTATAGGAGGAGAGGGTACGGCGCGGCCGGCACAAGGTCGGCGCGGCCAGTACAAGTGGCGCCCAACGTGGGGCGGAGGAAATAGGCCAGAGGCCCCGAGGATCAGCTGGTCTGGTCACGGGAAGAGAGATGAGAGCCTTAGCCGATAGGGTGAAGGAAGGAAGATGGGACAGTTGTTTGTTAAGGTCCCGGATCGGGAGGTGCAAGGGAAAGAAGCATATAAAAGAGTGAAAGAAACGGAAATCAGTAGTGAGGAAGAATCTAGGAGTGAGACAGACTCAGGGAGTGAGACAGAGGACACTGGAAACAGGGAATGGGAAAATAAACAAGAGAAAGGAAAGCAAGGCCGGGCAGGAGGGCAGGAGCGGGAGAGCAGGAGCCAAGAAAGAGCAGGAAACCGTAGCAAGGAAAGCCACGCGGAGGGGCGGCCCCCTCCCCCACACTTATCCGATGGAGGAAGGACCTGGGCCCCTTTAGAATGGAAGAAGTTTAAGGAGTTAAAAGAGGCACTAAATACAGCGTTTGCAGCTGTCTCCCAATGTGCCCTACGGGCTTTTAGTAAGATTCAGGCTTTGGGGAAACAAAGGCCCTCCCTGACCAAGATTAAAAAAGGTCCTGATAAACCCTTCCCGGTGGCCCGCCTACGGGCAGCTGTTTGGAGAGGACTATCAGAAGTGCTGAAAACAAAAGAAACTAAATTGTACTATCTATGCGGAAAAGCCGGTCAGTTCAAGGCGCAATGCCACCAGAAACCTGGTGGAGCCCGCCCCAAGGTAATCTGTTACAATTGTGACAAATCTGGCCATTATGCTAAAGAATGCTGCAAGCCAGTCAGGAGGCGGGACAAGGAGGGCCCCTCAACAAGCTTACCAGATGGAAGCTCCACCCCCTCAGAATGCACCCTCGGGGCTGCATCAGGACAATCTCCGACTTTTACTCGGTGGTTCAGACTTCCCCTTTACAGCAAGGGAATTTTCCAAATCGACCCCAGTGGTTTCTGGTTTGAGATACAATTTATGGGGAAGGGATATTTTGAAGGCTTGTGGGGCATCTGTTTATATACCACCCCCGCAGGATTTTTAATTGGGGTCGTTGGGCAACAACAGAAATTTTATTGTATCAGACCCACTCCTCTAACATGGAGATCTAATAACCCAGTCTGGGTACCCCAATGGCCCCTCCCTGCAGAGAAAGCCCAGGCTTTACGTGATATAGTGCAGCACCAGTTACAGGTGGGGCACATTGAGCCCACATCCAGCCCCTGGAACAGCCCAGTGTTTGTAATAAAAAAGAAATCAGGGAAATTTCGAATGTTAATAGATCTCAGGGCTGTTAACACCACCCTAGAGCCCATGGGAACCCTACAGCCTGGCCTCCCCTCTCCTAATTTAGTGCCTTCTGGATGGTCTGTGACAGTCATAGACATCCAAGATTGTTTTTTCTCTATCCCATTATCCCCAGAAGATAGAAAGAGATTTGCCTTTACCATACCCACTACCAATAATGCAGGACCAGATTTAAGATATCAGTGGAAGGTCCTGCCCCAAGGAATGTGCTGCAGTCCCACCTTATGTCAGGCTTATGTGGGAAGAGTGCTGGACCCTATCAGGGACAAATGGCCTAAAGCCACAATACTTCATTATATGGACGATATTTTATTAGCCACTAGCAGTGATGAGACACTAGCAAGATTAGTAAAAGAAACCGTCTCTGCACTTGCTCATTATGGTTTGGTGGTGGCCCCTGACAAAGTCCAACAAAACTACCCACTCACATACCTAGGCCTTCGTATGGAGGCTGTTTCTATTAGCAATCAAATTCCTGAACTAGGGCTTTATAAGATAACCACCTTGAATCACTTCCAAAAGTTAGTAGGACAGATCCAATGGCTCAGGGCCTGAACACCCATTCCTCCTGCTGTAATGCAGCCTTTATATGATATATTAAAAGGAAATTCAGATTTAAACTCCCCTCGGGCATGGACTCCTGCTGCTAAGGCAGCAGTGTCCCAAATATTCTCACTTGCTGCCCAAGCCCAGACCGCCAGATGGGACCCCAAAGGTAGAATAGAGGTCTCCTTGGTCAATCAACAGAGCCCTTTTTGTGTTATACACCAAGGTCCCAAATTGTTAGAATTTGTATATGCAAAGAAGGCTCACAAGGTACTGCCAAATTATTATGAGATGTTAGGGGAACTAGCCTTAGCTGCAGTACAAAGGGCTGTCCACTTGTCTGGGCAGCGACCTTTACTTTACTCGATTTTTGAACCTGGACAGCGAGAAGCCATTACGCAAACCTATTGGTCTTGGGCACATTGCTCCCAATGGGCCAAGATAAGTCCTCATTCCTCCTGCCTGCTTCTCCCTATGCTAGAGCAAATAACCTTAGTACCACCCCAACGAAAGGTTATGGGAGAACCTGTTCAAGGCCCAAATGTTTTCACTGATGCTACAAAAAACAATAAGGCCTCTATTTATCATGAGGCCTCCAAGGAAATAACAGTATTAGAAACCCCCTATGACTCTACCCAGAAAAATGAGCTCTTTGCCATCCTCCATGCTTGCCGTAAATATCCTGAGCCTATAAACATAATCTGATAGTCTATATGCAGTAAAGGTTCTTAAATGCATAGAGGACGCCGTCCTCCAACCTCATAAGTCCACCATATCCTCTCTCCTGAGGGAATTACAGCAAAATTTGTTGCAGCGAATCAACCCCCTCTACATTCTCCATGTTTATTCTCATCAGTCCACCTCAGGAGGCATTTTTGAGGGCAACGATGTAGCGGATCGTGCTTTACAGTGCTCCCTACTGCCAGTCCTCACCCCTCCTGAACAAGCCCATGATTTTTTTTACCTACCAGCGAGCTCCCTGAGACGCCTGTATGGTTTAACTCGTGAACAGGCTCGACAAATTGTGAGGCGATGTGTGCACTGTGTTCCTTTTCTCCCCCCTCCACCCAGTAAGGGGATTAACCCATGAGGTCTTTTTCCCAGTGACTTGTGGCAAATGGATGTTACTCACCTTGGCCGTGTCACTATCCATGTCTGCATTGATACTTTTTCCAAATTTATAATGGCCACTGTATCCAGTAAGGAGAACACCCCATCAGTTATTAAGCATCTGTACCATTGTTTTGCCTCTGTGGGGATCCCTCATGTCATTAAAACTGACAACGGGCCTGCCTATTTATCTACACAAATGACTGCCTTTTTTACATCCTTTGGCATTAAGCATGTTACAGGGATCCCCTATAACCCCACAGGTCAGGCTATTGTTGAGCGAGCCCATCGTACCTTGAAAGCTACCCTCAGTAAACAAAAAGGGGGAGTAGGAGGTTGGGGCTCTGGGCGGTGGCCTACCCAAGCAGATGTGGATAAAGCTTTATATACATACAATTTTCTCTGTCTAGATAGAGACACAGGCCTATCCCCTAGCATGCTACAGCTAATAACACCACCCACTTGTAATTCATCTGGCCCCTTAAAAACAGCACTACATGCACCATCCCTTAACCAGAAAGTCCTCTGGAAGGACGATGAGGGATACTGGCAAGGCCCATCTGTAGTGTTGTGGAGAGGGCCGGGGTATTTATGTCTTACAGATTCTGATGGCCAGAGTCGCTGGGTACCAGAAAGAAGAACAAAACGAGTTGAAGAAGCCCCGGGAGAGACAACAAGGACAGGAGAAGAAACACAGTCAACAGTAAATTCAGAGAGAGCAGAAAGAAAAGACAGTTAAGGATGTCTAAACTGAGTAAACTGTTCTCACTTTTTGCGCGATCAGGACTTTGCCACAGGTTGCGTCAGCTCCAGTGCCCTGGGACACAAGAGAGAATGGCTGGGGCACTTGGCGTTGGCAGCATCCATCTTCGAGGAGTTCCAGATGCAGGAATTATATAGTGGACAGCAATTGCTTGCCTCACAAATAGAGGAACTGGCCAATAAATTCGCCCAAGCCCTCCAAGTGAAGGCTGATATTGATCAGCAGCTGGAGGAGCAGATTCAAAAAAGTAGCATTGGCTACCCAGGACATTGGGAATGAACTTATGTGGCTGGAATCGAGACAGTAGTTGCCATGCGATGGCTGATATTGATCCATTTGTGTAACACCCTTAAACCATAACGCCACTTGCGACACCCTTTCACAATGCAAAATGACACTCTCTTTTCTTTTCTATTTGATGTAATGATACCCGTGCCCTTTCCCAGATCTAGGCTACAAATCTTTCCTCTACTCCAGGCTTTGCAGGTATTAATTAGACTGGCGCAGAACATATCTGACACTTGGCCCAGCACAAGACTGATGATATTGTTCATCACCTTAGCGATTGGATTAAGCATACGTCTTTCCCCATCCCTTCCCTTGTAACCCATTGGGCATTTATAACTTTTCTGCATTTATACTGTTATTGTTACTACCCACTATTTTAGGAGGTTTTCTTAGGATTCTTAGATGTTCTTTAGAGGCACTCAGAACCGAAGGCCTAGTATGGAGACCCCGTCTCCGCCCCTCCATTAAACAAAAAGGGGGAATTGTGAGGGACTGTCTATGTTGGCAGCTACCAGGTTGGGTGCTGTGGCAAGAGTAGGGTAAAATCTGGGTATTTTGGAAGTCGAGGCAGGGGCTGTAGTAGGCGGAGTCGTGGTGAACTGGGATGGACTGGGTACGGAGAAGCCCTGAGGCAGTGGGCAGTGCTATGTGAGATAAGCTGGGTGCAAGGAAGTAGCTGGAGCTTGTGCTCCTGAGACAAGGGGCGGTGCCACGTGGGAGTGGGACGGCAGAAGACTGAGTTCCCTTTGCTTAGTCCCCTCCCTATATGCAACGTCAACCCCAGACGCCGCCTTCCTGTGACCTTCCTGACTTCCTGGGTCCCTTTGTGTAGCACTAACCCCAGACGCCTCCTTCCTGACTTCCTAGGTCACGTACTCTGTCTATGCACTAATCCCAGATGCCTCCTTCCTGTATCTGGTCCTAGCCTCCTACGTCACTCCTTCCCCCTTGGTGTGCTAAACTCAGACAGCCCCTTCCGGTATCTGACCCTACAATCATTGGCTAGTAAGCGGGCTGGGGAGGAGGGGCTAGTAGGTACTTAGGAACGAGCCTGGTCAGAGCTCTCTCTCTTGGCTCCTGCTCTGTTGCTCTGGCCTTCCTGCTTGGCCTTGCTGTGATGGCCTCTGAATAAAGCTCTGGTGTTGGCGCCTCCCGATGGCTCGTCTCTGTGTGTTTATCCGGCTGAGGACCGAAGACTTGTCAGTGAGTATGACTCTGGCAGCCTGCTCCTTATAGGAGGAGAGGGTACCGCACGGCCGGCACAAAACTTCACAGAAAAAAATCCCCTCAATAAAAGGATTTGTTCTGTAAAACTTGGATTCAGTCAAAAGGCCACACACCCAAGAACCTAGAATGCCACATGTGGTCTCAAGGCCCAAGGTTCCCCATCCCTGGTCTGTAGAATACTGCTAAAATGTGACAAAATACTAACTTCTAAAGAAGCCCAACTTCATTAGCAAGGAACAGAAAAATGGAGACAAAAATTGTATGATTTACACATACATAATAACTTAAAAGAAAAATATCTTTAGAACTAAAGAGGATGCAAAGATGGTGATTTGATATGTCTAAAAAAAGGGGGAAAAGTACTAAAAAAAATTCTTCAGCAGGTAATTTTAGGTACTTTACAGACCACTTAGTGAAATATATTAAAGTTAAGGCTGTTACTAAATCCACAAATTATATTCAAAAAAATAAAATCACTAAATCCAATATTAAAATTGATAATTTGAAAATTATATGGAACAAATAAATATTATAAAGGAAATCGTCTTCTAGATCATACTCTAAAATTTTTCATTTTCAAAACATGATACCCCTTTTTAAAAAACTGTTTATCTCAGTCTTTCCTATAATGTTCCTTCTACCTTTCTTTATGAACTCACTATTTAACCCAAAAAGTTTCTCATTACCACATTTAAACTAATATCCTTGTATATAATTTTTAATTCCAAACTGAAGGAAATATTATTCAAAAGTCAAATTCACAATAAATCCAAAATCTGCTGCTTAACCTCTAAACCTGTGTTTAATCTGAATGGTTATTTTCTCAACTATAAAACAGTTGAGACATGGATGAAATTATTTCCTACTGAAGGATATGTTACAGTCAAATATAATAAGAAACTAAAGTAAAATATTTTGCAAAAAATGCTAAACTCTTTAGACAGAGGACACAAATCTTATATTTATAATCCTAAGTAAAATATGTAAAAGTTACTAGTGTATAAGTGGGAATAATGACAGCTTTCCCATCAGATAGCTTCTAGGATGGGGCTTCAATTCAAGCATGTCACACTATGCTAGGGGAAAAACTATTGTGGTGGGAAATTTACTGTGGATTTTTTTGGTTAAAATATTATTGCTTTATTGGAGCTTTTTGCTGAACTCGTATTTCATTACCAGTCAAGTTAGACACGTATACAAAAAACATGAAAACATTTCTTGGCAGAAGTCAAAGTAATTCATGCAGATAAAAATAGTCTGAATTAACCTTTAAAGATTTTTTCAAATTATACAAATTTTCTAAAAAACAAAAAAAACTTTACCCATCATAAAGTTTTGTAAGCAAATTTCCATAATTCTCTCTTAAAAATCATAATTTTAAAATATCCATTGAATATTTTATAGAATGAGAATTCAATATGGCTTTATGAATTACAACTTCTAAAATTTACATTTTTATTTAGAAAAAAAGAATACAAGTTTTAAATAAACTGTTAGCAAGGTTTTTTTTTTTACTCAAAAGTGCTTATCTTTGAGTTTTGTTCACTTTCTGAATAAAATGCTCTTACAAAACCTTAACTTGAAAATCACTTTAAGAGTTTAAAGGGAAAAAAAAAATATCTTCACCAGAAAGTTTCATCTTTACTTATCTTAATTAAATGTAAAACATGTTATTTATGTCTTTTCTTCAGGACCAATACAAGATTTCTCTATGAAATGCTTTGGCAGTCTTAGTATTAATGAAGGTCGTTCTGGAGAAGTCTCTATTACTGATGTCTTTGGAGATGGCAAGTGTACAGATGTTTCAGTCTGTATAGATTCAATGTCACTGCGCTGGTTGCCCACACCAGAAACAAAGGTGCTCTCACTCTCAGCAGAAGGCTGTTCAGTTGAGGTTTCCTGGAGTGGAAGATTATCTACAGTCTTGGTGACATTATCCAAATCACCATTACATGGGGTGATTTCACATTCCTTGTCCAGGATAATAATTCTATCACTTAGAGCAATTCTATCTTTCCTCTTAATTGGCCCCAAGACAGGAGAGGAAGATTCTTTTTTACTATGCTGAGTTATCAAGGTGGCACAACTGTCAGACACAATATTTTCTTTCACTTCTGGTTCCTTGTCACTATCAGTCTCAATTGTAATCACAATTGGAGAAGACTGTGAAGAATTACCTGTATGATGTCTCTTGTGTCTCCTCCTATGTTTTTTCTTTTTCTTTTTATGATGTCTACTTGAGTCAGTAGTTTTGCCTTCATAAACTATCTCTACACTTAGGCTTCGGGCCCTCTTTTTCCTCCTCTTGTGTCTATCCCTGCTGGATCTATCCGAAAAGCTGTCACTCTCATTTTTGTAGCTTTCACCAAACTTGGAAGATTTCTCATAACATTCTCCCTTTCCCTTGGAAGAATCTTCATAAGATTGTTCAGTCTCTTTATGGGTACCCTCCAAGTGCCGAGTTTTGTACTTTCGTTTCCCTCCAGGTTTTTCACATCTCACTCGGTCAGATCCTACAGACACATCTCTTGATTTATTACTGGACCGACTTCTGGACCTGTGCCTTTCATTGTAGTAATGCCTCCTTTCACTGTGACTACTTTCCTTTCGAGCATTTGTCCATTCAGAAAAGGTCTGAATTCTAAATTCTGGACTGGAAGATTGTTGAGGATAATGAGCTAGAGTTCTCTTCCTATATGGTGACTCATAGCCATCCCTGTTTCTACTATAGTAAGTATACTCCCATTGATATCGTCTTGTATGATTATTTCTTAAATAGTATCGTTCCCTATCTCTGCTTCTTGATCTTCTTTTACCATGATCACTGCTCCGAGACCTTGATGTGCTTCTCTCTCTGGAAACAGTGCTTTCACTGCTTAAAGATATTGTTTGGCTTTTTCTTGACCAACTGTTATCTCTAGTTCTTGATGCTTTCTTGTCTTTTCTATCTTTAAGTTGACTATCTCTGCTTCTTGACCGTCTGCTTTTTGTTCGTCTCTTTCCATGATGTTTCCTACAGCTCTTTCGGTCATGTCCATCTCTGCTTTGAGAATATGAATCTGAGTTTCTTGATCGTCCCCTCTTTTTGGACAGTCTACGGCTACATGGAGAACATACTCTTTCTACCATCACTGATGAACTGAAGTCCCTGGGAGATGATGAAATTGATCGCTTCTCCTTTTTTGATCTAAGTATCCTACCAGAAGGTGAGGCATCAAAATTACAGTGACTTTTATTTACTTGCCCATCTTTTGAAACAAATGAATGTGGAGATGAACATCTACTAAAATCACTGTCACTGGAGCTGGGATCTGGCTTCTTCACAGATTCATTTCTCTGAGACTCTGATTCTTCAGAGTCAGAGGACAATTCAACAAGTTCTGGGGTTCTCTCAGCTAATGGTTTAACATATCCAACAATAACACAACTATCTGATGAAGAATCAGCATCATCATTTAGGTCCCAATTGGTGTTTACACCCACTGGAGTCTGAGGTCGACTTCTTACAAGTTCTTCATCTGAACTGTCAGAAGTAATTAAAGAAGAAGACACAGTTGCATAAACCTGCTCTGAACTTGAATATGATGGCCCTGGAGTTTCATCATCCCATGAAGCTTGACTAGAAGTCAATACATTAGTATCTAGTTCTTGATTATCTGCTTCATCGGGAGATATGGTAATAACTGAGGAATCTGACTGGCTACCTTCCTCATATGAAGGAGCAGGGCAGTCATAATTAGCATGTTGATCAAAAGCCTCCATGTTAAAAGGAGATCGAGCAAAACTGATAAATTCATGTAAAAAATGGTCAGTCCGACTAAGTAAAAAAGGTTTTAAGTCATCAACAAAAGCTTGACTTTCTAGGTCATAGCGAGTAACATTACTCATGATAATGTGCTGAACAATACTAACTAAAGATCCAGGAGTTCCAAAGAGAACCGTCAGTTCACGCTTTAACCATGGAACTAATCTGTGAAGGCAAGCAGGATTTCTACGGAAAAATTCAGCTGAAATATCCCTGTAGCGGCCCCCATCTTGAATATGTCTAACACGAATACCAGACCGATATAATGTTCTTCTGAAATTAATCATATCTGATTCTTGAATTTTCCGCAAGGATCTTCCTTCCTGTCTCAATATATGATGAATTCCACTGTCTCTCTGTCGTATTGGTGGAGCAGATAACCCTTCAAACAGTACTCCGTTGTCAGGTGGTGTTTCCGTCCTTCGAAGAGAAGCACTCCTTTGGGAATAAGCAGAAGCCCTTCTTTCCCTTCTCCAGCTAGTTGTTCGGTGGCGAAATCTTAGCCCATCAGGACTAGGAACATATTCCTTGGTCATGTTCCTATATGAGGGCCTTAGCACATATTCCTCAAAGTCATTTTCTGCCCTCACTGAATGGAAGATAGACTGAAATGGCTGTTTGCAGAGTGGACATTCAGCTTTGTTTTTTGACCATTCCTGTACACAGCGGAAACAAAACTTATGTAAGCAGTGACCTAGATATGCCACATTGTCAAACTTGTCCAAACATATAGGACACTTAGAATCAGGAGAGGCATCAGCAGGAACTGTCCACTGCAACCTGCTGGTACCAGCTTTAGGTGAAAAGTTGTCCACTGTAAATTCTTCAGAGGACGATGCCATTACCTGTCAAGAAAAAGAAACATCAGTATACTATGTTGTTAACCTTATTAAGAATGAAGTTATAGTAACAAAAATAAATGAAACATAGAACCTTGTAACATACAATACTAAAAGTATTCACGAGTGGTTAAATTCTTCAACTAACTAGTTAGAGCTCCTTACTTTGGAACCTGAAAGGAAGGCTATTTTTTACTGAATTTTATTTTTCTACTTCTTTGATTTCTAAAAAACAACTAAAGGAGGTATTTAAAGAATGGGCATTCAGGACTACTTTCTATTACTACTTTCTATTAGTATCCAGAGTTTTTCTTTGGTTAATTTGTTGGACTTCCTGGGAATTTTTTTTTTTTTTGGTTCCTAAAAAAGACATCTTCTATAGTTAACCTGCTATTGCAAGAGGACTTTCTACCTGATACTGTAGGAAGATTTTGTCTGTCCTGCTGCTTGTTTTCTTTATTCATCTTGACACTGGCTGATAAGATTTATTGAAAATGAAATAATAACTTGGACACTGGATCAGGTGTTCAAATACCAGTTCTGCTACTTAGCACTTTTGTGACAAAAGGAAAATCATCTTCCCTCTAAGCCTCAGTTTCCAATTTCATTGGATGATGGGTTTGAACTATATGATCATGAAGATTCCTTCCAGTTCTATGTCGCAAATTCTCTGTTCCCTTTGAAATTCCCTCTCCTCCTTACCTATGTTTTTCCCCCTACTGTGGTTCTACTCTTCCCTGCCCCAATCTTGTTTATTTTTTCTCATGCCTCAGTTTCATTTGTTATCTTTCTTTCCACAGTATAGTCAGTAACCAGATTCCCTCTATGCTCACTATGTACATAATATAAAAATTATGTACATAAAGGCTTAACCAAGTTTTATTGTTTCCTTTTGCTGGAAGTAAAAAATTTCAAAAATGTTTTTAAAGACTTACAAAAATTCAGTCATTTTATTTTATCCATAATAAGGATCATAGTAAGCTGCAAGAGCCATTAGAGGTTTTCTAGCCTTACCTATTCTTTTTACAGATAAGAAAAAAAATGAATCACCTTACCTTTTGAATTGCCAGAAGGCATTCAGGGATTTGCCTAAGGTATCTGTCTGTCTCTTTCACACACACATACACACACAGCTGTAAGTAAGCAGTAGAGGCAACATTTGAACTCAAGTTTTCTGACTCCAAATCCACTGCTCATCACCATAGCACACTACCATCAAATGATATTCAAAGAATTATAGTAGAAAACAGTTACACCTCAGTTCTTATTGGATTACAAACTGCAGACCTATCAAAAAAAGTCAGATCAGTTATTGTGAGGCTGGTATGCATAGTTTTTTAATTGTCTAAGTTCTGCAACATGTTGTTCATTCCTAAAATACACTACAAAAAAGTTTCATAGCCCATCAATCAATCTTACTATTTGTTATTGGCTTAGGAAAAATTTTTGATAGCAGATCTGAACTGATTGCTTAAAGTAACATTGGATTAGTCATGGATTTCATTTATTCACTATCCATGAATATTAGCCCTCTATTCTTTATCTTCAATTGAGAGTACCAAATATATCAAATTCAACAAGCTTAAACAAGGTAATCTTAGAAGAAAACTGCTTCAACTTTGAGATTTTATTTCGATGGCTCTGACCTCGTGGATGTGGATACTTCCTCTACTAATGCAGTCTGAAACCCGTCCATGTCTTCTTATCCTGTTCCATTTTCACCCACTGTTTTTCACAATTCCTCCCATTAAGGATGACCAAATGTACTAGAGCCCTTCTTCCTGGTCTCAATATTTTGTGGATACCAATGCAGAATTTGAGAAGTTCATCTTTTATTGCTCTTACTACCTGTTTTCTTCCAATGTTACATGTCCTTGATGACATATTACCATCATTTCTCATATAAAAGTTATCATTGAAAACAGGACACAGCCCATGTACAAATCAATCAGCCCACTTTTGTACGTTGTACTCTGGTCATCTGAAACTTTGATTCTTTGGCATTTATGCTGATCTATGATTCACATTATGGAAGAAAAGTGCATTTTAGTCAAAATCTGTCAGACAATTTGTTAAAGACAATAATTTCTGCTAGGGAAAGGTTCAGATGGACAGAATTCCACCAATTCCAATCAGAATGCTCTCTCTTAACTAAAACAATAACAAAATTCCTATTATTAGCTTGGTTATCACAAGCAAAACAACTATTGATCTAGTAAGGAAAAATAAGATTAGTCATCAAATTATCTTCTGTTCAAGAACAACTTACATTCAAAATAAGACAAAAGACTTTATAATATCAGGATGTGGTCATATTATTTTTAATAATACTAATGAGGCCTTACTATACTTATCTATATAGCATAACTGCTAGATTAGTTTAAGGGGGAAGAGTGGCAGTGGAACTTTAGTGGCAAGGAGGAACTTGGAATCATTTAAAGTAGGTGTTCTAAAAAAAGTGAAGCCATTTAAGTTTTTTTTTCAATGTCATGATAGTCTAACGAATCCTATGAACCACTCCTCAGAATATTATTATTAAATGCATAAATATAGAAGATTGCAAAGGAAATTATATTAAAATACACACATACACACACACACACACACTTTCATGGACCAAGAACACCTGATTTCAAGCACTGAAAATTTGAACTAAAAGAACTGAATGGGAAGCATTCAAGTGAGGGAGGAAAGCAAAGAGGAGATTCAAAGGGCCCAGTTATAAAATGAACTCTCCTGCAGAAGTTTACTACCCTTCACATTAGAAGCCATATATTTCAACTAGAAAATCAAGTCTCTACAACACCCTTGTTATAGTGAATGTTAATGACCTGTCTTGAAAAGGACTTCAATATGCACGAGACAAGTTTTTAAATAGTAACTTTTGAATTTAGGGGGGAAAAAAAGAAAGCCATGAATTTTCCACAGGAGTTTTAAAAAGCTGGCCATGCATTGTGCTAGGGGAAAAGGCTGCCTCATATCTCCAATGTGGAGAAATAATTAACATAAAAATAGTCTAAGATGATTTAAAAACTTTTTTTGTAGAAAATAGTGGTGAAGCTAGGGAAATTAAATAATATAAAATTTTGTAACAGTGTGGTTAGTGACAAAAAATATCATATTAGTACTCCCCATGCTAAGTTACTGGAAGTGCTAAGTCAAGAACTCAGATTTCTCTGATACCCAGAATCTAGTACTTTTTGAGCAGAAGAGTGGAGCAATACGCACTTGAAGTAAGGAGTCTCCATTTTAGAAAGGAAAATAATATAGAAAGATGAGCCTGGAGGCAGAAAAGAAGACAGAAAAGAATATCACAATTCTTGTCGAAGACAAAATTAGCTACTTTTGCAATGCAGTTACCGATTAGGGAGTTCTGAATAATTTATAAGTAGCTTTTTCAAGAGAAATACACAAGAAAATACTGAATCATCAACTTAAACTATTTGGTGATTTCAATGACCATGTTATAAAAGTGTTGGATTTCCGTAAGTCTGCTTTAACATTGCACTTCCTACATTTTAAATCCTATAAAGTTCAGTCAATATTTTAGCTATAAAAAGGGAGCAATATGAGATGGTAGTGGGGATATACTGACCAAGTGAGAGTTTTTTGAGGATCAGAAGACTTAGGAGTAGGGAAGCACCCAGTGAACAGGGAGAGACTGAAGAAAAGTGAGAGTGGGGAATGAAAGATGAGACAATGTTGTGGAGAAGACAGGATGGAATGGAATTGCTTGTGCATGTAGCGGAATTAGCCTAGACAAAGTGAATGGCCACCTCTTTATGTGAGACGGGTTAAGAAGGAGTGGCAGAAGACGTCTAAGTAAGATGAGATAAAAGAGAGAAGAGGAGAGTTCTTGGCAAATGGCCTCAACTTTTTCCTATAAAATGAGGCAAGGCTCTTGGTTGAAAGGGTGAGGGGAGGGGAAGTCATGGGAGGTTTGAGGAGGGATCAAAAGGTTTAGAAATGCTGCTGTGGTGAGTAGGATTAATGTTTGTCCTTCGTTGTCAAAGAAGACAACGACATCAGGAAGGTGATGCCATGACTTGCAAGTGAATTGGACTGAAGTAAAGAGGAGCTGTGCAAAGTCACCAGCCTCCTTTTTCCCCCAGAGCCATGTGGGTCCAGAGGCAAGATATAGATCAGGACTCCTGGAGATGGCCCCTGAGTTAATCCAAGAGGTGTAAAAGGATTGCCTTGAAAAAGACTCAAGAGAACAGGGGAAGGAAAGCATTTATATAGCACTCACAATATGTCAGAGATTGTGCTAAGCACTTGACAAATTATCTCATTTGATCCTCAGAACCCTGGGGGGTAGGTACTATTATTATCCCCATTTTACAACTGAGGAAACTGAGGCAAACAGAGAATAGGTGATTTGCCCAGGATCACACATTAGTAACTGTCTGAGGCCAGACATGAATTTAGGTCTTCCAGACTCTAGGCCCAGACCTATCTATCCACTTTGTAGAGCTGTAGAGTGTAGGTAGAACTGGTTCACCAATGGGTCAAGATGAAAAAGAAAGATTGTAGCTAGTACAGGGGTGATGGTCTGGAGAGAACTGTGGGATCCAGGGATTGGAGGTCATGATGTAGACTAAGAACAGGGTTTGGGGTTTGCAGAAGGCATTGACCTTTACCTGTAAAGTGAGCTTCCTCATCCAGAAGTTCTCTAGATCAATGAAATGACAGGTCAAATCCCTACTATATGGATTACCAGTGTGACAGAGAGGGCTATATTTTAAATATTTGGTGTCACTTCTCATCCCTTACTTAGCCTCTTAATTGTTTTAATTAGCTCAGATTTTGCTACCAGTCTCCCATTCCCCTTCCTAGTTTAAAGATGGCAGCAGATGTGTCAATATTTCCAAAAACAGATTAAGATAGTATCATAAAGAGGTAAATTTCATTCTCGGTATAAAATGTTGGTAAGTTATTCCTCTGCTTAAGTATGAGACCTATTTTCATATCAACATTTCAGTAGTAGCCTGTCCTGTAACATGCTTTGAGTTTTTTTCCCTTATAGTCTGATTATGATTCATTTAAGTAAAAAAAAAATCTCCACCTGATCTTGTTTAAGTACAGGGATAAAATATGAAATAAAACAGCAGTTAAGGTCCTTCAATCAACTCTAAACTCCTTTTCCAAACTTACTTCACATTACTTCCCCATTCACATACTCTTGCTTCAGCTAAACAAACTACTAGCAGGTTCCAAAATTGATCCTGCATGCTCTCTCATCTGGGTATTAGTGAAGGGCGGAACAAACTCTCTTCAAATTTTAATATCAACCAACAAGCATTTATTCAGTGGCCACTGCAGTCCAGGCATTTGGCTGGGCCCTGGGGAAACAGGAAATAAAACATTTTCTGCCCTTAAGAAAACTGGGGGCAAGATCATCTGTACCCTCACATAACCCACCCCCCACCCCATACAAAGTAATTTTTTGTTTTTTTTGGAGTGGAGGAGAGGCACTAGCACTAGCAGCTGGGTTAATCTAGAAAGGCCTTACACAGAGCATGTTGCTTGAGTGGAACTTTAAAGAAAGGTAGCAATTGCAAGAGATAAAAAGTTGAAAAGGGAGTAAATTTTAAGCAGAGAGGACAGCCTGTGACAAGGGAATTTGTAAGAACAGCAAGATAACACCTAATAATACTATGGCATTTGCAAAGTGCATACATTATATGATTTGCTCCTCACAAAAAAACTCAGTAAAAGTAGGTGCTACTATCGTCCCCATTTTAAAAATAAAGAAATAGGCTTAGAAAGGTTAAGTGACTTGCAAAGTATCCCATAGTATATGTAGCAAGGCAAATCTTGTATAAAAATTGAAGCCAAATCTTCCTGACTCCAGGTCCATCACCCTACTGACTACACTACATTGCTATCCACTTGATGAGAGCACCCTCTTCTTCCATTCTCTCTAGCTCAAAACCACGTGACAACAATTTCCACTCTTACCACCTTTCCCCCATTCTCTAGTAATGAGGCAGTCCTTAACAACAAGGTCAACTTCTTTACCCCCTCCAACTGATCTCATCTCCTCCAGCAGACTGCAACCTCAATCTGCCTCTCTGGAATGTTCACCCTCTCTCAGCTACTAGTTCCTCTCCCTCTCCCTTCAAACATGCCCAAGACTCCCCCATCCTTAAACATTTACAAAATAAAAAACCCAAAACCCTTCACTTGACTTTATCATCCCCTCTATCTCTCTTCTCCCTTTCTCATTCAGCCAGAATCCTACCAAAAAGCTGTCTGTTCTCCTTGCCTCTGAACTCCTTTACTCCTACACCTTTTGCAATTTGGCTCAAGACCTCATCAATCAACTGAAACTGCTCTCTCCAAAGTTACCACTTATCCCTAAATTGCCAAACCTCATGGTCTTTTCTCAGTCTCCATTCTTCTCAACCTGGCTGTAGCATGTGGCACTGCTGGTCACTGTCTCTTCCAGTATATTTTCTATAAGTTTTCATGACACTGCTCTCTCCTAATTCTCCTACTGGTCTGACTGCTCTTCCAGTTTTCTTTGGCCGCTCATCATTATCACATCCTCTAACTGTGGGTATTCCCCATGGTTTTGGCCTTCTCTAACTCCTTTGGTAACTTCATCAGCTCCCATAAATATCATCTGTATGGAGATTCATACATCTATATATGAAACACATTAGTCTCTCTCTTGAACATCAGTCCCCTCTTCTAAATAGCAATATTTTTTCCAAAGGTGCCACTACCCTTCCAATCTCCCAGATTTAGAATTCATAATCTTGTCATCATGCTTAATTCCTCACATTCATGATATATGTGTGTATATATGTATATCTCCAATCAGTTGTCTTCAGAATTTTCTATCACCAATTTGATCTTTGTTCCATGAATACAGCTACCACTTAGTTCAATCCTTCGCTAGCTCCTGACTAGATTATTATAACAACTTCCTAACTGGTCTCCTAGCCTTTCTCCCCATTCTAGTCTTTCCTAAACAATGCTGCCAAAGTGATTTCTCTTAAGAGAAGACCTAGCCATGTCACCTCCCCTACACCATCAACTCCAAAGGCTCCTTATTGCCTCTAGGATCACATGTAAATTCCTCTATTTGGCTTTTAAAAGCTCTTCCCAATCTATCTTTTCAACCTCCCTGGACAATATTCCCTCATCACTCCCTCTCTTTCAATCTAATTTAATACAGTCAAATTAGCACTCTCTCTGCTAAACACACACACACCCTCCCCCACCTTTGCACTAGCCATCCCCTACCACATGAAATTCATTGCTCACCTTTGCTCCTTAGAATCCCTTTACTTCAAGAGCAGCTCAAGCATCACATTCTACATGAAGTTTTTCCTGCTTCCTCTTAACTTGATACACCTTCCCTCCCAAAATACCCTGTATTTACATACTTCTATTTACTCTATGTATTTGTTTGTGCTTATATATGTATATCTCCTCTATTAGAGAGTAAAATTCTTTTTAGTAGGGATTGTTTCATCCCTTATATTTGTATGCAAAGCAACAGACAGGTACTTAATAAATGCTAAGTTAGTTGATTTGGTTCCTTTAAGACAAAGATTAGGGGTTATCTGCTCTAGGAAGCTTTCTCCCCAGCTGAAAATGATCTTATGCTCATCAAATTTTCTAGAGTATTTTACTTGGATCTTTGCTTTCTCCTTGGCACATTCTACCCATATAAAAAACTTACTCATGTTCCTGGCCTATACTCAACAGTAAACTCTTTGAAGGTAGACAAGTTCTTTTGACTTTCTATTCTCAGGACCAAGGCACAGTACTTTGTGCACAGGAAGAATCTGAAAGATGATTAATTGAATAGAAGATTACCTTATTCTGTTTACAGACATACTTAATTTATTGTACTTCAAAGATAATTGCATTTGCAGTAATTCCATCTCTAGTAAGTCTTTCAGCACCATGTTTCCAAAAGCATGTGCTCACATTCTGTCGTTTCACATTCTGGTAATTATCATGATAATTCAAACTTTTTCATTACTATTATACCTGTTATGGTGATATGTGATCTTTGATATTACTATTAACATAGTTTTGGGGCACTGAAAATCTTGCCCATATAAGATGGTGAACTTAAATGATAAATGTTGTAAATGTTCTGACTGCTCCACCAACTGATTGATTGGTCCCTCCAGAAAGGAGCTTCTCTATTCCCTGAGACAAAATAATATTGAAATCAGAACAATTAATAACCCTCTAAATGTTCAAGTGGAAGGAAGAGTCAATCAATTCATCAAACTTCATTTTTTTCTTATTTTAAGAAATTGCCACAGCCACCCCAAACTTCAGCAGCCACCACCCTAATCAGTCAGCAGTCATCAATGTCAAGGCAAGATCCTCCACCAGCAAAAAGATTATGACTCAATGAAGGCTCAGATGATAGTTAGTATTTTTTTAAGCAATAAAGTACCTTTTAATTAAGGTATGTACATCTTTTTTTTAAAGATATAATACAAGAGCACATTTAATAGACTACAGTATATAGTGTAAACAGATTTTCTATGCACTGCGAAACCAAAAAACTCATGTGACTAACTTTATCAAGATATTTGCTTGATATTCGATTTATTTTGGGGGTCTGGAGTCCAACCAGCAACATCTCCAAGGTGTCCCTGTAACTGAGTAATCTGCTGTACCTAAGTAGGCCTTTCCACATGCCTGTGAACAAAAAAGTCTCTTACCCAAGACCCAAGCTCTCCAATCCAACCAAAGCATCCTGTTCACTCTGATCCTGTTGTCTATTCAACTCAAGATGCTCCATTCTCTCCATCTTCCTTCTCAGTGCTTTTGAACAGGCACTAAGTCTACTACATCAAGAAGAATTTACTAAGCACTAATACTAACTTATGCTAGGGATACAAAGAAGCATAAAAACAAGATTCCTGTCCTAAAGGAGATCATATCCTAATGGGGAATTCAACATGCCCACCCTCCTTACCTCAGCCATCTCTTTTCCTTCAAGATGAAGCTCAGAAACCATCTTTTCTGCATGTTTTTCCTGACCAACCTCTCCCCACCCAATACTAGTGCCATCCCTTCTAAAATGTTCAAAGACTTTAGGAATCCAGTTTTTAATTAACTATGGTGGCCCAAGATATAATATGTTGAACCTCAATTTAAATACTGCCTCAAACATTTAGTTGTGAAACACAAGTCACTTAGTTTTTCTTAGCCTCAGCTGACAATAAATAAGATATTTGCAAAGCGCTTTGCAAACTGTAAAGTGCTACATAAATACCAAAGCTAGTGTTTTGCACACCTTAAAGTGCTATATATAAGTGCTAAAGAAGCATTTTGCAAACCTTAAGGTGCAATATAAACGGTTTGCAAAACACTGGCTTTAGCATTTTATAGAAGCTTTGAAAAGTGTTTTACAAATATGGTCTCATTAGAAGCTCACAACAAACCTGGAAGGTTGATGCCACTACTATTTGCCTCATTTTACAGATGAGGTTGATGCAAACACTGGGTAAGTGACTTACATAGCTACTGTCTGAGGCGGAATTTCAACTCAAGTTTTCCTAATTCTAGGTCCAGCATTCTATCCACTGTGCCACAAAACTATGACAGATTAAACAGACAGACAGATACTAGGGGTTCTGACCTTTTTTGTGTCATCACCGCTTTGACAGTCTGGGGAAGCTTAAAGACACATTTTCAGAAAAATGTTTTTACAAGCACAAAAATAAAATACATAAGATTATAAAGGAAATCAATTATATCAAAATATAATTAGTAAAATAATCTTTAGATCCAAGTTAGAGATCATCGGTTAAGAATTTCTAACAAATATGTTATATTTATGCTGAATAAGTGCACACCTATTTGTACTTATCCCCACTAGACTAGAAGTGAGTAGGGATAGTCTCCTTCTTTGTATACCCAGCACCTAGCACAGCAAGTGCCTGGCACACAGTAGGTGCTCATACGAGATTGATCCTACGTCGGAGCTGCAAATAACGCCCAGGGGCGTTCGCCCTTTCTCACTAGAATAACATCTAAATCGCTGTAGCTGGCTGGGTGCCTCCGAGGCCCAAGAGGCTGCTGCTTCGGCCCCGGCCCCGGCCTTCTCTCTTCAAACAGAAGGAAGCTCCATATTGATCTCTCGGCCCCTCTCCACAAACGCTGGCTCCCCGAGGGCCAAGGCGGTTGCCCCACTCACAAACCTCGAGACTCGGCGGGGTTCGGGGAGCCCCCTCCAGGCCGCAACAACGGCCACAGCTGCCAGGCCCTGGCCCAGCTCTTCGAAGCCCCGGCCTCGCCAGTCTGGGAAGAGCGCTACCGACACCCCGGAGCTCCAGAATCGGGCCGCCGCCTTCGTCCCGGGCCCCCTGCCCGCCCCGACGGCTTACCTCTCAGGGTTCCGGCGCCGTCCCGACAAGTAAGGCTGTCGCGGGGATACCCCCAAACGATCCAGTCGCCCACCGGCACAAACCCGCTCTCTCCCTCGCAGCGCCAGCGAGCGTCTCTCCCCTCCCTCTTTCAGGCGGAGGAGGAGCTAGCGGGGGCGACCTTTGTGTCGTCAGGCGCAGGTCACCAATAGCGGGCTCCCGGCTAACGCAAGAAAGGGACGGGATCCTCCCCCGGGGCTCGTCACAAGACAACATCCGCTCGCCCTCCCAAGCCGCCAACCGCTTTGCGCACGCGCCACGGGTGACGTGATAAAGCACGCCTGCTGGGGAGCTGGTGGGACTACGTAGGGGGAGTGGTGCTGGGGCCGTCCTGGGGCTCGACCAGGGCTGGGTTTTGCAAGCCTTCCTTCTGCCCCTTTCGTTCGGTTGCCTCCTGGGGGAACAAATGGCCTGGCCGTTTTAGCCAACGTTAACTAAGGAATCTGGGGACAAAGTTCAAACCCTGCCTCTAATGATACCTGTAGAGCGAGTCGCTGGAGGCCGCTAGGGGGCGCAGCGGTGGGCCTGGAGTCAGCAAGATGTGATTTCAAATTCAGTTTCTGACACCAGCAATACTGTAACACTGGGCAAGTCGCCTCAGTTTCAACAGTTGAACAAGTGGTGTTAATAATGGCACCTACCTCTTAGGGTGGGTGTGAGGAACACGTGAGGTAATGTTTGTAAAGTGCTTAGCACGGTGCTCTGGCCCATAGAAGGCACTTAATGTGTATTTCCTTCTTTTACTTCCTTGGGCCTCAGTTTCTTCATGTGTAAAGTTAAGAAATTAGACTAGATTATTGCCGAAGACCCCATTTCCTCTCTAGCTCTATTAATTCCCTATGAACTAGAATTTTAACCTACCACTTAAAGACACCCATTTTAAAAAAAAGTCTGACAACCAAAAGCCTCTTGTAATAGTCATTATTAATTATCTAAAATGCGGTGGTTTCCAAAAAATGTCATTCCCCCAATCCCCTCCTTTTGTAAAGCAGTCCATGCAAATAATTTTGTTTTTTATTTAAATAAAATTAAGAATATTTTTATAACAAGCCTTAAGTCATGCAGTAAAAATTTATAGAAACTGATTACAATACTTTGCACTTTCCATCTAGTTTTAACTTTAAAATAATAACCATGATATGCTATTACCGATGTGGATGAACTTTTCTTTCAAGTAGCTACTTTAAACACGTCATTGATCATAACAGAAATGGAGGCTGGTCCCATTTCATTGATAGAGGTAATGCCCGAGTGAAGAAAACGCTTAAACAGTTAGGGCCTCTATAATTTACAAACTTAGAAGACTGGTAGAGGGCACTAAGAGATTAAGTGACTTGCTCAGCCAGTATGTGTTAGAGTTAGGAACTTACAGACACAGGTTTTTCTGCCTCCAGGGCCAGTATGTGTCAGAGACAGAACTGACAAAAAGTTTTTCTCCCTCCAAGGCCAGTTCTCTCCAGTATGCTATTCTAATTCATGGTGCATTAACCATAATTATATAGTAATATAATTTATCATTCTTTTAAAACTTCTAAACAGAATCCATAGTTTGTCAAATAGCTACTATAGAAAATCATATCTTGCAAAGATAAAATGTTTCAAAGAATAGCAAAATTTGCATCACTTTGATAAACCAGAGAACTCTTTCACCTAGCTAAAACAGTAAGATTTTTAGGTTCAAAGGTTTCTTTTTTCAAACCACTATCACAAATCAATAAATCAGCAAGGATTCATTGAGGGCCTACTATGCTGGACACTGTACTAAGTGATAACCAGCAGTACAAGCAAAGAAAAAAGCGAATAGTTCCTTACCCTGAAGAAACCAATTACATTCTAACAGGAGAGACCACCTGTAATCTAGCTCACTAAACCATCTCTTTTTAAAAATTTCACTTCCTCCCTTCATGTCCTCTATGGGAGATCAGCTATAAAGGGAAAATTCATCTTTGTGAGGCCCAATGTGCCAAATTGCCAATTTTATCCACCTGAAATCAGACAAAATAACAGCTCTCAACTGGAACTTCCAATAATTCAGCTAACTTTGTGAAAAGATATACAGCACCCTGCCATCTCTCTTTGGGAATTGTGCAAACCACAAGAACTCTGAATTTCAGAAGGAAGAACTTATGAGGTGTTACTATATGCAAAAGCACTGTACAAATGCAACTAAGATACAAACAGAAAAGTTAGGCAGTCTCTGCTCTCAAAGAGCTCACATTCTAATGGAGGAGACAACACAAATGGAAGGTTTCAACTGAAAGTCCAATGAAAAGGTTCCATGGTCCTTAGGGTACAGTAGCAAAGCAGATGTTAATATCTCTCCTTTAATTTCATTTGAGTGCCTGACACTTAATAAATCTTTACTGACTGAGGCTGAACCATTTAACAGTGCCAAGGACTTTAATGGCAAAGATTTTCTTTTGTGGGTCTTTAGTAGCTGGGGCTATAGCACTTTCAGGAACAGTTGCCAAGCTGCAACTCCATGGGGTTTCTTCCTAGCATGATAGCAGAGATTGCTGTGCTATAGGGATAGCAATAAAACTGGTCCATACATAAATTCAATTTCAATATCAGCCCCACCCCAAGCCACCCACCAACATCCTATCCAGGGGTCCAAAATAAAAACAAAACGTTGGCTAAATCTGCTAAGAACAGTTTAGGTGCTTCTTTGTACTGTATGATTCTATGTATTTGTGTGGCTATACTTTAATATAGTTATGGAATCGAATCACCCCCAAACATTCAGGAACTGTATATGTCAAAAGGAACAATATAAGGGGTTGTAGAAGCAGCCATAGGAAGTGGAAATTTTATAAATGAAGAAACTAATTTTGAATATGAAGATCTGAGTTAGAAACTAGACCACAAAACTTCTAGGATCGTGAGGCTTCAGATTCCTCATATGTAAAATTGAGGTACTGGACTAGGTAAAAACTACTCATATTTACATAGTGCTTAAACACTTAGTGCTTTTCTGCAATTTGGAAATACTGTATGCTAAATACTTTGCCTCTATTGACTCAGCTATACCACTACTAGGCTTACACCTCAAAGAGATCAAAGAAAGAGAAAAAGGACCTACATGTACTAAAATATTTTAGCAGCTCTTTTTGTAGTAGCCAAAAATTGGAAACTAAACAGATGTCCTATTGGGGAATGCCTGAACAAATTATTATATTTGAATGGAATATTATTGTGTCGTAAGAAATGACGAAATGGATAGTTTCAGAGAAACTTGGGAAGACTTCTAGAACTGACATAGAGCTTAGTAGAACTAGGAGAACAATGCATAAGACATTATGGAGAAAAATAACTTTGAAATACTTAGGATTCTGATTGTTGCAGTCATAAACTATGAGTTCAAAGGACTAAAGATGAAACATATCACTCATCTCCTGTCAGATGATGAATTGAAATACAGGGAAACATACATTTTCAGGCCTGGCCAATGTGGGAATTTATTTTTGAGGCGATTTATGCATACTTATGATGAGATTTTTTTTTTCATTTTTTGGGGGAGAGAGGATGGTGGTGAGGAGTTGTTGCTGAAGAGGAAAGGTAGACAGCTTGAAAGAGACATAAATGCATGTAAAAATAAGTGAATACATTTTTTAAAAATAAAATGGTACAGAGGACAGAGTGCCTGGCCTGAAGTCAGGAAGACATCTTCCTGAGGTTTAAATTTGGCCTCACTTACTAGCTGGACTTACTACCCTGGACAAGTCACTTAACCCTGTTTGCCTCAGATTCCTCAACTATAAAATGAGCTGGAGAAAGAAATGGCAAACCACTCCACTACCTTTGCCAAGAAAACCTCAAATGGGGTCACAAAGAGTCAGACAGACTGAACAATTAAATACTTTTCTTACTACACTTTTGAGGTGGTTAAGTACAAAAGTTAGCCCATTTTACAGATGAGTAAATTGAACTTTGGAGAGGTAGAGTAAGCAACCCAAGGTCACAACAATCTAATTTTAGCTCTAAATCATCTGATCTGAGCAGTCAGTAGAAGTATCCATGTTGGGATACTATATTAAAGGCTTCTGTATTACGTTCTTGGTTTAATCATTTCACTCGGCTAGATAGAGTAAGTGCTCAACACAAAGGTAATTGAACATACAGTACAATTCAACAAACATTTATTTAGTATCATCCTTTTGGCCCATGCAACCTGCTAGGCTCTTAGTATACAAAGCAAAAAATGAAAAGTTAAGTCCCTGTTCTTTGGTTACCTTTCACAGTATCGCCACAAAGAAACAGGTAGCAGCTATTATCTCCCACCTCCCACCTCCCACCCCCGCCCTCCTCCAAAAGAAAAAAAATGGGAACAAGTTTTATTAATAAAGCTTAATTTCAAGGAAACGAAATGTACCTAGCAGAAGCCAGCATCTACAAAATATGGGAACATATAATAGCCAAAAAAAAATTCAATCACTTATTCAATAAAGGAATAAAATGAAGTTTCAAAATCATACAAAACGAATACTTGTTTTAGTTACATGCGAAAATAAGCCTTTATTGGAAAAAATGAAAAGTTTTTAAAATTATTTTTTAACACGACTATTATGGAAATGCTTTGCCTGTAAAATTGCTTGCCTTCTCAATGAAGGGATGGGGTGGGGTGGGGAGAGAGCAAAGGACAGGATCTAGAACTCCAAGTTTTGAAAACTAATGTCAAAAAATTGTTTTTACATATAAGTGGGGAGAAATAAAAATACTACATTAAAAAGATACTTGTTTAAATTGATCATCCTGTGCAATTAAACCTAATGGCCAGGTGGGATGGGGTCTGATAACAGAGAGGAGATTTTCTCATAAAGATTGCATATACTGGACGGATGACTCGGCGTTTCACCTTAGCCGTTTTCCTCTCCCGTCAACCCGGCGGAGAAAGCGAAACCTTTACTATCAGCTGACAACCTCCAATCACGTGATGGCCCCGACGTCAGCTTCGGGCAGAAGCTGGACAGCTGAAGGCGCAGACGCTTTGTGCCCGGAAACAAAATGGCTGCTATCAGGACCGGGACTTCTTGGAGGTGAGCTTGGTGGTCTGTCTTGCCCCGCCCCGTCGGGGTCGCCGCGAGGTCAGCATGAGGCCCGTTAGCCGCCGCACTTTGAACTTCGTTTATGCCGTGGTAAGTTCGGGGCAGAGAGAACTCGAGGCACCCTCAGCCTGCAGGACGCAAGCTCCTTGGATTCTGGCTCTTTTTTCCTTGTTTGCATTCTCATTGCTTAGGGCGGGGTCTGAGACGTAGCAAACGCCTACTAATTTATTGTTGCGTGGGCACTTCGGTGCCGTCCACGAGCATCTGGTTCTCCTCTCCCCCCAGCTTTTTTTTTTTTTTTGAACCTGACCCAGTTTCACGGGTAGCAAGCTTCTGGTGAGCTCCGGGCCCGGAGCTGTAAAGCAACTTGCCTGGGGCCACAAGGCAGTCCCCGCCCCCCTCCTCCCTCCTCCCCAGTAATCATAACTTCTCTGTCCTTCCTGCTGTAGCTGCTGCTGGCCATCGTTTTCCTCTCTTGGGGGTTCGTGATCTACGCGTGCATGGTGACGTCACGGTCCATGCTGGAGAAGACACATCCAAATGTAATATTCAGTTTCTGGGGCTGAAGGAATATAACTGGCATTCGACATCAATCTTATCGGGCACCTTCTTTGGGACGTTATTTAGTTTAATAAAATCTGTAATGGGAACATTTTGTTTTCATTGTTGAGGGGGAGGGGGAGGGAAGAAGGACACACAATCATTTCTTCTCAGGATCCACCCTCACCAGCTTCAAACTGGAGGGTGATGACAAAACATCTGAAACTCCAGTCTGTGATTTCAGAAAGTTAAGCTGGTATCAGGTATTCAAGGAAAATATTGAGCAGCTGTTATACCCAACAAGTAAAAAAGTTTTAAATGTCTGGTTATTTCTGTTTTGCAATACTCCAGTCTTCTCAATGTCAAAATAGGCAACAAGAGACCATTCTTTTACATTGTTTAGCTTCTACTCAACAATTCAAAAAGACCTAGGCCCTAGGTAAGGAAGGGTATGAAGGCAATTTTTTTGAAGAGTAAACTTTATTAAGTTACTTATACAGAAAATATTTTCTGGTACAGAAACAAAAGTTGGATTTACAAGCTTTTGGAATTTTAAGAACATTTTTTAATGATAATCATGTATATCACAAACTTTCATTGGTGGAATCACTTCTCCAGTCTCCAGAATTTTATCACCCTGTTAAAAAACAAAGATCACAACAAATAGTTTACCCAGTTCTATTTACTTAAACATGTACAAAGCAAAGCAAGATATTTATTGAAATATTTAGTGCTTGAAAAAAATTCAAACTAGCAGGTACCTTTCACAATTTTAGTCCTGAATTGCATGTTAGTGGTGACTTGGTGAAATGTACTGAGATCATAGGATCATAAATTTAGGGATGGAAAGGGATTGTAAAGGTAATTTACATATCCTTCTATGGAGAAGGGAAACAAGACCAGAGAGATTAAGTAACTTGCCACTATTTAAGATGATAGGTCTAAATTTGAACTCAACTCCATCATTAATATAATTTATGTATAATTTCCAAGTTTGCAATATTTTTACCAAAATTTTGACCCATTTGTTTGGCTTATTATTCAAAACTGACTGTGTTGTCAGTGGATCACTTTAAATAAACACCAAGTTTCTGAAGGTACAGTCTTAGAATTTATGTCCTATTTTTTCCACTAGTCCCCCCCCCCACACAATATAAATATATATAAAATGGAAAAGAGGTATTTTGCGTGGGAACGACAACACAAAAGGCCTACTGCATTTTTCTCCCCAATCATTTACACAGCTCCAAAACATTTTTTCCACCTGTACATCCCAAGATAGGAGAGTAGGAGTTGAAAGCTTTAAGAGACTGCTACATTTCACATTGGGCAGCTTCCTGAGTTCAAATCTGGCCTCAGACACTTTCTAGCTGTGTGACCCTGGGCAAGTCACTTACCCCTGTTTGCCTCAGTTGCCTCATCTATAAAATGAGCTGGAGAAGGAAATGGCAAACTACTCCACTATCTTTGCCAAGAAAATCCCATGGACGGTATGGTCCACAGGGTCATGAAGAGTGAGACACTATTCAACAATGACCAAAATGAAGCTCAGGTTTTCCTGACTCCGTTGAGCCTGGTTCTTTCACTAATTCTGTGATTTGAGTAAGTATATAGTGGGAAAATGCTGAATTTGAAGTCTGAGGACCTGGGTTAGGTAGGATCCCAGCTTAGTCTGTAGCTCCAGACTTGCATGACCTTTTGGCAAGCCTTTTTGGCATTGTTCCCTCATCTGTAAGATGAGAAATCCAACTGCTGAGATCACTTTCACTTGTAGCTCTAACCTATAATACTAAATCAGTTCCACCTTGAGCTTGTTTCTCTAAACCATAAAGTAAGAGTTAGACTAAATGCTATCTAATGTTCTCTCCAGTTCTAATGTTCTGTTTCTTACTAAACATGTACCCTGGGTACAGAGAGTCCAATCATAAGATTCAGTTTGTTTGTTTGTTTTTTTCAAAGAACCTAACCCTTTTGTGATTCCCCTTAAAGGTAGCACATGCCCTGTATTGTTAATCTCCAATTTATCCTGTACATAACTTGTTTGTGCATAAATTGTTTCCATGGTGTAGGGCCCCCCCCATTAGAGTGTGATCTCCTTAAGAGCAGGGAATGTCTTCTTGCCTTTCTTAACACCCTCAGTGCTCAGCACGGTGCTTAATAAGACAATTTAAATAATAAAAGAATTAGATAATGCTAGGTGACTAGAGTTCACCAAAAAAGTCTAAGACTTGTCAACTTACTGAAGTGTTGAAGAGATCATTCTCCGAAAGCTTCATAAAAGGGAAATGATCTAGGCTTTGAATAATAAAGGTGACTATGAAATGTAGTACAATAATAGCTTACTTCAAGCATTTTAAAGTTTGCAAAATATTTTCCAAGTATCTCTTTTGGTGCACACAATACCCTGCAAGTAGTTGCTCTGATTTCCACTTTAAGAGGTGAGAAAACTGAATTTCAAAGAAATAAAGTGACTTGCCCAAGGTCTCAAAGCTAATAAGTTCTAGAGACAAAATCTAGCATGATTAATCCCAGGCAGCTTCTAAGTAAGAATAAACAAGACTGAGATAAGCTAGGAGGAGGTAGAAGTAAATATAACCAGGTTTAGTGAGTAGTCAGAGCAAAGGTTTGAGCTCTGAGTGTGTTCTGAGGTTAGTGCACATGTGTAATAGTAGTGTTTATTTTGCAAATACTAGATTTACCATGCATGTGCATGAATTTTATAGAAAAGTCAAAGTCCTGTTAATTAAATGATTAAAGAATTGGCAAATTTGGCAACCATTTTCTGATGGTTCATGAGAATAAAAGGCACCTTGTTTAGGACATAATTTAGCTTAATAAAACCTGTAATGGAAGATCTTGTTTTCATGGAGGGGGTGGGGGCAGTGAAGGGGAGGGCTCAGACTGGACACACAAACATTTCTTTCTGGACCACCCTCACCAGCTCAAAACTGGAGGTGATGACAAAGCATCTGAAATTCCATTTCTGCTTAAGTCCTCTTCAAGTATTACAGAATATGAGACTCTAGTCTGTGGTTTCAGGCATTTAAGCTGGTATCAGGTATACAAGGAAAATATTAAGCATTTATTATACCCAACAAGTAAAAAGATTTTAAATGACTGGTTATTTTTGCTTTACAATATTCCAGTCTTCTCAATTTCAAATTAGGCAACAAGAGACCATTCTTTTTTCTGGTTTAGTTTCTACTCCACAATTCAAAAAGACCTAGGGCCAAAATATGGAGAACATTAAATGATAAACTAAAGGGCTATAAAGGCATCTGAAATAAAGGAATGGCAGGGTGACAACACAGTTAGGTGGAAAGAGGACTTGACTTGGAATCAGGAGATCTGAGTTTAAATCCCAGTTATAACCCAGTTTAAAGCCCAGGCCTTGGGCAAATCACTTAACCTAAGTCAATTTTCTTACCTGTAAAAATGGGGATATTATTTGCATTATCTGCCTCACAAAGCATTTTATGAGTTTCATGTTTTACATAAATGGATTTATTATTTTGCTCAAAGTAATGTTTTAGGAAGATTAAGCTGTAAGGCACATAATGCTTGCTGACTGACTAAATACTGACTTTGCTTTTATGAATACACAATTCACTACCTCAGGGAGCTGTGATTTCATCATTCTACCAATGACTATGACAAGGGCTATGACTCCTCCACACTTTGATGATCTAATGAGTTTCTGTGACCAAAAAAAAAAAAAAAAAATCAAAACCTGGTGGCTGACCATTCATCATTTAGTTAGGCTAATCCTAAAATGACAGTTCATTGGGAGGTCCCTATTCAAAACTGTTTCAGTCTGATGGGCCCCAACCAGGGCTTGTGCTCTGCTTTGCCAGTAAGAACTGAATGAGGGTCCAAGAGTCAAATTTTATGAATCCAAAAAGATAACACTAAATTACCATAATGCTATATTATATGTAATGCTATATGTACAACTAAAGTCAGAATTTGAAAATGGGGTCATTAGTAAAAAGAAATGACAAGCGGGTTACTAGGAATGATCCAGGGATTAGAACTGGAGACCCTGTGTCCATATCAGCTCTGACTACCATGCTAATTAACAAGATAAACTCAAGCCACTCTAGGTGATCCAGGAGTTGTGCCAAAGAATTCTGCATCTTTTGGACATAGTGCTCAGTGAGCATTAGCATCTGGGTAGATTAACTGAAGGCAGCATGCTGCCTCTTCCTACCCCTATAGAGAGGTAATTGCCAGTGACAAACTATAGGAACCTAAAATTCTCCAAAACAAACTTAACACTGCCCAAGGTCACATAGCATGTTACTTTTCTATCCAGACTGCCCACTCCAGCCATTACTAACAAGCAATGCTTCCATTTTCTACCTTTTCTTTTACAATACGTAAAGCAAGATTTAGACAACAAGGGGTAAAACATTAGATGATGGTAAGGCAACATGAAATAAAAAAGAACTAAAAGAAAAAAATTCAGAAAAATAAGTTGAAAAGACTTACTGGAAATATTTTGGGTTTCTTTTCAACGATGCCATATGGCCTTGTCTGCAACAAAAATAAGGTTCTGTTAATTTATTTTGATACTTTCTTCTAAAACTAAAGAATAACATTGTCAATAAGCACTTATTAAGTATATATACCCGTCCAATTATTTAAAACATAAATGGCTCTTCCACTTTCAGAAGTTAAGAACATTGTTATGCAACCATTGTTTTAGGGAAATAAACAGTTTATAAGGTCATGTGGACATAGAAATATAAAAATAACCTTTATATTCACAAGTTGCAAATATCTTGAAGCACATTTTCTTTCAAGAAATAAAATGCCTAAAAATTTTCTACCAGTTTTAAAAATCATTTTCTACTTATCTAAAATGTCACTTGAAAACATACCAGTATTTCTCAGTTTATGAGCCAGGAATAGAACAAAACCAAATTAACTTTTATTACCCAGAAAAGCAAAATCATTTAAGAATTCTGAAAAGATATCATCTGCATAAACTCTGGATAAAATAACTACTGTACTACCATTCTCCTATTATCTTCAGACATATACAGACCCTGAGACCGCTTCATTCAATTTATAAGACTTTTCCTTTCTTGGATAGAAGGAACTGGAGCTAAAAATTTGCCTAAAGCACCCTAAATTATGGTATTACCTATCCAAAATGGAAACATAATACAGATATAGGATTTACAACTTATTCATTTGACATGGATGTTCAGAAATAATACACTTAAAAATGGTTATTTTGTAGGTATATTATTGGGTCTTGGTCAGTTGTTCTCAAAAAAGCATGGTATTCTTTGCTGTACAGAATTATGACATACTAAACATTTAATTTGGCAGCACCATGGGAGGGTCAGGTTTCTCATATATAAAGTGTTTTTGTTGACTTTTTTTGTGAATTTGAGCTCTGATGTGTTCCGAGGTAAGTGCATATGTATAATAACAATATTGTTTATTTTGCAAATACTATATGTTACCATACATGTGCTTGGTTAGTTTAAAAAAAAAATTGGGAGGTAGTAAGAGAGGAGAAAGGAAAAAAGGAGAGAGAAAATGGAGAGAACAGAAAGCTGCTGAACTCAGAATCAAGAAGACCTATCTCTAAATACATAATGGCTGTGACCTCTCACAAATCATTTAACCTATCAGTGCTCTAAGCAGCTTTCTAAAAAAGCTGAATTGAAGAGAGGGTGCAATCTGCATGGAGCAGTAAAATTTATATTAAGCAAAACCATTTATAAATTTTATTTTATCTGCAATAATATAAAATCCAACATATTACAGCATAGTTTGTAGCACATTATTATATTATGACACATCCTTTGAGAACCACTGGCTTAGATGACAAAGACATTTCAGTACTTTAAGAACACTGTAAGAGTCAGAAAACCTGGAATCTACTCCCAACTAAACCATGAGACTCTCAACAAGTCACTTAATCTTTATAGGTCTTTTTTTCTCATCTGTAAAATCAGGTTCTAAGACTTCCTTCTCCTTATGAGTTAAAGATTATAGAAAAAAAAGAGAAGTAATTGAGCTGAATAAGGAGAAGGAAAATATTTGGTGGTTTGGAGGGCAATTAAATTTAGCAAAGAAAAATTTTGGAGAAATTGAGGAAAACCTGGAGGAAAACCTCCAGGTCCACATTCTTTAAGTGAAACTTAAGAGAGTAGGAAAGAGGGTCACTAGTTTTTACATAATATGTGATTTAAGTAAGTTATTTCAGGGAATCCTGTAGCCTCAAAGAATCAATCCTTTGTTCACTCCATGTAGGTTGGATGTAAAATACTTTTTTGCTCCTAAGCAAGTCATTAAACCTGTCTCCCTCATTTTCCTCATCTGTAAAATGGGGAAAATAACAGTACCTAACTCCCATGGTTGTTGCGAGGCTCAAATGACATAATACTTGTAAAGGGCTTAGCACAGTACCTGGCATAGAAAACGTGCTACAGAGTTCTGGTTCTATCTACATGTTACCCACAACACTGAACAACAAATAAGTGTCACATTAATAAATCGTTTTGTGCGTTAAAAAAAAAAAAAGGAATCTGATTAAGGAGGAATGGTGAGCAAGAACTTGAAGAGAAGTACTCAAAGAGAAGGTAAAGGATATGTAGTAGGCAAAACAAGAAAGAAAAGGTAAATGAAACAAATTGGTGCATAAAGCAATTTGATACAGAGGATTACGGAGTGAGGCAAAGTTGGTGAAAGAAAGGAGCCTGGGAAAAGGAGAGAGAAGAGTGGCTCTGAGAGTTGTTGAGACTAAAAAAATAAATTGATTGTATAGTCCAGGAGCTTTAAGGGTGTTTTGAACTACACATAGGTAGATCAAAAAACAAGGCTTTAAAAAACTGAAATCAGTAGGCTAGTAGGAAGAATTTTGCAATGATATGCTTTGAGTGCATGGTGTTTGTTATTCTGCCATACCAACTGACTGTGTTTCAAATGTACAATTGTCTCTCTTCTGGAGAGGAAGACCTGGAACAGACTCAAAGTTATAAGAACAAAAAAGTGTTTCTTTTTTAAAAAATGAAAATAGGGTTTCAACTAAAAAAAGGAAAAATAAGATGTCTGAAGTGGAAGAGGGGAAATTTACCCTTATCAAGAGGCTAAGGAATAGAAGAATTTAAACACTGAGAAAGAAAAGAATCAATTTACATTCAGAACTAAAAAACTAAGGCTTTTCCTTAAGAGGGAAAACTAGATGTTTTGAGGAGGAAGTAGATGCTTGTTCTTCAAGGAATGAAACAGTAGAGCTATAAAGAAGCTTTTAGGTTCAAGATCATCATAAATGTTGGAAGAATAGAAGAGTAATAATTATGACTACTCTTTTGGTCCAAGAATTATCAAAAAGGGATGACTAAAAAAAACAAAAACCAAAAAATGGATTACTAATCACTTCTTGTGATTCATATGGATACATGCTATTACCAAAAAGAGACCAAAAGTATTGTCTCAAACTACAAAATCTTGAACAAGAAACTAAAGAGCATAGTGACCCAAGTTGTGTATTCCACTGCTCCCCAGTAAAGGCAAGGAATGTAGAGGAGAAAAACTCATCTGGATGGTACTAAGAACATAGTATACAAGAATGGGATTTTGGACTATGGTTTAAAATGCAGGGATGACAAAACTCCTTCCCAGGGATGAAGTGCACCTAACGAAGGCCTACAAAAGTTTATTTCCTAGGTGTCTTGTAAATCTAGGCAAAGGGGTTTAAAAAAAAAGTTAGCTTAGGGACAAAACCATCATTGTATAGGCACAACATAGATAACATAGAAACAGGAGCTCTAGTGAATGAAGAACAGTGGTTGAGACACCTGGAAGTTCATAGAAGAACAAAATCCAAGAAAGGAGCCAGCAGTAAAACCCATGGCCTAATATATGTATATACAAATGTCTAAAGCTTAAGGAACAAAGAGAAATGAAAGTATGAACTTTTGAAGAGAGGAAAACTGGCTTTGTGGACAAAGATGGTGGTTGAATTCCTGGAGGTTGCTGGGAGCATCACTGAGAGAGAGAGAAGAGCTCAGGACACAGCCTTGGAGTATACTCAAATGGAAGGAGTAGGACATAGATCCTGGGCAGGGAGTAGGTAGATGGATCCTGTTGATCCTGAAAAGAGACTGGGAAGAATCTGTCAGACCTGCCAGAAAACAACCACCGCCCGAGTGTATCACAAAAAACCAAGGCAAGAACATTCAGAGGGTGACGGAGGGACTCTTTAGTATGTAAACTTCTATTTTTGCAGATCAGCCACTGTAATTTACAGTCTTCACTTCCTTCTAACACTGAGGAAGTACAATCAACAAGATTTGGCAAGTAATAAGCTCAGAGAAGAGTTAAGGAGTTAAATGAGACTGAGGAGTTGAAGAGAAGTCTTGGTTGCAGAGCATGAGTGACTGGAAGAGTGGTGGTAAACCCATCAGAAATAGGACAGCTAAAAGAAGGGGCAGGCTCAGGGAGGAAGACAATTTCTGATTTGGACATGTGAACTGAGCCTTTGGGGTATCCAGGTGGAGATGTCAAACAGGTAGTTGAAGATATCAGACTGGATTGTTGTTTGTTACAGGATTGTTACTGTTTGTCCTTCGTTGTTGATGAGTATCATGACATAATGAAGGTGATGCCATGACTTGCAAGTGAAATGGACTGAAGTGAGGAGGGCTGTGCAGAGTCACCAGCCTCACTTTCTCCCCCAGAGCCACGTGGATCCAGTGGCAAGATACAGATCAGGATGACTGGAGATGGCCCCAGGTTAAGTAAGGTAATGAATTAATCCAAGAGGTGTAAAAAGACTGCCTCAAAATGGACTCAAGAGAACATGGGAAGGAAAGCATTTATATAGCACTCACAATATGTCGGAGATTATGCTAAAGCTTTTGACAAATTATCTCAATTGATCCTCACAACCCTGGGAGGTAGGTGCTATTATTATCCCCATTTTACAATTGAGGAAACTGAGGCAACAGAGAATAGGTGATTTGCCCAAGGTCACACATTAGTGTTTGAGGCCAGATTTGAACTCAGGTCTCCCAGGTTCTAGGCCCAGCTCTATCTATCCATTGCACCTCCTAGCTGGCTCTGAGGAAAGAGGGCTGGATTCATGATATCTGGGAGTCCTTTGCACCACCACCCTAGTTCAGGTCAACATAACCTCTTACGTATTACTTTAGCCTTTTCATTATTGTACTTAGTCTCATCTTCCAGAAAACTGCCAAATTGATATTCCTGAAGCAGGAGGGTGACCATGTCACTATTCTCTGCTCAAGGTGCTTTAGTGGCTCCCCATTGCTTTTAGTGCCAAATTCTTCTGGTTGTTCATAATCTGGCTCCAGCATATCTTTCCATAACGATTAGGTATTATTCTTTCATGCCCTGCTTCAGCTCCATGTACCTATTTGCAGCTCCCAATTATGAGCGTGACTCTTCTGCTTCCCTGGCTGCATGTCCCTGCCCTCTAGATAATTCTTTGTTCATTTTGTACATATCCTGTCTTTACTTATCTCTGAATACATTGTATTTCCCCAGCAGAACATAAGCTCCTTGAAGGCAGAAATGTTTTCATTTTTGCCTTTGAATACCCAGCACCTACCACAATGCCTGCACAGATTATGTGTTTAATGAATGCTAGCTGACTAATTAACTTATTCTCCTCCTTCTTGTACTGCCAGAACCCTTGGTCCTAGGCTTCAAATCTACGGCAAATACTATTAGTTGTAGAGTTCAACTCCTTTATGAATTTCATTGGCTGTTCCAGGACCACCCCCATCTCACCCCCACCCCACCTCCACATTATTTCTCTAATAAAATGCATTCCAAATAATCAAATTCAAAGGAAGGAGTCTTGGGGACACTGACCCTTCAGTTTTTAAGTTGGAAATTACAAAGTAAAGCAATTTGACGTACACCTGGATAACAGTTAGCTTTTCATTATTTTACAACAAAATAAATGCATAACCCCAAACAATATTTACTTCAAATACTTACTTGTACATGATATTTGACATAATAGTGAACAATCCAGGCTGGTATAAGGAAATTAGCAAAAACAAACATTCCATTTCGATATGTCTTAAAAGCCTAGAAATAAACAAAAGTGAATGTTTGGAGCATACATACCAACTAAATTCACTGTAATAACATTATCTGTACATATAAGCTGTGTATTTTCTAAACCTCTATAAGATGTTCACACAATTTTTTTTCAAAAAACCCTGGCCTAAGATCCCTACTGAGGGCAGGACCGCTGAGGGAGAATTACACACCCATTACAAAGCAAGTCAGGCATTAAGGCAAAGGGTTTTTTGTAAGAATAACAGAGTAAGACTTTTAAAAAAATATATTGGGGCAGCTAGGTGGTGCAGTGGATACAGCACCGGCCCTGAATTCAAGAGGACCTGAGTTCAAATCCGGCCTCAGACCAAACACTTGACACTTACTAGCTATGTGACCCTGGGCAAGTCACTTAACCCCAATTGCCTAAAAACAAAAACAAACAAAAAAAGAAATATGTTAGGTATATTTTACCACACAACCTGGATAATGTCTAAGATTTTATATATAAATTATGAAAAAGTTTTATTCAATAGAAATCTCTAAGTCAAATTAACCCCATTGAGTTATCAATTTCCAATCCCAAACGTACAGTAAGTTAAGCTCCATTTACCCTGTGCTTCTAAACATAAGAGAAACAACACTGAACCTACAAACTGAGAAAACTATTTTCTCTGGGGTTGAGCAAAAATCAGCAGCAAGTGACTTCTGAGGGTCTGAAGCTGCCTTCATAAACCTACTGAACCCAAAATCATTCCTGAGAGGATTAACTGGAAAGTCAGTGATGGGGAAACAAACAGGGAATATGGTGTACTGGAGGGTTAATTAATATCTATATAATCAACATGTAGCTTGCAACTATAAAAGAATAGATGGAAGGTTTGCCTGGACACCTTGACAAAGTTTTAATAAAGTACAATGATATTCTTAACATAAAAGGTATTGAAGAAGAAAACGTGAAAGTGAGAGAGTAGTGTCTGGGAGGGAAAGGGGAGAAATTAAACAAATTTTTTTGGAGGGGCGATATGTGAGCAGAATGGTGCAATGTAAGGAATGGTGAATCTCCAGTCAGAAGACTTAGGGTCAAATTCTGGCTTTGCCATTTATTACTTCTCTGACCAGAGAACAATTCATTTTTTACCTCTCTGGCCCACAGTTTTCTCATCTGTGGAATGAGACCATAAAGCAAAATACCTGATAAACTGTTGATCTCTCAAATTTATCCCAATTTTTGCAATAACTTAATCTAACAAAAAGTTAAAATCATAAGTGAAATAATAAAATCCAAACTATTTAGCTTGTTTTTTAAGGCTACATATTTCATCTTTAACAAAACAACAGTAATGCTATATTTACTTCTATGTCATATTCCAAAGTGAGCAATTAGACGGGGAAGATGTGAATACTAGGAGTGAGACAAAGAATCACTAATAAGTCATGACAGAGTAGGTCATTTAGAGTCCCATCTTTGCTACTAGATCTGTAAGTTACCTAACTCAAATCATGTAAGACAGCTGGATGGTGTAGTTAATAGAGTACTAGGCCTCAAGTAAAGAAACTTCGAGTTCAAGATGGGCCTCAGACACTTGCTAGCTATGTTATCCTGGGCAAGTCTTAACTTCTGTCTTTCTCAGTTTCCTCAACTGTAAAGTGGGGATAATAATAGCTCCTACCTTGAAGGGTTGTGAGGATCAAATGAGATAGAGCACTTTGCACAGTGCTTGGCACATAATAGGTGCACTTAGAGTGCCAGGTACACATAGTAAGCACTATACAAATGTTTATTCTCTTTCATTCATGACTGTTAACTGCTAAGCCTGAAATGCCTCCCCACTAACTATTTTAAAATTTAATTTAATTTAAAAAAATGGGACTGAAAACAGGTTATCTCTTAAAGTCAATAAGGCTGAAACACTTATATCATAGCTGTAGTGAAGCCCCTTGAGGATGTTTTTGCCTTTCTTTGTGTCCCCAATGCTTAGCATGGTGCCTCATACAGAGTAGGGGCTTTAATACTTGTTGACTTGACTTGGACATTAATTATCATTTCAACATATTTAGATGCTGAAATAATTAATATTAAATCCTCACCATAATGACAGTTCTTTTTAAAATATTGTGATATTTCATTTTTACATTACATTTATAGATTACTCACACTTTGAGAGATTTGTGACAAAATAAAACTGTCAAGAAAGTATACACAACATTTTACATCTGTAGGCATCCTTCCCACCTTAATTAACAAATCTTTTTTTCTCTCCCTCTCCCTACCCCAGTGACAAAAAAAAAAAATTCTTAAAACATATATGCATAGTCAAGCAAAACAAATTCCCTCAATGGCTGCATACAAAAATGTTTACCTCATTTTGTACCCTAAATTTATCATCTCTCTGTCATGGATAGCATGTTTCAGCATCAGTCTTCTGAAATCATGAATGGCCACTGTATTGATCATAGATCTTACAGCTTTCAAAGTTATATTTTACAGTGTTGTTACTGTATAAACTATTTTCCTGGTACTGCTCATTTCATTCCTCATCAGTTGACCCAAGTCCTCAAAATTGTTCATTTTTATAATACTAATGTCAGAGGATAAACTGTTCTTCTGGTTCTGCTCACTTCACTCTGTATTAGTTCATAGAAGTCTTTGCTTTTTTTCTGAAATCACCAATTTCCTTATTTCTTGCAGCACAGTAATACTCCATCACATTCCTATACCATGGCTTATTCAGTCATTCCTCGATTGAAGGGCATACTTTTTTTTTTTTTACATTTTTTTTCTTTTTTTTTTTTAGGCAATTGGGGTTAAGTGATTTGCCCAGGGTCACACATCTAGTAAGTGTCAAGTGTTTGGTCTGAGGCCTCATTTGAACTCAGGTCCTCCTGACTTTAGGGCCAGTGCTCTATCCACCGCGCCACCTAGTTGCCCCAAGACATACCTTTAATTTCCAGTTCTTTGCCTCCTCAAAAAAGCTACTCTAATTTATTTTTTAAATAAAAGGCTTTCCTCAAGTGTTAGTTGACTGACCTTGTTTGAGTATAGGCTTAGCAGTAGCATAGTGGGGTTTTTTTTAAGTTTATCAATTTTTTCTGTATAATTCCACATTGTTTTCCAGAATGGTTGTACCAATTCATGGGTCCAAAGTCCTTCAACATTTACTATTTTCCTTTTTTGTTATCTGTTACTCTGATGAGTATGAGGTGAAATCTGAGTTGCTTTAATTTGCATTTTTCTAATTAGTAGTGATTTGGGGCATTTTTTCATAAGGCTGGATTTCTCCCCTTAAGAAATACCTGTTCATATCCTTAGACCATTTATCAAGTAGGGAATGATTCTTTTTCTTATAAATTTGAATCAGTTCCTTAAATATTCTGGTTTATATGCTGTTAATTGTTTTCTTTTAATGTATAAAAATCTGTCTCCCCCTGTGTTTAGGGTCCAGTGCCAAGCCAAGGAGGCCTGGTCCTTATTTGTTATGCAATTGGCATGTATTGCTTAATAAATTAATATGCTCAGAAGTTTGAACCTTTGTTTCCTCAGTTATTTCAGATTTTACCGGTCACATAAGACTTTTGTCAGAAAAACTTATTGCAAAGATTTTTTACCTAGATATTTGTTTCCTTTTTATTCTTAACTTCATTAGATTCATTTGTGCAAAAAGTTTTAAATTAAATCAAAATGATCTATCTTATCTTCTGTGAAGGGATGGGCATTTTTAAGTACCTACAATGCGCTGAAGTCTTTTATGAATATCTCATTTGATGATCTCTATTCTGTGATCTCTATTCTGTGGGTCATGAACTTTTCTCCTACCCATAGATATGATAGGGAATTTATTCCACGTTTCTCTAATTTGTTTACAATATGACTTTTATATCTAGGTGTGACATACCCATTTGGAGCTTATCTTGGTATGATGTTGATGTGCTAAATCTAATTTCTTCCATACTGCTGTCCAATTTTCCCAGAAGTTTTTATCAAATAGTGAGCAGCTTTGTATTTATCAAATCATAAGGTGTTACATTTTCCGTATCTTGTAGACGTAATCTGTTCCACTGACTGGTATTTCTTAAATGGTACCAAATTATTTTAATAATAACTGCTTTGTATTATAGTACAGTATAGTATAGTAAAGGACCTGCTAGGTCCTTTCTGTTACCATTTCTTTTCATTATTTCTCTTGAGATTAGTGACCTTTTTTTGGTCTCCATATGAATTCTATTATTTTTTCTAGTTTATAAAGTAATCCTTTGATACTTGATTGGTATAGCATTGAATAAGTAAATTAATTCAGCTATAGTATTGTCATTTTTTATACTGGCTCATCCCACCTATAAGCAATTAGTATTTTTCCAATTATTTATGTCTTTCTTTATTTTGTAAACAGTTGCTTGTAGTTCTATTTACATAGTTCTTGTATATATCTTGAAAGGTTGACTCAAGTATTTTGTACAATCTGTAGTAATTCTGAATGGAATTTGTCTTATCTCTTCTTGCTAGGTTTTAATGGCAGAAATGCTGATGATTTTTATGGATTTATTTTATATCCTTCAAGTTTGCTCAATTTGAATTATTTTTTTTTGTCTTTAGGGTTCTTTAAGTACATTATCATATCATCTGCAAAAAGGAATAATTTTGTTTCTTTTTTACTTATGAGGATTTCCTCAATTTTGTTCCTATCTTAATTCTACATCCAGCATTTCTACTGCTGTGCTAAACAGGAGAGGTGACAATGGTTGCTGTTATTCATCCTTTCTTCTCGAAGGACCAATGAGGACTTTCACATGAATTAGATATAAGTGGGGCAGAACTGCAGAAAGGTCAGCTTCACACTCTCCTCCAGAGTGATCAAAGTCCAGTGGTGAGACAAAGGTCAAGATGACTAGGGATGGCTCAGGATGCAGTGGGTGACCTTGGCCTTTCTAAATTAAGGCCAATGAGACTCCTCTATTACCAGGTTGCATGCCCCTAGGATATCTCACTCAGATAAATGCCTCAGCTTGCCCTTAAGTCATAGATATTTTAAACTAGAAAGGACTTCAGAGATCACCTAATCCAAGCTTACTTTCTTCTTTCATTTTGGTTTAAATTAGCACACTAAGACCCAAAAAAGTTAGATGACTTCCCAAGGTCACACAGCTAATTAGCGACAGAATGGTGATTAGGTCAAGTTCTCACCATTAATTTGGTGACAATGAACATTAGTGACAGCTCACAGACTGTTCTGTAGGATGGCAATTTTCAACCAATGGCATTCAAATTTTACTTGTTGTCAGGACTAGGTAAAGCAAAGGTTGACTAAGAGTTAGAGCATCTTGGAGGGAGCTCTAGAGAGCTCTGTCTGCCTCTTTTATTCTAACAATAATTAAGTTAAACACTGTTTAACTTAACAATTAAGTTAATAATTAATTAAAATACTGCTTTTCCAAAACCATACCACATTGTATATAGTCTTAAAAAAAAGGGGAGGGGGAAGGACCTTTACATTTTTGGAAATCATAAGGCCAGACACGTAAGGGAAGAGATAGGAGCAGTGTAGTAGCAAGGGAGAGGGAATAGAGGGAAAAGTCTTCTCACAATGTGGGATGATCAGTTTTGAATAGTGGCCTAGAGACTGTTTTGGGAGACTGTCTTTTCTAACACCACTAATGATGATTTCATATTTACACAACCCTTCAGGCTTTCCCATATATAACAATCATAACAATCCTGTGAAGGTATTGCTATATCCACTTTAATAATAGTTGTTATTAGCAGTAAGTAGTCAATGGTAATAGCTCTTTAAGTTTTGCAAAGCACTTTACAAATATTATATCATTTTATCCTCCCAACAACCATGGGATGTGGGTGCTATTATTATCCTCATTTTACAGACAAGGAAACTGAGGCAGATTTTACAAGAGAGGAAACTGAATCTCAGTGACGTTAGAAACCTCAAAAATGTCCCTGTTGTTGCACTAACAACTTAATTATTTCCAACTTATCCTGTATATAGCTTGTTTGTACACAGTTGTTTGCACACCGTCTCTCCCCCATTGGACTGTGAGCTCACTGAGAGCAAGGGCTGACTACCTTTTACTTTTCTACCTCCAGAGCTTAGCACCATTACTTGGACATAGTAGGCACTTAATAAACAAAACACTTAGTTTATTTAATTTAAACTTAATAAATAAAAATAATTAAATTAATTTAGTAAACGCTGACTGACTGACAAAAGGAAATGCTCCCGGGATGGATATTCAGAGGAGCAAGGCCTCTGGAGGTGCTTCCCCCTCCCCGCTTTTTTTTTTTTTCCAGGGAGGGAGGAGGCACGTCCTAGGGTAAGTGGGGCCGGGGTCACCGTCACTCACAAATCTCCTCCAGATGGAGTCGGTCTGCAGGAAGTTCTCCCAGAAGCCCGACAAAGTCTTCTGCCGGGGCAGTACGGGCTCCCGGGGGCTCAGCTCCTGGTCCTTTAGCCACTGTCTCCTCAGGGCTCGCAGCTGCTCCAGCCGCAGCTTCTCATCTGGAGTGAACCCCGACATCTCCTCAATCTCGCCGCCTAGAACAAACTGGATCGAGCCGCAGAGACCCCTGCTCAGGGACCAAGCGACCTTGCCCGGACAGTAGGCAGCGACGCTGGCGCCCGGTGATGACGTAGGCACCTGCTCTCCAGACCCGTTCCAACGATCGGCAGCCCTGGGGCAATGATGGAAATAAAGGCGGGGAGTGGAGGAGAACGAAGGCTGCGAAAGGCGGAGTGGGGAACGTCGAGAGGATCTGCGCACGCGCGCGTGTTTCCTTCTCACAGATGGCTTGGCGCCTCCTGGTGTTCAGAATTGCAGTGAAAGAATTAAAGTGGCTGCTGCTTTTGCTTGACCATCCATCCCTAGGGCTTAAAGTGCAAGTGTGGAATTCTGACTTAGCAGGCGTATTTAGACTTTGGAAGATGAAAGTCATAAAACACTGACTCACTTCCATCCTTCCTGTAGTGAATTCACCATTCATGCAAGCGAGTTGCAATATAAGCTAACTGCCTCTTCTGCCGCTTCCATGACTTGAAATGTTATTGGCCAAACTTTAATCAAGCATCCCCTATGTGAATGTAAGGCACTGTGGGAGGTGCTGGGAATACCAAGACAAAATGAAAAAATTCCTGCCCTCTATTATATACATTAATACATTTCTTAAAGTTGTAACATACAAGGTTAAGTTTTTTTTCTATTTTTGTAAATATATAATGTTTTACCAATCAGTCTGGGAGAGACTGCATGATGTAAAGAACACTGCATTTTAAGGCAGAAGTTGTGGGGTTGAAAATGAGGTTCTGCTATTTATGACCACCGTGACATTAGGCAAGTCACTTAATCTGTCTGGGCTTCAGTTTCCTTATCTGTAAAAGTATCTGGTTTGATTAAATATGGTTCCTTCCATTCTGGTTTTATATCACATGTAAATCCTATCTGCAGGATTCATTCACTCAACAACTAATTTATTAAAGGTCATGTTATTAGCTGCCTATTTCAAAATTACCAACTATCTTAATTCTCAAATCCAATGTTTTTTTCTGTTCTCATGCTCCTTGGCCTCACCCTTGCTACATCTGAAATTGTTGACCACCTCCAAGATACTCTCTTCTCTGAGTTTTCATGACACTGTCTCCTCCTAGTTCTCCTCCTACCAATCTAAGAGCTCTTTCTCAGTCTCTTTTGAAGTTTCACCATCCAGTTAAGTCCACCTTCTAACTGTGGGTGTTCCTCAAGGCTCTATCCAGGGTCCTATTTATTATCTTTTCTTTCTATACTCTCTGATATAGTGACATCTTTAGCTCCCATGATTGATTATCTCTATCCTGGTGATACCTAGCTGTAGACTCTTTCCTCAGATTCAGTAAGCATCACTTACTGGTTATTGGACATTTCACGTTAGACCCCACTTCCCCCTAGACTTAGTATCACAGTGATCCCTCATTTAGGAAGATATTGAATCCATTAAACTGCCTTCAAAAGGAGAATGGGAAGGGGGAGGGTAAAATTGTGTGAGGCTATTTACCTCTAAATAGAATATCCTGCTTTTATTAAGCCTCTTTTAACCTCTTAAATTTGTTCAGTCTTGCCTCACTATATTGCCTATGGTCCAGATTCATGTATCATAATATTTCTCTACAACTGGGGAGTTTGTTAGAATTATTATTTTTTTTTAGCCAAAGACAAGGTTATTAGAACATTTGTCATATTGGGCAGACTCTTAAGGAGTCTGAACATTAGAGAGCTACTGGCTAGATTATAAGAATCTGAGCAGTGGCTAGATTTTAAGAATCTGAGCACCTTAATGGAGACAAGATGGACCTGCTATACAGAAAGACTGTGGGAGAAATCTAGGAGTGGCTAAGTAGTCTGGGGGAGGGGAGGACTGTGAGGTAATAGAATGCCAGGGACCTGGACCACTTGGCCAAGGGAGAATGGAGCCTAGCTGGGATTAAGGATTAAGGATCCTAGATTAAGGATTTAAGGCCATAGAGAGATAAGACAATGGAGGGCCAGGCTAGGTTAAGGGTTAAGGCTAACAGTTTGGGCATAGCCACAATGAAAGGCCAGTTGATGGGATTATAGCCTCAGGCAACACCAGAGTTTTGGCCATGTGGGAAAGTCCAGGGTTTTTCCTTTTTGGAGTCTAGATCCCATCCTCATCATTTCCCCCTCAAACAAATGGGATCCAAATTCTTTTGAGGTAAGTAAGGGATGAAGGACTTGGCTTCTGAAACTGCTTCCTGCTGGCAAAGGGTGTAGAGCTGTCACTGCCTCAAGGGGGTCCCAAAGAGGAGGTTGACAGGAACCAAGCACAGGCTGCATTCAGGGAACAATGGGGGGACATTGGCTGGTACCCTCTGTTTGCTACCAACTGTAGGTGAATGGCCTGTAGTCTAGAAGACACAAATCTGACAGAAAAGATTGCAGGGCCCAGATATGACAGGATAAAACATCCTTAGTTCTGTTTGGATTCAGAGAATTCAGTTTTCCAACCATACAGTATCAAATCCACTTCATAGCCAGACTCAGGAATAGCCCGGTGGGTAACATTCCTTTTTCAAAGGAACATAACAGGGAAATTGAGCCAGGAGGATACCATCTTAGACTGAGGCTAAAATTGTCCTCTCAGCTTTTCCCAATGTTGACTTCCCACCAGTATCACCTTCTCTGAGTAGCTTGTGGCATTCCTCTCAATTGGATTATTGATTATCAGTGGATTAAGATCCATCAGACAACTCAAAATAAAATCCCATGAGCTTTTTTACTTCAAACAGCAAGTTTCACTAATTACAGCTTAGGAAAAAATTTTCCAGGATTTAAATCTCAAGTTTAAATTTGTCCTGTTGTAAAAAGCCAATCATTAGAGATTTCTACATGCAAATTCTCAGCAAATCAAAACCCAAACAAGCTTTTTGGCAAGTTTACTCATTAAAACAACAACCAACAATAGCCAAATTATTTTAGTGGTAACCAAATTATGAAAAATTGCTTGACATAACTGATATAAAAAGTTCACCAATTTGAAACTTGAAACAAACCATTACCAACCAGATGACTTCAGTTTTGTTAAATGCATTTCCAAATTAATTTACACGAAGAATCAACATCTCATCATTAATTTTAAAACTACAAATTTAAAAGAGCGTGCTTACCCAAGTGGGGAGGCTAGCTTCTTAACCTTGGGCAGGATGTGCTGAACCCAGGTGATGCTTCCAGGCAAAGGTTGCCCTAGGGCTGAAGGCCATTGCCAGCGGGGCCCACACTGTAGCTGCTGCCCCCCCCTTCCTTTCCCAGGTGGGGGAGGGCAAAATCAAAGGTGAGGGGTAAAGGGTGAAACTCTCTTCTCCTATGAGAGAGGTTAACAGATGCCCTCTTGACTCAAGGGAAGGGAGTGACCAGGGTCGTAAGGAAGTGTTTCAAAACTCCTTAATGATCAATCACAAAACCTCCAGAATCTGCCAAGATGTTTTTAGCTGTTCTAACTTTTCCCTGTAATCTCCATGAAGAAGGATTCAGGGGTGTAGTGGGAAGGGGATAAGTAAGCCTCAGGGAACCAAAAAACTACTGCAGTTTTCCCCAATTCCCTAGCCCAGAGAGAATTGACCAAATTGGGCATACACTTCCTGATAGGCTGTCTGTCCTTGTCCTCTATGCTACGGAAGGTGTACCCAGGTCCATGGCCTTGAACTGACCTAGTGGACCGAGAGCCTGAGAGTGTCAGGCTGAGTGCTAGACAGCCTCATAACTGTTTGTCTAAAAAGCACCTCCAAAACTTTGGTTCTTAGAGAGCGACCCCAACTACAGAGCAAGAAAGGGCAGGGGGGAGGCTTACATACCTCACAGTCTTGGCTAGAGAAGAACTTGGGGGTAGGCAGTTTCCCTATATGGGACACCAAAATGTTGAGGTTTAGGGGTTTAGGGGTGCTGGTACTCCAAAATCACAAAACGACAGTCCTGGCTGAAAGAATTTAACCCAAGCCTTCTTTCAGCCAAAGACAAAGTTTATTAGAACATCTGTCATATGGGGCAGATTCTTAAGGAGTCTGAATGTTAGTGAGCTATTGGCCAGATTATAAGAATCTGAGCCAGTTTGTAAGAATTATTTAAAAAAAAAAAAAAACCCCACAAAGCTATTTTCATTTGGATCAGCCCCCAACCAGGAGAAAAGTGTGACATTTTAAAGCTAAATTCAAACCTGGCTCCTTTTTTCTTTTGTATCTCTGTAATCCCACACATTCATTGGCCTCCCTCTTTTGTAGCTTCCCATTCCAAAATAATCAAGAGCAGTAGGATCATTCAGATTTTGCCCAAAAATTAAAAACAAAACCCAACTAATAAAACAGAAATTAGAAGGGAAAGTTTAAAGGGCAGAATGTGCTTAGGAATCAACTTCTGCCTCTCTCTGGCAGAGAGGGAAAGGTAAAGAGGAGACTGTGATTTACAGTTGGATAACATATTCCACAGGATAGAGTGTCAGTATGACCAGTAGTTCAAGACATCCACTGCTTGGGGATACCAACTGTTCCATTTTGGCCACTGAAAATAAAAGTAAAGTAAAGCTGCACCTTGGCCCATAGGCTGTTGAGCCTCAGGGCTTACCTGTTCAGTCTGCTGACTTGCATTGCAAAATTCCTCCTTGTGTTGCGCCCTCTCTCTCTTGACTTCTATTTGAACCTCACTCTCAGCTTCTCTCCTCCCCTCTGACAACCCACAGTTGTCATCCCATTCTGTCTTTGCTTTGGCTCAGGGCTTCCCAAAATGGGAACAAATCAGTGTTAAAAGAAATTTTTAAATTTCCTTTTATTAATCTTTATTATTTGGGATTCAGGGTCACCTTTCCTGTTTAGGAGACTGTTTGGTTGGTTGAAACTTGTCCCATCATGCTAAAAAGATGCTAAAACTTAGTAAAGTCCCTCAGACATTCCTGAAATAAGAAGCCAAAAGGGAGGCAAGGTTTCCTAAAATAATTTGATTAGTTTTATTTATGGAAGGATCTCAACATACTCTGACTTTGTGGTTATCTTTTGGCATATAAATCTCCTCTCTCAATTAGCCTTTTGTAAATATAACCTTGAAGGATAAATATCACCAGACTAACTTGAAAAATAATTCCCTTAAATTTATCTCTGTAAAATTTTGTTTGTCCTTCCCCTGGTTAACGTGTGAGATTCTGTCTTCTTTGTGAAGGCATAAAACAAAAATTATTTCTCTGTCTATCTGATGTAATTGGAAACTATGAGAACCCTAATGGGAGTTCAGAATTATTTTTTCTGAGCTCTGAACTTGTATTTAAGCATAATAAAACCTAGATTTTAACCTCTATCATCTCTTTGTGGTGATAGTGTTATTAGGCAGCATTTACCTATCACAAGAAGTCAGTGAGAATATTTTCACCAGGAGTGTGCAGATGGATATTTACCAACTGACCCTTAAAAAAAAAATCTGTTTTTTCTAATTTGTTCCCTAGAAGAAACTATGCTAGACTGCATTTCCCAGAAGCACATGCAGCTAATCTCTGAAAGCCTTCCCTCTGCCTTCAAAGGGATGGATGTTTGCAATAGACAGTTTACACTCAATATTTCCAAAGCAAAACATTATCTTTTCCCCAAAAACCCACTCATCTACCAAACTGTTTCCTTGAAAGGTGTCACCATTCTTCTAGTCTTCTAGATTTGTACCTCCATTATTAATCCCAATGTTAACCCCATGGTGCAATGGAAAGAGCAGTGAATTAGGAATCAAAAGATCTAGGTCTGAATTCCAACTCAGTCCCTTATTACCTGACATTGGGCAAATCATTTAACCTCAGTGGGCTTTAGTTTTCTTTTCTGTAAAAGGAGAATGCTGGCCTAACATGAGGTCTGTGAACTTATTTTTTAACAATATTTTTATTGTTTTTCAATATAGTTACTTTCTTTTGTAATCTATGTATTTCATTTTATGCATTAAAAAGCATTTTTCTGAGATGACAGGTCCATAGGCTTCACCAGACTTGCCAGAGCAGTCATGACACACAAAAAAGATTTAAGAACACCTGAATTAGATTAACTCTAAGATCTATTCCAGCTTTAGCATTCTATGAATATTGGAAATGATAAATGACAGATTGACAAATCTGAAGGAGTTCCTGTAGCATTGATTGGTTTCAAATATATCGATCAATGTTATTAACTAGCTAAGTGACCAAGTCCTTCAATCTCTCTGGGCTTCAGTTTCTTATTTTTTAAAACAAGAGAGTAGGAATATACAATCTTTAGGGTGTCTTCTCCACTAAGATTCTGTCTATGAAATTCTACTCTTACATATACTGAGAGTATCCACAAGAGGGCAGCTTTGTTTGTTGTAAAATAAATCTTCCAGTAATAAATTTGGGCTAACGTGACTATTATTATAAAAGTGTCTGGACCTTACACAGGAGCCTGGAGGGGTAAGAGTTGGAGAGAGAGGAACAAGGAAAAAGTAGATGAGAAAGGGTGGATTGCTGAGTGTTTGGAATAGTATGTGAGCACAGTTACAGAATCAGTCTCTTAGAATTTGAAAGAACCCTAGACCATCTAGTGCAGGGATTTATTCTATAATATCCTTGACACGTATTTAACCTTTTCTTAAAGACTCCTAGTGATGAGACTTTAGTACTACTATATTCTATTTTGAATAGCTCTAATTGTTAGGAAGTTCTTTATGTTAAGCTACAGTCTTTACCACTGTAATTTCCACACATTGGTTCTAGTTTCATCCACTAGGACCAAGAAGAACAAATCTAATCCATCTTCAGAATGACAACCCTAAAATATTTTAAGACACTAATCATGTCACTCCCTAAATTTATTTTTCACTAAGCTAACAGTCCTCTTCTCCCCCACCCCCCAAATAATCCTCATTTGGCATAGTTTCACCATTTTACCATTCCTTTTATTCTTGTATGGTTGCGTACCAGATTCACAATGTCTTTTCCAAAATGCAGTGCCCATCACTGAACACAGACATATCATGACCAGGACAAAATATATTTGGATTATTATCTCCCCATTTATGAACACTGTACTTCTATAAATGAAAGCTAAGATTACATTAATCTTTTTTGGCTGTTAGATCACTGTTATATTACAGTTTCATATTATGCTGTTGCCCTTGCAATTTATTTGCTGAATCCATGTGTAGGACTTATTTGTGTATATGTAATAGCAGTTACCAGGGCCTAATCTGCTGGATCAAGGAACTTCTCATGGAATCGAGTCAGTGCCATGGTCCTTCATGATCAGTGCATATTTAATACCTTTGCTGAAGAACATAAACAAAATTGGAATTATGCTCCCAGAGCTATTAGCCTGTGCACTGTGGTTGTGGTTTATCCTTCATCCTCAAAGAGGACCATGACATCAGGGAGATGCAATGACTTGCAATTGACTTTGATTTGAGTGAGGGAGGGCTGTGCAAAGTCACCAGCCTCACTTTCTCCTCCAGAGCCAACTGGGTCCAGTGGCCAGATATCAGTCAGATCAACTGGAGATGGCCCAGGATGCAGTGGGAGACCTTGGCCTTTTTAAGCTAAGGTCTTTCCAGGTTCTCACTTTGAGTGAGGCAATCCCATTCAGTGGATTTGAGTGAGGCTATAAAGAGGCCTCTTTAAAGAGGGAGTCAGAGGATGGTCCCTTTAACCAAAAAGAAAAAAATCAAATTGGGAGGGTTAGACCCTCGGGACCACTGGTCAAAAGAAAAACAGTTACTGTTTACATTCACTCTGAGCCAGGAGGGACCAAAAAAATAACCATTAAGTGGTGCTTGGGCAGGGACCTATTGTTGTCCAATCCAGGAGATCCAGAGTGAATTGAGTTTCAGGCTTAGTCTTTGAGAAAGAGATCTAGCCAGTAGACCCCAAGCTAACTAGGTAGCTTTTGGCCATCAAAATTTACCTTCCTTTGGGCAGAACAGAGGGGGAAGGGGAGGAGAGGGATGGGGAGGAGAGGAGAGGAGTAATGGAGTACCCTTTGATCCAGTGATATTCCTGCTAAATCTATACCCTCAAAGACATCAAAGAAAGAAGAAAAGGACCCATATATACAAAAAATGGGCAGCTAGGTGGTACAGTGGATAGAGCACCAGGCCTAGAATCAGAAAGACCTGAGTTCAAATCTGTTCTCAGACACTAGCTGTATGACTCTAGGCAAATCACTTAACCCTGTTTGCCTCAGTTTCCTCATCTGTAAAATGAGCTGGAGAAGAAAATGGAAGACCATTTTAGCATCTTTGCCAAGCAAACCCCAAATGAAGTAACGAAGAATTCATTACTGAATGACCACAACATACGAAAATATTTATAGCAGCTCTTTTTTCTTTGGTGGAAAAGAATTAGAAATTGATGGGGTACCCAACAATTGGGAAATGACTGAACAAGATATTTTATATGAATATGAAGGAAAGTATTCCTTGTGCTATAAGAAATGATATAAGAAACACATAAGATATAACAAAAGACCCTCAGGGTTGCTGGCCAAAAGAGAAACAGTTACTATTTACATTCACTCTGAGCCAGAAGGGCCCAAAAAATAACCATTAAGTGGCGCTTGGGCAGGGACCTATTATTGTCCAATCTATGAGATCCAGAATGAATTGGGTTTAAGGTTTGGTCTTTGAGAAAGAAATCTAGAGGAAAAAAAATTAAAAATAAAATAAAAAAAGAAATGATTTTTTTCTTTTTGGTTAAAGGGGCCATTCCTTGACTCCCTCTTTAAAGAGGCCTAATCACTGAATGGAATTGCCTCACTCAAAGTGAGAACCTGGAAAGACCTTAGCTTAAAAGGGCCAAGGTCTCCCATTGCATCCTGGGCCATCTCCAGTTGTCCTGATTGATATCTGGCCACTGGACCCAGCTGACTCTGGAGGAGAAAGTAAGACTGGTGACTTCGCACAGCCTTCCCTCACTCAAATCAAAGTCAATTGCAAGTCATTGCATCTCCCTGATGTCATGGTCTTCTTTGAGAAGGAAAGACAAATCACAACTTTCTCATCCAGAAATCAACCAGTGTGGGAAATCTTCAGCAAAGACTTACCCAGGCTAAGAGCTAATCTGAGTTTAGGCAAATGGGTGGATTGCTGCTCATTGTGCTTACTCAGACAGCTCTGGGAAAATGCGGATTCTCTGTTTTGTCTAACAGGTGATATGGAAATTGATAAGTCTCTTTAACCAAGACTTAGGTGATCCAAGTCACAGTACCCTGAAGACACTCATTAGAATGAGTTCCCATCTCATTTTAATATTCATTATATCATTAATTAACCAATCAGAGTTGATTACCACCCTCAGGAACACCCACTCTCTTTCAAGAGCATACAAACTGTGAGCCCACCACTTTGAGGGGTTTTGGCATTTGAGGGTACCACTGACCACTTTTATTAACAAATTGCTAGCATTATTAATAAAATGATTAGTTATCCAGAAACTATGTCTCTTGAACTTTTTAAATGTCACAAGGTATACATTGTGAGCCAGAGAAAAATCTGAATCCTCCCTTTTTAGGATCAAGGTCCCCTAGAACTAAACAGCATCAGGGTGAGTCCAGAGATAAGAGTCCCTTTTCCGGAAAGAGGTTCCTCTGGGCCATAGGTCACAGCTATATTAAATTTCTTGTTAATATAACTAAGTTGGCCACCAATTTTTTCAGCCCAATGATTCATAATGTCTGTCTAATAAGGCCTCAGAGAGGAATTGCCCTCTGTATCCATGGAGTAAGACTTAACAATGAAATTATGCATACTTGAAGGCAATACTTCAAGGAGGTGGAGTGGAAATTTACTCTACAAAGGCAGATCCTAACCTATCTGTAATTTAAAGTCTAAGAGAATTGTCTGAAGTTCACAGAGGTTAAATGACCTGCTTATCATTAAATGACACCAGCAAATGTCAGAGGTGGAATCTGGACCTAGGTCTTTCTGGATCTAAGTCCAGAGTTCTATATATTAGACCGTGCTTTCTCTGTATCCATGAAGAATTGAAGTAAATTTCATCTTATTGGATTCAGCCAGCCTTCAGACAGACTTCTTTATTTAAAAAAAAGCCACTTAATTAACCATTAGTATTTCTAATTCTTTAATATAATTTATACCTATTTTCTGTGCTATGGATAGAGTCTGGAGTCTGGAAGATCAAAGTTCAAATTCAGCCTCAGACACTAGCTGTATGACCTTAGGCAAGTTAAATCTCTCCATTTGCCTCAGTTTCCTTATCTGTGAAATGGGAATAATAATAGCATTGTATCTCCCAGGGTTGTTGTGAAAATCAAGTGAGATACTATTTGTATAATACTTAGCACAATGTCTGGCACATAGTAGATGCTAGCTGTTATTTTTTCAAAGTGATTACAAAGTACAGTCATAAACCAAGGGGCATACATTCTTTGGAAGAGGGATCCAAGCATAAACTACTCTATTGACCCTACTGTTATTACTCTCTGTTGAGAACAGACCTTCAGTTTTGCCAAACATTCATTCTGGTGTGCATTTTTCAGAACATTCTTTCACTTCTACCTTCTAATGCATGTTCTACAAACCATTTGTTTCACAGCACAGAATCATAATGACAAGACCAGTAAATCCAATGAATTCTCTCAAATAACTAAATAATAGTTTAGATCTTTTTGGTTTATTGTTGAGGGCAGATAGTTTCATGTCTGGTGCAGTGGATGGGGATGGGGGGAATGGGGAGAATGAAGTTAGAAAAGCTTTGAGGTTTAGAAGGAGGAGAGAACCTGAGTAGTCCAAATTGTCTCTCTGCAGAGTCTAAATTCACAAGAAAATTGCTAAATTTTAGCTCCATATTGTGTTGTGCAGACATGGCATAAGGTTCTTTAAGGGATATCTTAAAAAGTCCTTGATGAGAGACAAAATGAAATGGTTTTTTTTTCTATTTTTAATTAGCACCCATCTCTTCTACCATGATTTAATTATAGCTGCCTGTTGTTTCTGCTTTTGATATTATATATTGTTCCTTTGATGTTTGTCCTTTTTATTCTTTGATCTTGATGCACCTGCTTTGAAGGTATAGGAGCCTGAATTTAGTGGGGTTTTTTCCTCCTTTCTTTTTTGGTGATGAGATGGGTGATGGGAATATATGAAAGGCTTGCCTGTTTACTTTTCTCCCTCTATTTATACATTTCATTAGCAGCATGATGACACATTATTCCTAATGACAATAGTTTATTATTTTGTTCATTTTCATAAGAATCACAAGTCTCACCTTTGATAGCACCTCTACCGCTATTACTACTACTGCCTAAATACATTTGTGCCCTCAGACATTTTTTTTCATTTTCTTCTAAATTTTAAAATCGCAGAATTCTAGAGTTTGAAGGAAACTGAGTGACTGATCTAGTCCAACCCATACTGGAAAAAAAGAATCCCCACCAGCACACACTGCCAGTGGGTCATCTAGTCTTTGCTTGAAGACCTTCAGGGATGCAGAAGCTGCAAGGGCCCAAGCAGGCTCTGATTGTTCAGTTCAGTCATTTTTCTGTTGTATCTGACTCCTTGTGACCCTTTTGGGGGTTTATATCAAACCTACATCTTTGCAACTTTCATACATCCTCATACTTCTGTTCTCTGGGACAAACAGCAAATACAATCTCTTTTCCATGGAATCTTTTCTCTTTCAAGTCTTAAGATATTGATCATATAACCTGGAGCCTTTTGCTCTTCAGACTAAACGCTCCCAGTTCATTCAACTCATCTTTTTATGATGATGTGGTAGAAATAGTATTTTGCATAGGCTGGGGTGGTTTCCATTTCACCTGACCCCCAATAATCAGGACAGAAGTTACTATAAATTAGTATTTAGATAGTGTCTCCCAGCAACTTATATTATCCATTCCTACAACACATTCACCTTAATTAGCCACTAGACTATGACCCAAACTAGGGGTATTCCACTCACAACTCACTTACTCCAGATACTCTTTCTCTTGGTGCTTGTGGTAGAAGCAATAACCTAACCCCTGCCCCCATTTAAGTTGGCTTAGTTGTTCCTATTATATAAATTTCCTATTATATAAATATTATTATAAAATGCTTACTCTGCATCAGGCACTGTGCTAAGTACTTTATGATTCTTATCTCACTTGATCTTCACAACAATCTTGAGAAGTAGATGCTATCATTTTCTCCATTTTACAGATGAGAAAACTGAGGCAAACAAGTTACATGACTTAGCTGGAGTCACATAGCTAGTAAGTGTCTGAGATGGATTTGAATTCAGGTCTCCCTGACTCAGGACCCAGAACTCCTCACCAACTAGCTTCAACCATCCTCAAGATTTGATTGTCTCAAGAATACTAAAGGTATAGGCTGTTGTCATCCCTTTTTGGTTGCCTTGTTGTTCATTCTTCATTCTCAAAGAGGACCAATGACATCATTCATGAGGGTGATGGCTTGACATCTCGAGTAGATTGGATTTAAGTGAGGCAGAGCTGTGCAAAGTCCTCAGCCTCACTCTCTCCTCCAGAGTAATTAAAGTCCAGTGCCAAGAGAAAGGTCAAGATGACTGGCAATGGCCCAGGATGCCTTCTGGTTGCCTAAATACAAAATAGCTACCTAGAGTTTCAGGTGCCTTCTAATGCTTGGCTGGTGGAAAATGATGGACAACTCAGGCCAGGGGACTCTTCTCAGTTGAATCAACTTGGAGTGTCTTCAATGCCTGTCCTTTTTTGAATATCCTTCTCCTGCTATGGTTAAATAAATCTCCTTTGTTTAATTGTTCAATGACCTAAGAGTGCTTTATTTTGTTCCAATGTAGAAGATAAACCACCAGGGGACTTGACCTAGTCAGGCCCAACTCAAAACAACTGGTATAGTCATATAGGAATGAAACAGAATTATCTTCTTGATGTGGGGGAGTGGGCAGTACTGGACTATTAGAGATAATGTAGACCAAATCACTCATTTTATAGATGAAAAAAATGAGGCCCAGGGAGATTGTGACCTATCCAAGGTAATGTCAGCAGTAAGCACCAGAGCTAGAATTCAAACCTGAGAGGTACTCGGATTACAAATACAGTCTTATTTGTTCAGTACCATGCATGTCCCCAAGGTACTGATTAATTCAAGGTAGGGAGTGCTTGAATTCATCAGTGGAGGAATTTGAGTGGACAATTTTAAGTAGAAAGAGCTTCAGTTCAGGAGAGGAAATTTATATTGAGGAAATATAAATTGGAATTGAGAGATTTAACTATAGGTGTAGGATTAAGAAGAATACTTTGAAGTTTTCAAAGTATTGAAATGCATGGCTGAATCTCAGTGTCATAATTAAAAACAACCACTAGAGGGCTGCTTTTCAAAGTATTACAATACTCTAATCTGGGAGTCTTGGGTGACGGAGAACCAGAGCTGAGGGTAAAATTGTAATTATAATCCCTCATGAAAGAAAGGAAATGGTATGTTTGGGGGAATCATATAGTCTAATTATTGATATTTTTCCTAAATTTTATTTGATATAGAAGTAGTTCTATGTTTAGTTCTAAATGATGGAGGAACTTAGCTAGCTGAGTTGCCTAAATTATGTGTTTTGGTCTAAATTAGAGGTGTTTGGAAATTGACAACATACATGGAGGTATTTTGGACACCATAAAAATGTTGCATCAGCAGTGATAGTGCCCTAGTCTAGAAGCCTGGCTGGAACTGTAAATTTCCCTCGCTTCAGGGTTTTTAAAAGCCAGCATCAATTCTTTTCAGAGCTGTATATTCAGAGCTCTATTAATTTCTAAATCCCAAAGGTTACTCTCCTCTATGGATTCTGGCAACTCCAAACAGCCCAAAAGTACCTAACTAAAATTTTCTATGAATCTAAAGGAGAGCATGGTAGCAAAGGGCAATAACTCCAGCATTAGTAACTCAGATCTATCTGCCAGCAGCCAAAAAACAAAACAAAACAAAACAGAAGACTTTTTTTTGCCCTGTGGATCCTTACCCCATTACCACCCCCATTTTCAAGAGCTCTTGACAGGACAGAACAAGAGGTATTGTTGCCTCCTTCTTCCTTACTTCCTACCTAGGAAATCAGTGTTTGCCTCCTTTATATCATTTTAAGTGGACCCACATTAGATTGATCAGGGAGTAAAAGGACATTTATACTATTGCCAGTAGGGGAACCTGCACATCTGGCACTTTTAGTGACCTAATAAAATTGGAGGAAGGGAGCAACAGTGACCTATTTCTCCCTAATGATTTCCCATGGAGTTTGCTGGATAGTATATGGACTTTATTTAACTTTCTGCTGGCAAGCCAGAAATGTTAATAAAATAGGAAAATATACCCTATAGCCTGTGTATACTTCCCCTTCACTGCTCACTATCATCTTACCACTAAAAGAAGAAAGAACTGGTGACAATTCTATAGGCTACAAGATTTTAGGAGCCTGTTTCTGCTTTGTCACTTTTTGTAAAGAAGGCTGTAAACACTCAAAGGTATACTTGTGACCAGTTTTATGGAAATGTGCATATGGTTATCTCCAAGAATAATGTAATCATTTTCTCTTATCTCATGAACAGGGCAAACTTTAAGTGAGCTTTTTGTGAGGAAATATTTGTCTTTATGATAGATGCATACTGCAAGTGGCATCACACAAAAGATGAGGAACTAAAACAGGAAAGGGACTCAACCTGTGATACACAGTGAACTCTATGTTAGAGTTACATAGGCTGAGCCTGAGGCAGTACATGTGTAGTACTGAACAACGTGCCAAGAAATGGCTGGCCCTGTTTAAAATTGAGAAATGGGCCAAGTTTCTCTTTTGTTTCTTTCATCTCCCCTTTATATCCCTTCGTCGCCATACCCTCTACCTCTCTCACTGTTTAGTGCTCTCTAGGTGCACATATAGAAGTAGCACAAACTAATTCATGCTAAAGTGTTGCAGACTAATACAATCTTAATGTTAATTATTACCTCTTCAAGGAAAATGTGCATTTTAAAAGAAGACTAAATAGAGAAAACAATGTCCAGTTCAAACGAATGATTCCCTAAAGGCATAATTTTAGACACTATGGCTCCTAATTAGGGAAGATTTTAAAAGAAGAGAAGCCTTTCTCTTAAACTGTAACATGTTGGCATTCTATTTGTCCTTAGGACTGACCTGATCAGAAGAGGTGCTTCAATTAAATCAAAGAGTCTGCATGTTCAGTTTTTATCCTTATTTGCTGAGAGGATGATGAACATGATAAATGTGTACCTATTTTTAATTTTTAAAAGAAAAATAAAATGAGAAAAATATGCTTCAATTTGCACCCAGAGTTTATCAGTTCTCTCTCTTGAGGTGGATGGCATTTTTTTAAATCATGAATCCTTTGGAATTGTTATGGATCATTGTACTGATCAGAGTAGCCAAGTCTTTCACAGATGGTCATCATTACAGCATTGCTGTTAGTGTGCACAATGGTCTCCCAGTTCTTCTCAATTCACTTTGTGTCAGTCCACATAGTTCTTGCCATGTTTTCCTAAAACCACCCCCTTCATCATTTCTTATAACACGATAGTACTCCATCACAATCATATGCCACAACTTGTTCAGTCATTCCCCAATTGATGAGCATGCCCTCAATTTCTAATTCTTTGCCACCACAAAAAGAGGGGCTACAAATATTTTTGTATAAATGAGTCATTTTCCTTTGTCTCTTTTTTTAAAATAATGAATTTATTTATTTTTAGTTTTCAATAGTCACTTCTATAAGATTTTGAGTTTTAAATTTTCTCCTCCTTCCTCTCTTCCCCCCTCACCAAGGCAGCATGCAATCTGATATAGGCTCTACTTATACATTCATATTAAATATATTTTCACATTAGTCATGATGTAGAGAGGATCTGGAACTAATGGGAGGAATCAAGAGAAAGAAGAAATAAAACAAAACAAAAAAAAAACAAAAGAAAAAGAGAGCAAACAGTATGCTTCCATCTGCATTCAGACTCCTAAGTTCTTTCTCTGGATGTGGATAACATTTTCCGTCATAAGTCTTTTGCAGTTGTCTTAGATCCTCGCATTGTTGAGAAGAGCTAAGTCTGTCGAAGTCAGTCATCTCACAATGTGGCTGTTACTGTGTGCAATGTTCTCCTGGTTCTGCTCATTTCACTCTACATCAGTTCAAATAAGTCTTTCCAGGTTTTTCTGAAGTCTACCTGCTCATCATTTCTTATAGCACAGTAGTATTCTATTATATTCATATACCACAACTTGTTCAGCCATTCCCCAATTGATGATGATCCATCCCCTCAATTTCCATTTCTTTGCCACCACAAAAAGAGCTGCTATAAATATTTTTGTACATGTGGCTCCATTTTCCTTTTTCTTTGATCTCTTTAGGATAGTGGTATTGCTAAGTCAAAGGGTATTCACAGTTTTATAACCTTTTGGGCGTGGTTCCAACTTGTTCTCCAGAGTAGTTGGTCTAGTTCACAGCTCCACCAACATTCAATTTTTTTTTCATCCCTTCTAGCATTTGTCATTTCTAATAGGTGTGAGGAGGTACTCATTTGTTGTTCTAATTTGCATTTCTCTAATCAGTAGAGATTTAGAGCATTTTTTCATATGATTATACATAAACCTTTGATTTTTTTCTGAAAACTGCTTGTTTATATCCTTTGACCATTTATCAATTGGGGAATGGTATACATTGTATTGTATTGTAAAATACATTGTGTTACAATGTACCTTATATAATGTATACAAGTATATGGGTACATAAACCGAGCTTTTTCTTTGATCATGGCTTTCAGGCAGTCCAATAATTCTTAAATTATATCTCTCGGATCTATTTTCCAGGTCATTTGTTTTTCTGATAAGATAGTTCATATTTTCTTTTGTTTTGTTTTGTTTTTTCCATTTTTGGACTCTGTTTTATTTTTTTTTGATATTTCATGGAGTCTTTAACTTCCACTTGCTCCATTCTAGTTTTTAAAGAATTATTTTCTTCAGTGAGCTTTTGGACCACCTTTTCCATTTGGCCAATTCTGCTTTTTAAGAAGTTCTTTTCTTCAGTGAATTTTTGCACCTCTTTTGTCATTAGGCCAATGCTATTTTTTAAGGTGTTATTTTCTTCAGTACAGTTATCCCTTCCACATTGCTACATCATGATTTCAATATATCACAGGTCAGTATAAGAAATTAAGTGGGAATTTTTTGGGAGTTTTGCAGAAGCTATAGATGACACACAAAGGCCAATAAACAACATAGAAAAAGTTTAGAAACTCAGAAATGCATATAATATATGTATAGTATTATATAATATCAACATATTTTATCTTTTAATGCCATAATAATTCAGACATCTTCTCTGGTACAAAGTGTGGGCCAAAAAATTTTTATGTGGATTTTCCAGATTGCAGGGGCACCCCCTAAACCCCATGATGTGAGAAGTGTTAACTGTATTTTTCGTGCCTCTTTTATCAAGCTGTTAATTCTAATTTCATAATTTTCTTGCATCATTCTCATTTCCAATTTTCTCTCTACTACTCTTATGGCTTTCTTTACTTCTTCAAGGAATTCTTATTGGACTTGAGTCCATTAGCATTTTTCTTTGAGGCTTTGGTTGTAGCTGTTTTCTTATTTCTTTCTTTGGTTTAGCTGTTGTCTTCTTCTGAGTTTAGGTCTTAGTCTTCCCTACCACCATAGTAATTTTTTGTGTCTTAGTAGCTTTTATGTCTTAGATCCTTGCTATGTTGCAAGGTTTTATGGTCAAGTTCTTTTTTTGTTATTTGCTCATTTTTCTGCCTATTTCTTGACTTTGAACTTTATGTTAAAGTTGGACCTGTTCACCTGGGTCAGGGTAGGCACTGTCAGAAGCTTTGAGATTTTTGTGTTGCTGTGTTCAGAGCTAGATCTGGAGGTCTGCAAGGTTTTGGTGCTGTGATCCTAGGAGAGATATTGTCACTGTTCTCCTGGTCTGCGTTCTGGTCTTTACTCAGAATGGATCACTGGTTCCCTATAGCCACAAGTACTAGCAGTCTTCTTGGCCCTAGAACTGTGACCAGGTCCCCCATTCTCCTGCAGTTGCCTTGCTAGCTACTTTCTGCCTTAAAACAGTGACCAGGACCCCTGCTCCCTTATGGTCAATCACAAATGCTCCTCTCCACCCTGGAACTGCAACCCAGAGCTGTATATGAGCAATAGAGTTGCCAATCAGTACCAGGTGCACCCTCTGCCAGAAAAGGGACTCTTGTGATCTCTTTCTGACCAGTTATCAGATTCCCTCCTTGTTTCTAGACTAAGAGCTCCCAAAACTGCTGCTGCCGCCGCCTCCAAAGCCCCTGTACCTATTGAAATGTATTTCAGTTGGTTCTAGACATTTTTTGGAGACGTGACAAGAGAAATTTCTGGTCATAATACAAAGAGAAAGACTTTTGAATGGTGGATTAAGCCGTCCAAACCATAGACCTGTAAAGGAATTAGACCCATCATGTTCCTGACCTCCTGCAATTCTAAGAACTGCTAAGAGAGGATCACTGTTGGGTAAGATTGTTCTCTCTCCTGGTTTGAACCAAAATCTTCTCTTGCTCCCACTTGAAGTATTCATTTAATCATCTTTTGTTTTCTTTGGTATATTCTAATTTGTAGATCTTTCAAATTTCTGCATGCTATTTTGCTTGGATAAGTGAGTTTATTCACTATTTGCTATTTAAAAAAAATTATTTTTTTTGGTGAGGCAATCAGGGTTAAGTGACTTGCCCAGGGTCACACAGCTAGTGAATATCATGTGTCTGAGGCTGGATTTGAACTCAGGTCCTCCTGACTCCAGGGCCAGTGCTCTATTCACTGCACCACCTATCTGCCCCACTACTTGCATTTTTGATGGTCTTTTGTTTAACTAGTGTTGGTGGGGAGGGTCTTATCTGAGAAGTATAAGCTAAGGGTTACCATTCCCCTTAATAGAAATTAGGGAGCTCTTTAATTCTGACCCCAGGCTCACACCCCTAGTCCAGAGATATTTGAAGGATGGGAGATAGATATATTACTCAATATTCCCCAGATAATGAGTGAGAAATTGCCCAGTTTCAGTGATCTCTGACCTTGCCTGCCTTCCCCCTCCCTCACTAGGTAGCATGCTGGGAGGAGCATACATAGCCCTTTTCCTATTCTCTCCTATGGTCTAAAGTGTAAACTAGACTTTAGATCACATCCATCTTGCTACCTTAGAGCCATATTGTATTTTTATGGTCTATAATTACTTTCTAAGATTGAGCTTAAATCACTGGTCTGGCCTTTGTTAGGCCTGGCGCAGAGTAGGGGTGGTCTCTATGATTTCATATTTACCCAAATACATTAACACAGCTTCTGAAAGCAAAGAATCTCGGTTACCTTGAAGATGCTCCTATGTTTACTGCTGAAGAAACTGAATGGAAATTATTTTAGATATCAAAACCCTGTAAAATGAACAAATATTTAAAGAAAACCAACCCAAAACTTCTTAAGCACCATGGCATGTGCTCATAAAATATTTTTTTTTGAGTATGCAATTCACTTTTTCTGTCTCCTTTCCCAACCAACTGAGCAAAATGCCTCTGACTTTTCTATAACTAGAATTTATCTTTTAAAGTGAAACTAATCTTTTCATTACTTCTAGAGATTAATTTCATTTGCTGACTCCAACAAGACTTGATGTTTTCCATTTTCACTCAAATGGTTACATTTTAAACAGCACTGTGGGAGATGGAACTTGGGCTGTATGTAGGGATTTTGCTCTAGAGCTCACGTTGATATCAGCAAGAGGGCAGATAAATCCCTAGACACAGCCTTGATGTTGCAGGGGAAAAACTAGTCCGCCAGGCTTAGCTCATTAGGCTGTGCTTCTGTGAATAGGCAGGAAACAGCATATGTTTTAGTTTGAACCCTGTTTCCCATTGCACATTCCCTCCCTGAAAGCCAGCTGCTTGCCAAGTTCAGGAAAGACTCTCCTCATCGTGCGGCAACCACACTGCAGAACGTGTTACATGAAAGGCAAGATTTAGAACTGCTTGTCTTCTCTGATCGTCCAATGTGTTCCAATGTTGGCCCAATTCTCCTTAGAAGCTTATATGTAATCTACCCTGACTATGCCATGGTGTCAATATAACCTAGCAAGCAGATTGAGGGTGAGGGAGCAACCTTCATTAACTTCAAAATATGGCTTTCCCTCCTGTGGTAACTGAGGCTACACAGACCCAGAGAGCTATTGCTGCATGTTGGCACTCAATCCTTAGCTAGTAATATTATTGTCATTAGTATTCCTGGTGCTACCTGTGACAAGTTATAATGTCTGATTGTTAAAGATGGATTTTAGTTTAAGGTTTAGATAGATTCTTTTCTTTTCTCCTTTTGAAAAAAAGTCTACTGAATAGGATTTCTGCCAATTAAAGGGAAATTATACATCTAAGTACATCTAGAATGATTTTTTTCTTGTGATTGGAATATTAGTTGTTTTTTTAGGGGTTTTTTGGAGGGGAGGGAGGAGTCAGATTGTGTGTTTATTTAGGACAATACAGCATTTAAAAAATAAGTTTTACTGCTATCTTTTATCTTTATATCAGAGCCATTTCTGGATATCTTGCCTCTTCCTAATAACCAATAGAGACCACATCTTGTTTTTAAATCAAATTGAACCTTTTCCTATGAATAAAAAAATTCATTTTCTCTCCCTCCTACATTCCCCCATTAGGGAACTTATGTAATAAATGTGCACAGTAAGGCAAAACAAATTCTTTCATTGGTTATGTCCAAAAATATATAGTTCTCATTCTGCACTCTGAGTCCATCACTTCTTGGTTAGAAGGTAGGAGATAGAAGGTAGGAGACATGCTTCATCATTGCTCCTCTGGAATCTTGGTCACTACATTGATCAGAGTTCTTAAGTCTTTCAAAGTTATTTGTCTTCACAATGTTGTAATATGCATAAACTGTTTTCCTGATTCTATTAATTCATTCTTCATTAGTTCATACATGTCTTTCTATGTATCTCTGAAATCATCTCTTTCATCATTTCTCACAGCACAATAGTATCCCATTACATTCATATACTATGATTTGCTCAACCATTCCCCAATTTATGATGACCCCTCAGTTGCCAGTTGTTTCACACCTCCCCCCACAAAAGCTGCTATAAATATTGTTATACATGTCTTTTTCCTTTTTAAAAAAATCTCTTTAAGGTGTAGGTTCCCACCCTATAACACAGAAACACTATAAACCAAACCAATTGATTCACTGACTTTATCTGTTAGCATATACAGTGTTCTGCACCTACAGGCCAAAAAAGGGAAGATGAGTACCATGTTCTAGGGATGAGATTGCTCATTATCATCACTCAGAATTTGGCAGTGTTCTTTTCATTTATATTATTGTAGTTATTTGTTATATTCAGGGGTATGCTAGTAAATTATTTTTCCCTTTTAAAATATTTTTGGCTTTTTAAAAATATTCATTTTAAAACTTTTCAATGCTAAATTCTCTTTCTTCCTCCTCCTGCTCACTCATCCATTGAGAATGCAAGCAATATAATACTCATGACACATGTGAAGTAGTGTAAAACATATTCTCATATTAGCCATATTGCAACAAAAAATGCAAGTAAAAATGAAGTGAAAAAATGTATTTCAATATGCCCCCAGAGTTTATCAGTTCTCTCTCTCTGGAGGTGTATAATATTTTTCATCTTAAGTCCTTTGGAATCGCTACAAATCATTGCATTAATTAAAATAGCTAAGTCTTTCATGGTAGATTGTCATTATACTATTGCTTTTACTGTGTACAGAAGAACTGTGTACAGTTCTTTTCACTTCACTTTGCATCAGTTTCTATAAGTCTTCATAGGTTTTTCTGAAACCATCCACTTCACCATGTCTTATAGCACAATAGTATTCCATCATAATCATATACTATACTTGGTTAAGCCATTCCTCAGTTGATTGAGCTTCCCTCAACTTCCAATTTTTTTTTACCACCACAAAAAGAGCTGCTATGAATATTTTTGAACATATGTGTCCTTTTCCTCTTTCTTTGATCTCTTTGGGATACAAAGCCAGTTGTGGTATTGCCAGGTCAAAGGGCACGTGCAGTTTTTTTTTTGTTTGTTTGTTTGTTTTTTGTTTTTTGGTTGGGCAGTGGGGGTTAAGGACAGCTAGTGAATGTTATGTGTCTGAGGCTGGATTTGAACTCAGGTCCTCCTGATTCCAATGCCAGTGCTCTACACACTGTGCCACCTAGCTGTCCCTGGCACACACAGTTTTATAGCTCTTTGGGCATAGTTCCCAATTATTCTCCAGAATGGTTAAACCAGTTGTGTGCTAGTAAATTATTAACAAACATCACTCCAAAAATATTTGACACACTTTTAAATTTAATCTGCACTATTAACATTTTATCTATTTCTTTCTTAAGTCTAGACAATCAACAAAACAATAAATGAGGCCATAATTTATAGTATTTGCCAATTTTCAAGGTATAAATGCTCACATTGAAAATACAATGAGAGGATTCTGGGAAGATGGTGGGTTAGGTTAGAAAATTCCAAGCTCTCCAGATTTCCCCCACAAACAAAACAAAATAGCACCTCAGGACGAATGTGGAGTGGTAAAAATAAACAAAAGTTGGGGCAGAACAGTGGGCCTCTTGGGTCAACTTGGAGAAGATCTGAAGAAAAATCCCAGCACCAAGGTTTGGTCACTGTGGAGTATAAACACTTGCAGGTTAGTTCCACTGAAACAGCAAGTGGTGAGCCCTGGGGCCAGCTGGGTTGGGAGGTAGCCTAGCCTCAGCCACAGAAATTTACATCTTCCAGATTGTGGGGAGTCAGGTGTCTAAGTGGGGGAATATTGAGGGAACCTGTGCTGATAAGGGACATCAGGCAGGCCCTCCTGTGCTGCTGAGATACAGCCCTGGGTGAGAAGGAACCAGCACACACCAGGTGAGTGGAGAAGCAGTGGGGTGAGGATGCTGCTGGCTATGGGCATTTACAGGTGGGCAGAGGTCTTGGTGTAGGTTCCAGGCCAAAAGGGAAAACTGAAGGAGGATTTGAGGCCAGAGGCATCATCTCTCATACCCCAGGGCTAGAGGTGATTACAATAATAAGCTGCTACAAATAAAAATAAAATGAGCAGGCAGAGGAGAAATAACCCAACTATAGAAAGTTACTATGGGGAATAGGGAAGATGGGTTTGTGTCCAGAGAAGGATACTGAAACAAAAAAAAATAGCCTCTCCTACCCCAAAAAGTAACATCAAATGGTCACCCGCCCAAAAAATTCATAGAAGAACTTAAAAAAGATTAAAAATCAAATGATAGAGATTGAAGAAAAACAAACAAAAAAGAATAACCCAAGAAAAATAAGAAGATTATGAAAAGAAACTCAACCAATTGGAAAAGGAGACCCAGAATCTTTTTTTCCTTTTTTTCCAAAATGTTTTATTAATCTATTTCGAATTATCAACAATCACCTCCATAAGCTTTTGAGTTTTAAATTTTTCTCCTCCTCCCTTTCTACCTCCCTCCCCAAGATGGCTCGCAATCTAATATAGGCTATATATATATACATTCCTATTACTTACAACATCACTAATGTGATATGGAAGTGATTGTTGATTCCATGATATTTAAATTGTTTCTTTCTGGCTGCTTGCAGTATTTGCTCTTTGACCCAGTAATTTTGGAATTTGGCTACTGTATTCCTTGGTGTTTTCAATTTGGGATCTCTTTCAGGAGGTGATTGGTAGATTCTTTCTATGTCTATTTTACCTTCTGATCTAGGACCTCAGGGCAGTTTTCCTTGATGATTTCCTGAAAGATATTGTCCAGGCTCTTTTTTTCATCATGATTTTCAGGTAGACCAATAATTTTTAAATTGTCTCTACTGAATCTATTTTCCAGGTCAGTTGTTTTACCAATGAGATAGTTTACATTTTCATCTATTTTTTCATTCTTTTGTTTTTGTTTGACTGATTCTTGCTCCCTCATAGAGTCATTAGCTTCCACTTGTCCAATTCTAATTTTTAACAAATTGTTTTCTTCTATTAGATTTTGTACTTCCTTCCCCATTTGGCCAATTGTATTTTTTAGGGACTTGTTTTCTTCAGTGTACTTTTTCTCCAGTTGGCTAATTGTATTTTTAAGGACTTGTTTTCTAGAGTTTATTTTTGTTCTTCCTTTTCCAAGCTATTTACTCTCTCTTGCACACCTCTCATTTCTTTTCCCATTTTTTCTTCTACCTCTCTCATTTGACTTCTAAAATCCTTCTTGAGTTCTTCTAAGGAGGCTTTTTGGCCTTCAGACCAGTTCATATTCCCTTTTGAGGTTCCAGATGTAGGTTTGTTGACAATGCTGTCCTCTTCAGAATTTCTGCCTTGATATTCACTCTTCCCATAATAAAAATCTATGGTACATTTCTTTTTGCTCATGGTGTTTGCTTATTTCCTGGCCTTTAAAGAGATTGGGCTCTCTTGCTGGGGAGTAGAGCACAGTGACCCAAACTTCTTGTGTTGGGAGCCTAGGGCCTGGTCGATGGCTTTGTGTGCTGGGGCCTCCAATGTTGGCAGTTGGAGGCTGTAGGATTCTGGCAGCTTACCTGCTGTTGGGCTGGAATCAGCAATGCTGGAACTCTAGGGGTAGGATTGGGTAGTGTGGCTCCTGGAGATTTCCTGCTCACCCAAGCCTTTCCTTCCTTTTGCTTTCTTCAGTTCCTTTCAGATGGATGTTGTAGGGTGTTTATTCACCTAGGGCCCCTTGGAGCACTGCTTCCCTTAGTTTTGCTGAGGCACTGGGACAGCTGGTTGCTGTAGAATGATGAGGCACCTGGTGGTTTTCTGAGCTGGTTTCCACTGGTTCCCCCACCCTTAGTGAGGTGCGGGTATCCAGGTGTTGGTGTTTGCCTGCTCCACCACCTGGGCTTCAGGATCTCCTCCTGGTATTCTGAAGTGGGGCTTTCCATTAGCTTGCTGGGATGGCTCCTATTCTGTACTGCTCCCCTTCCCCCAGGGTAAGAGGGGCCTTTCCAGTTAATCCCTCAAGCTATCTGGGCTACTGGACTGCTGCACTCCAACTTTCTTCTGGTTTAGCTGTTCCAGAGTTTTTCCTGGGGCGATATTTTCTGGGCTTTCATTGGTTAATAAGGGAGGGTAAGAGAGACTCACCTCTTATTCTGCCATCTTGGCTCCCGAGAGATCCAGAATCTTAAGGAGAAAATGACTCCTTGAAAATTATTACAGTGGGGCAAGGGGAAGCCAGTGAAGTTATAAGAGACCAAGAACAAAATATAAAGAATGAAAAAATAGAAGAGAATGTGAAACACCTCATAAGAAAAAACAACTTATCTGGAGAACAGATCAAGAAGAGAAAGCACAAGAATAATTGGACTATTTGAAAACTGTGATCAGAAAAAGAATCTTGGTACAATAATATAAGAAATAACTAAAGAAAATTGTCCAGAAGCATTAGAGAAGAGGGGAAAGTAGAAATAGAAAAAAGGTCCTGTGAGGAAAACATGCAGGAATATCATAGTCAGATTCCAAAACCCCCAGCTCAAGGAGAAAATATTGTGAAAAACAAGAAAAAAAAATTCAAATATGGTAGAGTTACAACAATCACACAAGACCTAGCAGCAACAACACTAAAAGACCACAGCCCTTGGAACACTATATATATCAAAGAGTGAAAGAACTGGGGTTATGGCTAAAAGTATAATACCCAGCAAAGTTAAGCATAATCCTGAATGAAAAAAAAAAGAATATTCAGTCAATTGCTAGACTTTCAGGATTTTGTTGCAAAAAAACCCCCTGAACTTAATAGAAAATTTGACATACAAGATCCAAGAGAAATATAAGGTAAACATCAAAGACTAATTACAAAGGACTCAGTAAGAACAGACTGTTTACTTTTTATAAGTATTTGGGTAGTTCAAAAGAAAGATTAGGCTAGACCTGAGTATGATGTGATTCTAAAAATTAAAACTGTTTAGGAAAAGGTAAAAAGAGTAATTTTCTTATACAAATGAGGTGTGAGATTAAGAACTGACACAGAGAAATTAGATGGAGGGAGGAACCCTACTCTCTTCGGGAATGTGTCAAAGAGGGAACAATACATGTATATCTAGAAGGATATAAGAGTCTTCTAAATTTAGAAAGAAATAAAAGGCTAAGGGGATGGGGAGAAGAGGATAAGGGAGATTTTTAGAGAGAACCCTACTCACATCAGATCTGGGTTAAAGAGAGAACAATATATACATTTAGAAAGGAATAAAAGTCTTCTAAATTTAAAAAGAAATAAGAGGATGAGAGAATAGGATAAGGGGGATATAGAAGGGTGTCTAGATTAATGAGAATGGGATAAAGAGGGAATAAAATATATATTTGGTAGGCTATAAAAGTCTTCTAAATTCACATATAAACAAGAGGGTGACACAAAAGAGTCGGGGGGAGGATAAGGGAGGGATCTTCAGAGGAGGTGTAGGTTAAGTAAGGTAGTAGGTAGAAGTAAACTAAAGGAGTCAGGAGGGATGAGAAATAAGAGATACACACAAACATAAACTAAAAAATCAGAAGTAGAATTTATTAGTGGAAAAAAGCAGGGGTAGTAATCATAACCTCAGACAAAGTTAAAGCTAAAATAGATTTAATCAGAAGAGAAAACTAGGGAAATTACACTCTATGTCAGCCATATTAATCAATATTGTTTGAGACTATTTAAAATAACTAGACAGTATAAAGTTGGAATATTGCTGTGGTACAGGAAATTATGAGTTGGTGGACTTAGAAAAATATAGAAAGACTTGAATGTATGAAAAAAGACGTTATTCACCCTCAGAGAAAGAGAGGACAAGGATAGTATGCTCTTACATAGATACATATGAATGTGTATGTCTGTATATGAGTATGACTACATATACGACTATATATATGCAGTCTTACATAGAGACATATAAATGTATACATCTATATATGAGAGATCTAAGTATGTTTATATAAGTGTATGTATGTAGGTATATAATATATATATGTTTGTGTGTATATGTGTATATATAGATGTGTGTGTGTGTGTGTGTGTGTGTGTGTGTATGTATGTATTGTAGCCTTCTTAAAGGAATGGGGTGAGGAAGGGGAAAAAAAGAACAAAGTGAAAAGTGCACAGCAGAGAACAAAAGGAAATTCACAAGGAAACAAAGAAAAGATGAACAGCTCCGAACACAATGAGTAGTATTTATTATGTAGGCTTTCCTGAAATGGAAATTTATTGCTGCATATTTTGAATCTTCTATTACATTCTGCTGTGCACATGGCAATACTTTTTTATTTCTTTATTTTGTATTTAATTTTATGTTTTTTTCTTTTCTTATTGTGTATTTAAGTTTTAGCATTTAAGTTTAAAATAAACAAATAAAAAAGAATATAACAATTAACTCTCTTGAGATGATGATCCAGCATACCTTAGTTATATTATTCTCCTGGGTTCTTCTCAATTTATTTCCACAAATTCATAAAAGTCTTCTCATATTTCTCTGACTTCTTCATATTTATTATAAAATAATAATAGTCAATTATATTCACATTCTATAATTTGTTCAGCCATTCCCTAATCAATAGGCACCACTTTGTTTCCAGGTTTTTGCAACCATAAAAATGCTGCTATGAGCATATTTGTGCAAATGGGATCTTTCTTTTTCTTTCACTTTCTTGGCCATTGTGAGATGTCTTTGTTGAAGGGAATTATAAGGAAGTAACTTTTCTCACATAATTCCAGGTTGTTTTCTGGAATAAATAATTCAATGCTCCTGAATATTAACATGCCCATCTTTCCACAACCCTTCCAACATAGACTATTTTTTAACATCTTTGTCAATTGGTTGGGGTGAAACTTCAGAATTGGTTTAATTTTCAGCATACCATTTTTTTTTAGAGCTTGGGAGGGACCTTAGAAATGAAAGAGCTTAAGTAACTTGCCCCAAGTTATTTATCTAGTTAGTAGCAGAGTCAGGCACAGAGCCCAGGTTTCTTGACTCCCAATCCAATCCTGTTATCATGCTACATTGCCTTTCTGTCTATGATCAGATTCATCAGCAAATCAGTGGAGCTTCTTTGATTTCAGCCATGCTCCAGCAGAGCCAATCTGGAAATAGACTAAACTCTAAACAATATGATGTTCCCAGAAAAATACTAAGCATTTTGACATTTCTCAAGACAATAGCTAGAAGCTATAATTGCAGTGATCCCTACAAGTTACAATAAAAAAAAGATAATTAACCCTTTTATTGAGATATGCTCTGGGAGAAACCTATATTTTTCAAATGCTGACAGGTATCTATACTGCAGCATCTATACTATACTTTAATATTTCAAGGCATGCCAACCTCTCAGTTGGCTAGAACACAGTTCACCAGGGCAACTCAATTCAATAAATAAGTGCAGAATGCTAATATCTATAAGTCATTGTGCTAATTACTTTTTACTTAATCCCTGCCCTCTAGGAGCTTAAATCAAGTTGGAAGATGAAGTTAAGGTGGAGTAATTATTTCATACATTAACAAAAACAAAAAGAAAGATAGGCTTAGCCCTCAAAGAATTTACATTCTAGTGGTGGAAGGTACCACACAAAGAGGAGGGAGGGTAATGAAGGTATCTGCTACAATACCATGGTTTGGAAGCCCAGAGAAAGTTAGAAACTAAAATTAGGGGCTTTTGGTTCTTCTACCTGTCCTCCCATTCTAAGTTTTTCTGTATTTTGACTTTCTAAAAGAGTTATAACAAGCCTCAGGGCTTCAAGCTAAAGAGGAGCTAGCACATTAGGGAAGGGAATAAGTATTTATATAATATCTACTATGTGCCAGATACTAAGCTAAAAGTTTTGGTTTTTGGGGTTTTTTTCTTACAAATATCATCTCATTTGAGCCTTACCACAACCTGGCAAAGCAGGCGCAATTTTTATCCTTATTTTATGGTTGAAGAAATTGAGGCAATCTGAGATTAAGTGATTTGTTCAGGGTCACACAACTAGTAAGTGTGTGAGTTTAAATTTGAATTCAGGTCTTACTGACTCCAGACCTAGAGCTCCATCCACTGAGCTTAATCACATTACTTAAGTGCTCTAAATAATGCCAAAAGCTAGAAGCAGAGAAGAACTCCATGACCTCATGCCTAGTGGAGCCAAACCTGGTAGCAACCACCCTAGGACCAGGGCTAGCAGAGCATCATCTGGTAGTGACTCTGTGAGACCAGCAGGTAGCAACACTCAGTAGAGATTGCATACTCAGCACAAACTATACCACACAGAAATTGGGGTGTGTAAGGCCAACAGAAACAGTGCAATGGCAACATCAGTAGCTCTCTAGCATTGGAAGCATAAGTTGCCCCTTCATGCAGATCCAGAAGAGATAATCTAAAAATTATTGGACTACCTGAAAGCCATGATAAAAAAAGAGCCCAGACATCATCTTTCAAGACATTATCAAGCAAAACTGTCCTTATATTCTAGAACCAGAAGGTAAAATAGAAATTGAAAGAATTCATGGACCATCTCCTGAAAGAGATTCCCAAATGAAAACTGCCTGGAATATTATAGCCAAATTCCAGAGTTCTCAGGTCAAGGAGAAAATATTGCAAGTAGCCAGAAAGAAACAATTCAAGTACCATGGAGCCACAGATTTAACAGCTTCTACATTAAAGAATCAGAAAGATTGGAATATGATATTCTGGAGGTCAAAAAAGCTAGGATTACAACCAAGAATCACCTACCCAGCAAAACAGTATAATCCTTCAGGGGAAAAAATGGGCATTCAGTGAGATAGAGGACTTCCAAGCATTCTTGATGAAAAGACCAAAGCTGGATAGAAAATTTAACTTTCAAATACAAGACTCAAGAGAAGCATAAAAAGGTAAACAGGAAAGGGAAACCATAAGGGACCTAATAAATTTAGACTGTTTACATTCCTTTATGGAAAGATGATATTTGTAACTCATAAGACCTTTCTCATTATTAGGGTGGTTAGAAGGAGTGTATATAGACAGAGGGCACAGGTGTGAGTTGAATATGAAGGGATGATATCTAAAAAAATAAAATTAAGGGGTTTAGAAGAATATACTGGGGGAAAGAGAAAGGGAGAGGTAGAATGGGATAAAGTATCTCAAATAAAAGAGGCAAGAAAAAGCTTTTACAGTGGAGGGGAAGGTAAGGAGGAGTAAGTGAACCTTACTCTCATCAGAATTGGCTCAAAGAGAGAATAACATACACACTCAATTGGGTATAGAAATCTGTCTTGCCTTATAGGAAAGTAGGAGGGGAAGGGGAAAAAGGGGGTTGATAGAAGGAAGAGTATATTTGGGGAGGCGGTAGTCAGAAGCAAAACACTTTTTAGGAGGGACAGGATGAAAGGAGAGGGAGAGGGAGAGAGAGAGAGAGAGAGAAGAATAAATAGCAGGAAATAGGGTGGAGGGAAATACAGTTAGCAATAATAACCGTGAAAAAATTTTGAGGCATGTTTCTCTGACAAAGGCCTCAAACATAGAGAACTGAGTCAAATTTGTAAAAATAAGAGCCATTCCCAATTGATAAATGATCAAAAGATATGAAGTTTTCAGATGAAGTAATCAGAGCTATTTATAGCCATATTAAAAATACTTTAACTCACTATTGATTGGAGAAATACAAATCAAAACAATCCTGGGATACTTTCTCATACCTACTAGATTGGCTAATAGGACAGAAAAGATAAATGACAAATATTGGAGGAGATGTGGGAAAAAATGAGACATTAATGCGCTGTTGGTGGACTTGTGAATTGATTCAATCATTCTCTGGAACAGTTTGAAACCATACCCAAAGAGTTATAAAACCATGCATACCCTTTGAACTAGCAATACCACTACTAGGACTGTATCCCAAAAGAGATAAAAAACAAAAAGGAAAAGGGCCTATATGTACAAAAATATTTATAGCAACTCTTTTCTGGGAATAAGGAATTAGAAGTTGAGGGGATTCCCATCATTTGGGGAATGGCTGAACAGGTTGTGGTATGTAATTATGATGGAATACTATTGTACTGTAAGAATGAGTGGGATACTCTCAGAAAAACCTGGAAAGACTTGCATGGGCTGATGCAAAATGAAATGTACTGTGTACACAGTAGCAGCAATATTGTAAGATGATCAGTTGTGAATGACTTAACTATTCTCAGCAATACAATGATCCAAGAAAACTCTGAAGGACTTATAATAAAAAAAAAATGCTATCCATCCTGAGAGAAAGAACTGATGGTGTTTGAATACAGATTGAAGCATACTTTTTTTTTAACTTTATTTTTCTTGAGTTTTTTTCTTGTCTATGTTTTCTTTCACAACATGACTATTATGGATATGTTTTGTATGACACCGTATGTATAACCTACATTGAATTGCTTGCCTTCTCAATGAGGGTAGGTGAGGAGGGAGGAAGGGAAAGAATTTGGAACTCAAAAGTTTTAAAAACAAATGTTAAAAACTGTTATTACATGTAACTGGGGGAAAATAAAATTTTAAATAAATGCTAAAAAAGATTTTATATTTTCTCTTAGAGATAACAGGGAACCTTTGTGTATTTTTTGAGGAGGAAGTGACATGATCAGATTTGTGTTTTATGAATATCAATTTGTTAGCTCTGTGGAGGTTGGATTGGAAAGGGGAGTTACTGTGGGTAGGGAAAACAATTAAGAGGCAACTGCAATAGTCAAATCAAAAAGTGATGAGGGCCTGAACTCAGGTAAAGATTTTGTGAATATAGAGAGGTGTTAGACTACATTGTGCAACATATCTTTGACACATAGAGGCACTGGTCTATCTCTGTTTGTTATCTGGTAGATTGGAAAGGCCACCTGCCTGAGAAGATGACATGGAAGGTAACGCTTCCTGGACACACTGGTAGAGGCCTTTCATCATCATTGTTCCACCAAGCCAAAGCCTTCAGATTTGGGGAGGGGCAAAGTGCAGATTTCTGATTTTCCAGAGATGATTGAGTCAGCAGGTAGTGGTAGAGCCAACCTTGGGACCACATGGAGCATTAGTACCAGCTGAAGGAAGGGCACACAAGCCTACGGAATAAAAAGATCCCAATTTGACTTTAATAAATAAACTTTTATTAAGTGTTTACTTTGTGCCAGACACTTTGCTATGTGCTAAAGAAAGGCAGAAAACAGTGCTTGCCCTTAAAGAGATTACAATCTAATGGCAAGACAACATGTAAATAACTATGTACAAGCTAGCTATATATATATGGGATAAATTGGAAATAATCAATGGAGGGAAGAGAATTGAAGGTGATTGAGAAAGACTCTGTAGAGGGCAAGAATTTAGCTGGTACTTGAAAGAAGCCAGGGAATCCAGGAGATGGAGATGAGGATGGAGACTATTCCAGGCATTGGGAACAGCCAGTGAAAATGCCCAGAGTTAGAAGATGAACTGTCATATTTGTGGAACAGCAATGAGGCCAATGTCATTGGATTGCAGAGTACATGGTAGGATATAAGTTATAAGAAGATCAGAATAGGTGTGGGGCAGGTTATGAAGGAGGCTATGAATGTCAAACAGAAGACTTTATATTTGATCCTGAAGGTACCAGGGATCCTTTGAAGTTTATTGAGGGATGGGGGCAGCAGGATGCCGAGGTCAGACCATTCTGTGGAACTCTCTATATTTGGCTTTTTAAACCTTTGGCTCAGAACAATTTGATTGTTCCTTATCCTACCTTTGGCTGTCAATGTTCACAGTTACTCTGGTGACTGACTCAGATTTCATTTTTAAAAATTACATATATACTCTCCAATTCTTACCTGTCCTGCCCTAAGGATTACACTTTTCTTCACCCAGGGCTAACTAACTAACTAACTAACACACTAGTTCCCACCTCTAGCAGCATTTGACATGAGCAATTCAGCTTAAATGCACTCTGACCTAGTGTTTCTCCACTCACAAAATCTATTCCTAGAAGGGCTTTTCTCAGTCACTATGCACTGTTGCCATGGCAGCCACATGATTCTCTAGGGCCCCATTCACATAACTCATGCTCCCTGTATTGTGCCTGGAAGCCCTCAAGTACTTTTTCATATTGAAAAATCTGTAAAGCTCTACTTCTGTCTTTTTTAATAGTAATCAGCATAAATGACTGTAACATGAAACAACGCCTTACACATAGTAGGTGCTTAATATATGTTTGTTGAATTGACTGTGTTGGACTGAACAACCTCAGGTTTTTCTTTTTGCCTGCATGCATTAATAAATCTGGTACATTTCTTCTTACCCCTTGAAAAGATTTTTCTTACTGTCTGAAAGATTCATCTTCCCCACCCTCTTCTCTCTCATTTTCAAGATTCTTCTTCTATCTTTCTTAGTTTTTGTTGGGTGAACCTGTATTTACCACCAAAAAAGGTGACCAAGAAAACATCAGCAACAACTAACCTAAATAATCAACCAATCAAAATGCGTTTATTTATTAAATAGTGCTTACTATGTGCTAGAGTGATAGACACTGCACTGAGGATACAAGAAAGGTAAAATAATCCTTACCTTCAAGAACTCACATTCTAATGGGGAAGACAATGTGTAAATATCTAGGTACATATATACAGACTAGATGAGAGGTAACTACAAAGAGAAAGGCATTCTACTACTATTGATAATAACTAGCATTTATATTGCACTTAAAGATTTACAAAGTACTTTACAAATATCTCAGTTTATTATTATAACAACTCTGTGAGGTAGGTGTTATTATCATCCCCATTTTATAGATGAGGAAACTGAGGCAGAGAAAGGTTAAATTATTTGCTCAGGATCACATAGCTACTGTGTCTGATACTGGATCAACATGGGTCCTGACTGTATATCTAGCACTATCTATTGTGATACCCAGTAGCTTCTTAGACAATATAATATATTCCTGTGATTTGTTTGTTGACTATGAAAATAGGGTCCCCTTAAAGGCTGTCCTCCCACACAAAAGAAATAATAAAAGCTTTGCTCGATGACCCTCTGATCATAAAACAAAGAGACATATGCTTGCCAATGGTGATTACCCCGTCGCTGAGGAAATTCAGAACAAAATCAATGTCAAAGAGAGGTTCCTATAGAGTTTAAAATCCTCTTATTGGTGGTTGAAATTGTACTAATTGTAGCAAGTATTGGGACATTGCAGAGCTTCCCAAGATCCATATATATCATTAGGAGTCTAGCCTAACCATTCACACTGCAAATACCAAGTCACAAAGATTATGTTGTCCAGACTATGCTTTAGAGTTGGATGGATTACCTGTAAAGTAATGAGCTGTAAAGCTCATTCATTAGTATATATTTTGTTCAAACACTAAAAATGACTGTAAGCTGGTCCCAGGAGGAGAGCACTCTGGATTGCCTTTGGGAAATTATAGTTATTATAATGACCCCAAACTTTTCTCTGAAGCCCTTCTTTTTAATACTAATTGTCTACTGGCATTGTTGTATGACTATGAGTAATGGAAAGCTACAGTCTCTGAAGAATTGATAATTAGCATATTTCAGAGGGTAACAGAGAGGTGCATGGTGGGTATAGGAAGGCTATAAAATATTAAACATTTATTAAGTGACTGCTATGGGCCAGGCACTGTGCTAAGCACTGGGGATACAAAGAAAGGCAAATCAAATAGCTTATTGTCTAATGATGGAGATAAGATGGAAACAACTATGTACAAAAAAGCAATATACGGGATAAACTGGAAATAATCAACAGAGGGAAGGCACCAAAATTGAGGGAGATCAAGAAAGAGATGTAGAAGGAGGGATTTTAGTTGAGACTTGAAGGATTACAAAGAGCTATGAAAGAAAATCAGTAAAAGATGCCATAAAAGAAATCTATGATCAATAAGAAGATGGACTGGTCACATGATGAAAGTAAAGGATAACTGTTGAATAGTATATGAATCCTAGTAGTATTCTTGTATTGTCAAGAGAAAACACAAAAACCCTTAGGACATTGGTTAGATCACTTAGGGAGAAATATTGTTAATACTATTATTAACAACAACAATAGCTCACATTGACCTAACACTTTTAGGTTTATAAAGCTTTTTACATATATTATGTCCCTATGAGAGGAGAGTCTCTCATAGAGATAAATAGGTATGGATAGATTGAGCTCATATCATCATCAATAATATCATAGATCCATTTGAATATTTGAGAGTGTCCATAAATTAATTCTCATTTCAAAAAACAGAAATGTCTGAATTCAATCATTGTATAGGTTCAGATGATGTTAAATGACCACTCTTCTTCTATTGCATATTATGTGGACCTGCAGTTTAAAATGATAAAAAAATTAAAATATTTTTATACTCGACTGCATTGGTTTAAGAAAGCATTCACAAAGCACAAAGTTGAAAATTGGAAGGGGCCTTAAATATTATTTAATCCTTGGTATTTTTGGACGTGTTTGTCTTTTCCAATTCTATTTCTACCACATCGTCCCCAACTCCCTCTCAGCTTCAGAGGCAGCTGAATCTCATGATCAAGCCACTCAGTAGGAGGAGTTGAAGACTTTTAGCCCACTTTCTCATTAATTGTTCACCAAGCAACATTGATTTTCACCTGCCAAAGGCACCCCTTTTTTCAAAAGTATATTAAGGCTTCCAGTTTCTTCATGTCTTTGTCCTTGGTTATCAAGAGAAACCACTGACTGTCAATTTATTGATTATTAGCTAGCCCAATTAATACATTGATTATTAATTACTCAGAAACTGTCTCTTGGGTTTTTCATTCATCATAGGAGATAAGATGGAGCTCACAATATAGTATTATATAAGGGTCAATTCTGCTATCATTTTACTTCTATTTTCTCTGCCAAGAAGAGTGGCCTTTGGACAGAACTAAAGGAATATTAAGGATTCGATATCCAAGGTTAGTAGGAAGTAGGAAGTAGGAAGATTGTAATCAGTCAGTCAGTTAACAAGCATTTACTAAGCACCAATTAGGTGTCAGGCATCTTGCAAAGAGTTGGAGATACAAAGACGAAAGCAAAACAATCTCTTCCTTTAAGAAGATTACATTCTAATGGGATAGACAACTTGTACATAAATAAGAGTATATGAGACATATGCAGAGCTAATACAGAAAAGCTTGGAGGGGAAGGCATTAACAGCAAGGGAAATCAAGAAAGGCTTCCAGTAGAAGGTAGTTTGTGATCTGTCTTGAAGGAAATTGTGATTTCATGAGTTGAAAGTGAAGAAAGGGAGCATTCTAAGCATGAGGGACAGCCATTGCAAAGGCACAGAATGGAGTGTTATGTGTAAAGAACAGCAAGTAGATCAGTACATCTGGACCATAGAGATAAGAAGACTGGATAGGGGCTAGATTGTGAAGAACTTTAAATGACAAACAGAGCAGTTTATATTTGGTCCTAGAGGCAATAGAAAACCACTGTAATTAATTGAGTAGGGGTATAATATAAGCAGACTAGAAAAATCCCTTTGTGGTTATAAGAGGGTAGATTAGAGAAGAAGGGCTTGGGGTACACACACAACAGGGGTTGGTGAATGTGATGTGGATCATGATCCAGCAAAGGAGACTAAAAAAGAGAGACCACGCAAGTAGAAGGAGAACAAAGAAAGAACAGTTTAACAGAAAGTCAGAAGAAAGAGAGTATACAGGAAAAGACTGTGGTCAACTCTTTCAAATGCTATAGAAAGTTAATGAAGGTTAAGGATCAAGAAAAGACCATTAGATTTGGCAATTAAGGGATCATTGGTTACTTTGGAGAGAACTTTTTCAGTTGTATAATAAGATTGGAAACTAGATTTGAAAGCATTTGGAAGAAGAAAGAAGTATAATCAAATAGAATAAAATAGAGTTTGACTGAGAAAGGGAGGAAAAATATGGGATAATAGTTTGAGGGCATGAGAGGATCTAGATAGAGTTTAAAAGGATGGGGAAGATTTGAGGGTGTTTGTAGGCAGCATGGAAGGAATCAGTAGATAGAAGATATTGAAAATTTGTGGGGGGAGAATGATAATGGGGACAATAAACTGGAAAAGAGAGGGGAGATTAGATCTTGGATACATGTAGAAGGGTTGGCCTTGGTGAGAAGTATTATCTTTTCATCTGAGACTGGAGTGAAAGAGGAGACAGTGAGAGTTGATGTCAAGGGGTTTTGAGATAAGGAAAAGGAGAAAAAAAGAGATCATGTAGCAGATGGCATTGATTTTGTTGGTAAAGTATGAGTTAAGCTTCTCAGCTGAGTGGGTGGGGAAAAGAAATTATGTGGGAAGCCAAAGAGAGAAGATTTAGAACAGCCACTGTGCTGTGTAAAGTATGAGGGCCCAATTGAGATGACATAACAAAAGTTGTAAGAAAGTTCCCAACTGACCACAGTTTGTCATCCAGGCCAGATGAATTACATCCCAAGGTTTCAAAAGACCTGTTAGATTTGATTATGGGGCCACTATATTTGAAAGATTGTGAAGAATTTTGGGAAAGTTTAGCATAGAACTGATGAAAAGCAAAGGTCCTTTTTTTTTTTAAGGGAAGAGAGTACAGTCTGTATAAACTAATGAACTTGATTTTAATTCCTAGCAGAATTCTAAAACAATTAAAGGGATCATTAGTGAACATCTAGAAGAAGAAGAAGCAATCACAAAGAGCCAGCATGGCTTTATCAGCAATGGGTTGTGATAGGCCTGCATTTTTTGCCAGGATTACAAGACTGGTAGATCAGGGGAATGCTGTATAGTTTACCTAGCAGAGCATTTGAAAAATTCTTGTCTCTTACTCTTGTGGAAAAGATGGATAGTTGGGAATTAGATAAGTGGTATCGAATTCAAATAGAAATGGGACCCACTAAACCATATATAAGGATCCCTTCCCACTACGGATTGACTTAGAAAACCACATATTAACATTATCTATGTTTATTTTTATTTTTATTTATTTTGTTACATTTCCCAAATTAAATTTTAATATGGTTCCTGCTATATTCTGTAATTTTGCTGCTGCATGTGGCCTGCCATGTGTTTGACATCTCTGAATTAGATAAGTGTATAATTAAGTGTATTTAAACCTTGTCAAATTTCTGTACCCAAAGAATAGTCATTAATGGTTCCAGGTCAATTTGGAAGGAGGTCTCCAGTGAAGTGCCCCAGGGATTTGTGCTTGTCTCTGTACCTCTTAACATTTTTATTGGTGCCTTGGAGAATAAAATAGAGGACATCTAATAAAAAAAAATAAATTTACAGACAACTCAAAGCTTAGAGGCTCTGTTAACATATCAGATAAGAATAAAATTCCACAAAGATTTTGATAGGTTGGAACATTTGGCTAAGCTAATATGATAAAATTGAATTGGCATAAATAAATAATACCTGGGTAAAAAAATCATCTTCACAAGTATAAAATGGGAGATGTAGCTATACAGTAATTTATTGAAAGAGATCTTATAGACCAGACTGCAAACTCAGAAGAAGTTAACAGTATGATATGGTAGCTGAAAAAGCTTATATAACCTTGGGCTGCATTTGGGGGCATAGTTGATAGGAATAAGGAAGTTATGGTTCATAGGACTGTAGATTTAGAGCTGGAAGGAAACTTAGATATCCTGGAGTCCAATGCCTTCATTTTACAGAGGAGGAAACTAAGGCTAGGTTGGTAAGGGAGTTGGCCAGAGTCACTTAGTAAGTATGTGAGGCAGGATTTGAACACTACGCCCAGTAGCCTATTCATTCTCTTATGTTGTCTCTCTTAGGTCTCTCTATTATACTCTGCCCTAGTAGGACCACATCTGAAGCATTGCATTCAGCACTGAGCATCACATTTTAGAAAGCACATTGATGAGCTAGATAGCATCCAGAAGAGAGCACCCAGGATGGAGAAGGACTTTGAGATTATGCCTTGGCTAACTGATCTCAATGAACTGGAGTTTTTCAGTCAAGAGAAGACTTAGAGAGAATATGACAGACATCTCAACGTATTTTAAGGGCTATCATATGGAAGAGGGATTAGATTTCCTCTACTTAACCCCACAAAGTAAAGCTAGAAGCTATTTGTAGAAGCTACAAAGGGGTAAATTTAGGCTTGAGGTAAGTAAAAACTTCCTTAATGATTAGAGTAAGCCCAGTGTCCAGTGGGACAACTAGGTGGCACAGTGGATAGAGTGTAGGGCCTAAAGTCAGAAAGACTCCTCTTCCTAAGTTCAAATCTGACCTCAGACACTTACAGCTGTATGACCCTGGGCAAGTCATTTAAACCTGTTTGCCTCTGTAAAATGAACTGGAGAAGGAAATGACAAATCACACCAGTATCTTTGCTGAGAAAACCACAAATAGGGTAATGAAGAATCAGACACAGCTGAAAAAATGACTGACTGAGCCCAATGTGGCATGATTACATTGGAAGGAACTATGTTTCTCTTCACTGGAGATCTTCAAAGTCCTGCAAGCTTTGATATACTGTAGAAGGAATGCTTTTTCAGGTTTTGCTCAGACTAAATGACTCCTGAGGTTCCTTCTGAATCTGATTCTCTGCATGGATTTCTATATTAGGGAGGCAGATCCTGTCCAGAGCCCAAGTCCCTTCTGGGTATTATGTCGCTATGAAGATAATGTAAACTCTGCAGGCCGTTGGAATCATACTTAGTTGATTATAGTGGTAGAGTGCAGATTTAATTACATGGGAGGAAATGAGGCTGCAATAAAGTTAAGTCATTAAGCTTCCTATGTATTATTGTTCCAGAGTTGTAAGATCATAGACTAGAAGAGGCCTCAGCACTCCTCCAGTTGAACCTTCTCATTTTATAGATGAGCAAAGTGATGCCCAGAGAGGTTAGAGCTTGCCCAAAATGACAAACTCAGGTACTCTCACTACAAACCCAGTATCTTTTCCACTATGTCACGTGGCCTTCTGTGATGGAACAAGGAAATAAACTCAGAGACCAAAAGGAGGTCTGTCTGGGTGTCCAAATGCCTTTGTAAAAAGAAATGGTTGAAATGTATATAAATTGGAAAGTTTAGAGTTTTTAATTCAAGTCAAGGAAACCTGACATAAATAGTGTGGCTATTTTAAATATTTTCCCCCTTCTACCCATTGAGAAGGCAAGATATATTATAACAATTATAGATGTGAAGGCGTGCAAGACATATTTCCATATCAGCCATGTTGCAAAAATTAAAAAAAGGAAGAAAAATGAAGAAAGGGACAAAGTATGCTTTATTCTGCCCACCAGTTCTGTCTCAAGGTAGATAGCATTTTTCATCATGAGTCCTGTGGAATTATTTTGATTAGAATAGATAAATCTTTCACAGTTGATCATCATTACAATACTGCTATTATTGGGTACAGTGTTCTCCTCTTTCTGCTCACTTCACTTTGTATCAGTTCATATAAGTCTTCTCAGGTTTTCCTGAAACCAAGTGCTCCTCATTTCTTACAGCACAAGAGTATTCCATCACAATTATATATCACAACTTGTTCAGCCATTCCTCAATGGACATTTATTCCCTCCATTTCAATTTTGACACTTTTAAAAAACAGCTTTCTACATTTTTATAAATTAAAGACTTACTATGTCTGATTATTGCATTATTCTTTATTTCCTATAAGAGTGCCAAAAATCTCTGTGTACCTTTGCTGGAAATGATTTAGTAAGGTAAAGTCCACAGATGGTATGCATTAACTATATTGGTTTACTCTGACTAATTAAAGACAGGAAATTCTTTATTCATTAAGAAAAAGCAACAGAAATAGCCTGAATAATTTGTAGTATTTTATAGGGATCTTTCCTTTGTAAAGTTAGCCCAGGTAGTGGCAGAGTGAATAGAGTTCTCAACTTGGAGTTAACAAGACCTGATTTCAAATCTTGTCTCAGATACTCTTTAGCTGTTTTCCCCATCTGTAAAATGGGGACAATAATAGCACTTACCTCATAGGATTATTATGAGGATCAATTGATGTAGCATAATAAAATGCCCTGTAGACCTTAAAGCACTATATACATGCTAGCTATTATTATTATTGTGGAAAGAATATCTGCCCTGGGAACCAAGAAAATTGATTTCTGGTTCTTGTTCTGTGACTAACTTGGTATGTTATTTTGGGCAAATGATTTTCTCAGTTTTCTTCTATGTTAAATTCAAGGGTTGGACAGGATGATCTTTAAAAACCTTTCCTGAATCTATAATTCTATCATATAAAAGTAGCCAAAGGGCAGGGAAGACAGATCATTATTATAGAGAGTTGCACCTGAAATCGGAAAGACATGTTCAAATCCAGCCACTTAGTAGCTTTGTGACCCTGAACAAGTTACTTAACTTGGTCTGCCTCTGTTTCCTCAAATGTAAAACAGGGATGATAATAATAGCACCTATCTCATAGAGTTGTGGTAAAAATCAAATGAAATGAAATACGTGTACTTACCACAGTGCCTGGCACATAGTAGGTACTTAATAAATGTTTGTTTCCTTCCTTCCTGTGTCAAGAGCTACTAACAAATGAACGGAAGGAGCAGGCACATAGAGCATATGTGGAAAAGATTCTGGAACTACCAGGGTAATCATAAGCTCTATTTATTTCAATGAAAATTTTATATTTTTCAAAATAAAATTAGCATGAAACGAAGTGAGCATTTCCATATACAAAGTACAATGAATAAAGAGGATTATAACGAAATGGCAAATCTTAGTTTGCATTATTTTTCTGAAAATTTTTTAAATTTTATTATGAACTTAACCAATGCCAAATAAAATGAGCTTTTCCACATACAGAAGAGAACTCAAAAAGAGAATTATCCCAGGCTCTGGAAGAATGCCTTGAACATAGTAGGTTCGTAATATATGTTTAATTGAATAGACCTTTTACATGCCTTAACATGGTTTTGGTTTTTTGTGTCAGTTCCTCATAAAGTTGATCAAAAAAGTCCTAACTGCTCTCTTTGGTTGTCATGGGAAATTCTAGAGAGCAGATTGAGGCCAAGCAATGACACAGAATACTGACTGGGAACACTCATCAGATTTATCTACTCTACCTATCTGTCTGTCTGTCTGTCTGTATATATGTGTATGTATGTATATATCTATGTGTCTAAATATTCATTCAATCTCATACTTACCATAGATAGGTGAGGGTTGGAGGTGGCTAATACCCTTAGACCGGACTTCAGTTGAAGGAAAGAGATGCAACTTCAGCTTGAAGTTCAGTGTTGATTTTTATGAAAATTTCCTGTTAAATTCAATTTAGTAAACATTTATTAAATGCTTATAATGTATAGGGTCAAAATAGGTAGACCTTCCTTGGAGTCAGGAAGTCCCAAGTTCAAATCTTGCATCTGATACATATTAATTGAGTGACTATGGGGGAAAGTCACTTAACTTCTCTGTTTCCCAGGGAACTCTCTAAGACTAAGTTACAAACAAGTTGCTGATCTACAACAATGGAGTTTCTACACCCAGGACCCCATTCCTCCCACTACCCCCAAGAAAAGAAGGAAAAAGAGCATGGTATTATTCAGAGGAGGAGAAGCAAAAATGAAGAGAAATTATTTTTGTTCTTCTGACATCAAGGAATTTAAAATCGTTTCTGACAAAATTTGTGTTCCTCTGACTTAGTCTCTACTCTTTTTTCATAGTTTATGTTTGTTTTATTTCTGAGGTTAAACATAGTTATGACTTGAAGCAGTGATTTTGGTCACTGTAATCCCCAGAAATAAAAATCTCTGGCTGTGCTTTGGCTCCATATACTCCAAGTTTCCCTCTAACCTATACACTATGCCAGGTCCCTGAAACTGGCTCCAAAATACATCAGTATATGGAAGCACTCAAATAAAGATACAAAAATTCTACAAGCTTTCCCATCCATCTAACTTTCCTGTTTGGCCCATCACTCTTATAACACACGAGCACACACAAATACACTTAAGCCACCTCTCAACTCCCCATCCTCCAAGCAATCCCAAATAACCTGCTGGACAGAGCCATTCATTCATATTCTGATTAGCCTTAAAATTAACATGTCTCCATGGAGATGAGGTTCAGTGTTAGTGATGTAAAGTCTTATTTGAAGGAGAATCTCTTCTATCAGCTGAAGCAGCTGTTTTTGTGAGCCTGTTTATCAATCAGGATTGATTAATCATTTCATTAAATAAACTCCTTTTTGAACATTCTCATTAGAAACTGGCTGACTATACTTCAAAAAGATCTTTAGGTATTCCAAATAGGAGAATTGGAGTGGGGGAAGAAAGCAATCCCTTATATAAATCAGAAGTATTGTTAGGAGGGGACCATGTTAAACCTGTTTTACCCAGGTTTCTTCAGAAGAGAAAGAAATAAAGATTATCCAGGGTTCAGTACTCCTTTCAGAGGAAGAATAAGTCAGGGGGACATTATTATTGTTGTTGCTGCTGCTTTTGCTGTTGCTTCTGATGTTGTTATTGTTATTACAAGGAGGTATTTAAATCTGAAAAAGGAAAAGCTGAAGAACCTATGAAAGTATTGGCAATTTAATATAAATACCAGAAGGGATTTCCTCCAGAAGAGGAAAAAGTTCTTATTATTTTAAAACATTTTAATAATAATAGTTATGAAATTGAAGCAAACAAAAGTCAAGTGACTTACCCAGGGTCACATAGCTAGTAGTGTCTGAGGCCAGATTTGAACTCAAGTCTTCCTGACTATATCCAGGGTGTCACCTAGCTGCCCTCCTTCTTCATGACATGGGGATGTGATCAATAACAAAAGAAAGGGTTTGTCATCTGATGTTACATACAATGGCAATTTTATATTTCCTGAGACCAGGACATCAGTCGTGAAAGTCTGACATGAACCCTGAAACTCTGGTCAGGTGGGCTCTGGAAACATTGCTGATTGGGTTAGCATCCTGGCTAATGTGATATAATTGTTTGTATGAACCTAAGAAATTGTTGTTGTTGAGTCATTTCAGTTGTGTCTGACTCTTCGTACCCCATTGGGGTTTTCTTGGCAAAGATACTGGAGTGTTTTTCCCATTTCCTTCTCCAGTTCATTTTAATTTTTTTTTTAATTTTTAGGCAATTGAGGTTAGCTGTCTTGCCCAGGGTCACACAGCTAGTAAGTGTCAAGTGTTTGGTCTGAGCCCACATTTGAACTCAGGCCCTCCTGACTTCAGAGCCGGTGCTCTATCCACTGCACCACCTAGCTGCCCCTCCAGTTCATTCTAAAGATGAGAAAATTGAGGCAAACAGGGTGAAGTAACTTGTCCAGGATCACACAATAGTAAGTGTCTGAGGCCAGATTAAAATCCATGAAGATGAGTCTTCCTGATACCAAGCCCAGATCTCTATCTACTGTACTACCTAGTTGCCCCAACCTAAGAAATAGGAGTGACATAGAATTACAGGCTGGCCCTAACTGAAATCATCATGATGACCAGTTTGACACAGAGGCCAGTGGAATGAAAGGCATCTCTTCATGTTCTGGTACCATAAAAAGAGAAGATAAATTAAAAAAAATCAGAAGCACCAACGTCCCCACCTCCTGAGGGTGTTTGGTATTGACGGCACTGACCATGAAAATAGGCACACCACAATTGTGCATGAAATGGGCTAACAATATGAATATTTTTATATGATGTTGTACTAAGGCACAACAAAACGGGAAACAAGTCTTACTAGTTATTGACAAGGACTTTGCTCTGTTTTTTGTCAACAATACTCTTGGCTCCAAGTTACACAACAGTATATTAGAGATCAGTGTAGGGCGATCACAAGCACGTCAGCTCCTTAGGACTGGCCTCCCATGGGTCAATCCCGGTCCCCAACTACATGTGTAACTGAGTACAACTATCTTGTCTCCAATAGTTTCTTCTATTTGATTAATAAATTAAAATATAGTTCCTTTCTGCAATTAAGCCAAATATGTTCTACTGTCTCCCATCCTTTTCATAGTTACTGTGTGTATGTGTTTAAATATACTATCTAGCCAAAATGTAATGTGTTATGTGGTCTTTCATATAAGAATATTAATTCATTCCTAAGCCCAGATTAAATGAAAGAAAAACAGAAATTAAATAACTTGAGTAAGAAGACAGAAGATTTAAGGAGCCTGAAGGCCTTAAAAATTTACACTTAACACAAACTCTAGCATGATTGCCCAACAATGGAACAGATGGCAAAAAAAATGCCAGTGTCTTGAATGATTCTTAAAAGGAGGTAGATATATTTAAATGGAGTTTCTGAGTTTGGTGCATGAATCCAATAATATTTGGACCAAAACAAGAATAATCATGGACTTAGTGACTTTTGTAAGCATTCTCAGTTCCAGCTCAGCAGGAAATCAAAAGGTTCCTCTTCTTCATATGGGAACCATATTAAAAATAATATCTGTTGGGACAGCTAAGTGATGCAGGGGATAGAGTACTGGCCCTGGAGTCAGGAGGACCTGAGTTCAAATCCGGCCTTAGACACTTACTAGCTGTGTGACCTTGGGCAAGTCACTCAACCCCTATTGCCTCCAAATAAAAAAAAAATAATAATATCTGTTCAAGTAGGGACTGCTGTCAGACAGAGCATGTAGGCCCATAAGTACCAGGCTCTCAATGGCGAATTCTGGTCCCCTAATACATGTGTAACTGCATGCAACTATATTTTCTTCTATTTGCTTAACAGATAAAAATATCACTTACTTCTGCAATTTAGCAAAATATGTTCTATTATCTTCCATCTTTTTCATAGTTTTTGTGAATACATGTTTAAATATATAATTCAGCCAGAATGTAATGTGGTACGTGGTTCCCCAACATTAGAATGTTAATTACTTTATGAAAAGACTTTCATTTTTGTTTTTGTAACCCATGCTCATGGCACAGTGTCTGTTATAGAGCAGGCTTTTGATAAATGCTCATCAAATTGAATTGACGTTCGGGTCTAAGTTTATTTTTCTCCACATTATTAACCCTCCCTTCCCACCAACTATATTTATTAAATAATATCCCTTCCCTTGATTTCATTTTCCATGGGAAGGGTAGATCCCTCCATTTCCTTTGTCTTTCTTTGTACTATGCTCAAATTCTGGAGGCATTGCTTTTCATTTTCTGAAGCTAAATAGACTATATTAAAAATCAAAGAAAGCACAGATCACATGAGTAATCTTTTTTTGTTTTGCTTAAAAAAGAGAAATAGCTGATTATAAGTGTGCTGCTTAGGCAAAGTTATCATTTAATGAAAAAAATTACTCCCTTTTGATTAATTGTATGTATAATATGGGAATGGGAATTTTTCTGTCATTTTTACAATTTCATGCAGTTTTAATGGAGATTTTAAAATAGCATAAACATAAATGATATTCCTTAGTCTTCACATGTAGCTTCATCTCTCTCAATCACAAATGATTTCTAGTTACTTGTGTGTAAGGTAATTTGTACATTCAGGCATATTCTGCCTTATGTAATTAGCTACTTCCATGAAAACATGTGCAGTGAAACTACATTAAAGAGTCAGTTAGTTCCATTAAAATAATATTGTCAGTATTACCATAACCCAAATTTTTGTTCCCATCAGGTGGCTGGTCAAATAAGATGGTGTCTCACTTCTTGGCAGTCCCTTTGCATCTTCTGTAGTATTGCACATCCTTTTTTTGTTTACAATATCTCATGACTTGTATATTTATTCTTTTTCACTTTTCTTCTTCCTTTCATTTTTGGGTGTTTTGTATTTTGGATCTCTTGTACCATCTGGTGTCGTAAGGGATGTGTGTGCTGAGGAAATGAGGTGTGGTTGCGGTAGAGAATTACTCCTAGGTTATTTCTCATTCAGATATCTTCTAGAATTCCCCTCATAACTTTTTGTGCACAAGCATCCTAGGCATTTCTTAAGAGGACCCAGAGTTGCTCAGACTATTTCATTCTAAATACTTTTTGCATATACCCCCCGCTTTATAAATGTAATTGGCCATATCATTTTATATAGGTGTTTTGGTATTATGGTAGGGTTTAATTATAGTATATTAATGACTTTATTGAGAAATTACATTAGTTGGTACATCATTTATACTGAATATGCCTGTATGATTCTATAATATATCTAGGCATATGTGCTAAATGCACATTCATTAAATGAAAGACTTGTAAAGTACATTTCAACTTTGTCAACGAACTCAGTTTTAGACTGAATTCAAAACTGAACTTGAGTTTGGGCTCTGAGACTGCTCACACGGCTTGGATGAGAAGGTAGTCACTAATTCTATTTCTCCTGGTGGGAGAGAGGACCACCAGACCTTACCATCTATTCTGCCACTGAATCCTAAGGTCCCCTAGCACTTAACTTCTGCCCTGCTAGACTTAACTTCTGCCTATATGCTCTGCTGGGCCTTTCTATCTACACAACCACTACACCCTTAGGACTTCTGGACCTTTCCTTCTATACTGCTACAAAACTTTTTTTTATATGTTATTTTGCCCAATAGAGTACAATACAAGCTCACAGAGAGCAAGGACTATCTTGTTTTTCCTAAATGTATTCCCAACACATAGCACAATGCTTAACAAATGTTCTTCCTTCCTTCATTTGTTTCATTCTTTGTTTCTTTTTCTCTCTTCTCTTTCTTTTTTGCTTCCCTTCTTTTGTTCTTTATTCTTTCTTTTTCTATCTCTTCCCTCCTTCCTTCTTTCCTTTTTTCTTCCTCTCTCTTCCTCTCTCTCCTTTCCTCTCTTTCTTTCTCCTTTCTTTTTCTTACTCTCCTCTTTCTCTCTCTTTGTTCTTTCTTTCTTTCTTTCATTTTTTTCTTTTCTTTCTCAACTTATTGATTGGTCCAAAAGAGGAGATGTGGTTGTAGCCGGAAAACAAATTCAGTATGCTGGGTGTCTTTGCATAGAAGCATAGGAAAGTTATGCTCAAACCAATATCAGTACCATAGAGGTGAAAAGTCAACTGCACACACAGTCTTTGGGAGGACCTGGGTCTCAAAGTTGATCAATACCTTTTGCCTCTTACCAGAAAGGCGGTAGACTAGAGGTACAGAATGAGGTACACATTTTCAAATGTGGCCAATGTCTTGATTTATTTTGTTTGACTTTACTGAAGGGTGGGGTAGGGTGGGGTGGGGTGGGATGTGTTAGTGGGAAGGGATAGATATGAAAAAGAAAGAAAGGAGAGAAGGAAGGAGGAAAGAAAAAGTAAGAAACAAAAGAGCAGCAATAAAACATTCAAAATGCAAAGAAAATAAAAAAGACCAAAAGGAGACACAAGCAAGGCCACTTGTGTGGAACTGAACATGTGATTTTAAAAACAAATTGCGCATAACAAAATTTCATGATTTCATACACAATCCTGTACATCAGAATGTCTGTGTCTGGTGGTGAATGTTAAGTTCATAATAAAAAAGAAAAAAAATTAAATGAGACGTCAAGCTTCACCAATGAGGTAGAAGCAATTATTATAATTTACTAGTGAATGTGCTTCAGGCAAAAATTAAATTTCAATTTAAAATTTTATTAAAATATTAAATTAAAATAATGAGGAATGAGTCAAAGGCCAGTGAGGGCTTCCTGCAGCTGTCAAAACCTCTAAAACAGGACTTAACTCACTCCTGGACCCCTTTGGCAGTCTTGTGAAGCCTATGGACTCTTTTGTAGAATAATGTTTTTAAATGCATAAAATAAAATATATCAGGTTTCAAAAAACAATTATGTTGAAATATAATTATTAAAATATTAAAAAAATAAGTTGGTGGATCCTAGGTTAAAGAACCTTTGTTTTAGAAAGTGAGCAAGGCAACTTCTGGATCACAATGGGCAAAAAGGAGTAAAATCCAGGAAAACCATTTGTGAAGGTCAGATATGAATCTTTATTTTACAGGGAACCAGAAATGGAGGAAAGACTAAAAAGGGACCTAGAGCTATTAAAACTAAGGGAAGAAATTGCTATAAAATCCTAGCAAGATATATTGAAACTTATGGGAGGACTTGTGGGCACAAGGTTAGAAGGTCCTCAGGAAACCAGGAGCAATTGAGTCTAGCTGGGGCTAAAAGTTTGGATTAGTAATCAAGTTAGTAAAGGAATGGGACCAAGTGACTTAGGAGGATGAGTTCTAGAAGAGGACCAATCAGGGTACCAGGAAAACTAAGAACATCCAAAGTCTACTTCCTCCTTCAGTTGCATAGTAAGCCAAGGTTAGCTTTTACGACTTTTTTAACTTCATAAATTTTCCTTTTTGTTTTTTGCTAAGCTCCTCACATGCTTCTCCATAGAGACTTGACAGTAAAAAGGCCAAGGAAGGGGTTTGTGCTGCTATCAGAGAGATCTCAGGGAAGTAGAGGAATAAAATTGGAGTCTCTCAGTAAGGACTAAGAGATCTCTATGCAAGAGAAAAAGGGTAGTGACAATTAAAAAAAAAACAACAGAAGAAGCCAGTAAACTAATAAATAAATGGGTGAATGAATGAATGAAAAAAAAAACATTTATCAAATGCTTAAGCACTTAAGTATTTTGGATTAAAATAGAAAATGGAGACAATCCCTGATTCTCAAGGAACTCACATTCTAATGGAGGACACCAAACATATGGGAAGTTTCTGCTGTAGGAGCTTGCTAATGGAAAAAAAAGTATGTGAGTGGAAGGCACTTGGGGGAGTATAATATGTGTGTGTGTGTGTGTGTGTGTGTGTGTGCGCACGCATGTGTGTGGTGTAGAGTAAGCTTAGGATGAGGATAGGGTAGGTAGTTAAGCAGGTTTGGGGCATCACTTAGGTAAATGTTTCTATATTTATATTCTCTTTTTTTGTTTTTGTTTTTCAATGTAATTTGATCTCAAGGAAAACCTATTTATATAGATGGCATACTCAGAACTTCTGAATTCATTGGATCAAAGGTCCAAGAATTTAAAGCTGCAAGGGGCTTCAGAGATCATCTAGTCCATTTTACAAATGAAGAAACTGAGGCCCAGAGAGATGACATTGCTTTCTCTCGCTGTCCACTTTGCCCACTAACAACTATTAACAAGACTAGCTCACCTCAAATCTGTTAAGGACCAGTGAGTGACAGTTTATTTGGGGATATTTTTAGCCTTGAACAATAGGATGCTTGGTGTGCTGATTTGCACTGAATTAACATCTAGTTTTACACACGTCCAGAAGAAAGAGGTATTTAATTAAAGCTAATAAATATATAGACTATCCTGGAAATATACAAATCCATCAAAATGATTGCCACAAGTTGAGAATGAGAGACTTCATAGTGTAAAAGGTAAACATGTGGTCTGGATTCAAGAAGACCTCTTTGTATTCAAGACTTGCCTTTTACACATACTGGCTGTGTGACCACAAGAAAACCACTGAACCTCTCAGGACCCTAGGCAATTATTCTCTGAGATGAAATACCAATCTGCATCAAGGGTGTTTGCACACTGGGATTTCCCTATACTGATCTCAATCCCTAGTTGGTACCAAAAGCAAAGTTGAGGCTCTGACCTTGAACAGTAACCCTGAAGATGTGGGACAAATGAGTATTCCTGGAAAAAAAAAAGGAAAAAAAATAAATCGCCAATCAACATTTGAGCTGGGACCTCATAGGGGGCCATCAGAGAAGAGTGAGAACCAAGCAGGGTTTCTTTTCACACCAGGAAGAAGAAAAAGAAAAAAAACAAGGAATGTTCATTTTCCTATAGGAATGTGAGGGAGAGCTTCCAAGGCTCTAAGAAAACCACTTGAGTTCTTCTTGAGTAATAACTTCCATTCTGGTCAGGCACTAGTCTTCCTTGCTATACCTGCTCTTCAGCTCCTCCCCTGCTGAGGGTTGACCTCAGCAACATTGGTAGACTTATTTGCTTAACAATTGGTATAGCTGAATTACTTTTCAGTTATTGGGAGTGGGGAGAACAACATCTTCTAATTAAAACACACACATATAATTGATGATTACTTATCTCCCATGGGAGAATATTTTGGGAGCCCTAATTGCGTTATATATTGTTCTTTACATAATTGACTACTGTAGGCTATTTAGAATGTGAACCCCCTACACAGAGATGGTATATGTTTCTATGTTTAGCCGGTATCTGACACATTATTAGTGCATAAGAAGCATTCATTATTAATAATAAGAATAGCAGTAATACAAAAAAGTCATCAATTACAATGAAAATAAAATCTCAAGGGGAGAGCCTAAGATTTGCAAGAAAATGAAACTTGGATCTGTTATTACTGAATATGTACTGTTTTAGCTTAAAGAAACATTATTGTCTAATGATAAGAACTGTTGCTGGGACCAAGAGCCTGGGACTAGGGCACTATACACTATTCCTCTCTAAAGGATTCTGGACCCACACAAATGTTCTGGACTGAGTTCAGTCATAGAACAGCCTAGAACGGGAGGTTCAGAGTTCTTTTTTCATACTCTTTAGCTATCTATATACTCACCTCAGCACCCCAAGAAAAAATACTTAAAGCTTGGGTTTAAGGTATACCCAAAGGGAAAAGTAGGAAAGTACTCAATGTGCAATGTAAATCAGGCAGGGGACAGTTATTAATTTCCTACTCATAAAAGAAATGTTTTACACAAAAGACTCTGTTAAGTTCAGTTTGACAGAAAAACTTAAGCTAGACAAGCTCTAATAATAACTACTGAGGCAGTTCTTAATCTAGAATCCATAGAACCTTGGATAGATTTCAGGGAGTTCCTGAACTTGAGTAAGAAAAAGATTACATCTTTATTTTCACTAACCTCTAATTGAAATTTAGCATTTCCTATAATTATTTAAAAGCATTATTCTGAGAAGGAGGTCTGCAGGCTTCACCAAACTGCCAAAGAAGTTCAGGACAAAAAAAAAAAGGGTTGAGAATCACTAAACTACCATTATACCGGGACATTTAAGACTTAAACATTATAGAAGAAATCAGTTTGCAAGACTACTAAATAGGTATTATAACATTTTGCCCCAATATTACACTCCCTACAGGCTCATTCAAGTATTTTGGCAAGAGAGCCTGGAGATCAGGACTTTTCTGACCAGTGGTTATCTTTGCCAAGAAACACTGGACTCCTGCACTGCTGCTGACTCCTCTCCAAGGATAGCCAAGATTGCCTGAAGCCAAAGATTTCCAAACATCTCAAATTCCCAAGGTTGCCTCCTAGTCTGGATACATCCATCTAGAGACTGAATTTTAATCACCTACAATCAGGCAAAGGAACACAATGCAGAAAAGAGTCCAAACTCAAGCTTACCTAATGCAGTCCTGTTTTAGTGGCCACATGAGAGTGGTTGCATGTGAACCAGATTGGGGAAAGATAGCCCCTCACCTCCCCTGTCACGAGGTAGACTCAAATAGTCCAGAAATGATCGAAAGTTAAGAAGACTAAGAAGAGGGACCTGAGAGGTGGGGAGGGAATCCTCCTTTTTAAAAATACTGTCATTGATTTTTCTTGCTCACTGGCTGTAAGGAGTTTACTGCATTATCCTCAAATCATCCAAGCTGGGATAATAGGCAAGGTAGTTCTGCACATACCCTGTTATACCTAGAATGACCAAAATATAGTAAAAAAAAAATATTATCAGTAGTAACACTGCAGGTTATGGAAAAGTTATTAAAAGGCAATTCTCTTAAAACATCTTAAAAGTTGGAATTTTTTTTAATGAAGCTGGGGAAAAGGTGTAGTGAAGAGAACCTTATCATATTCCCACAGGTGATCTTGATGAGCCCATAGGAATCAGTTAGTTCACCCAGTGGAGCAGTGGACCTGAAGTTGGGAAGAAAGACCTGAGTTCAAATCAGTTACTGGCTGTATGGTATGCAAATGTACATCATAAAGTACCATACAAATGGAAGATCTTCCCATAAACATCACTTTCCCCTGTACCTCTTCACAAACTACCAGTTACAAATAGGGGGCAGCTAACATACACAAACTTTCCAATCAAATTACACCTATGGCCCAGGACCTTCCAAGACTCTGAGATCATAAGTATTAGGCCAGATCTTGAAGAGATCTGAGCCCATGCTAGTTTGTCTCTTTGGCTCCTTGTCCCAATCTTATAGTTTTACGCCACAGGAATCTCCAAAATAAAGTTTTAGATTTAATTCTTATATGGGTTCTCTCAAATGGCAGAGAGGAGGGGCTGTCATATCGTCATTTGTCATAGGGATAAAGGAATAGGGGGCCAATGAATTCCAGTAATTAGTTGCAATTAACAGGCTTAAAGGCTTAAATCATACCTTGTTGGTGTGGAAAGAAAAGGACATTATCCAAATGAAGAACTGAGATAAGAAAGAGAATAGGGGTCTGTGCAAATGGACCTTCCTGGCCTAGTTAGATAGTGAACTGTGTCTAGGAGAAGAAGGTGAAAAATAGCTTAAGTTCCACACAGGGCAAGGGAAATGTCATAGAGGAAGCTACCCAAGACGTTGACAACTGTGAGTTTGTCTCATGCAGAAAATCAACTCTCTTCCCTCCATTGATTCTGTACTATTATAGGTCCAGCTAGGAGGGAGGAAAATCCTGGAATAGAAAGAAGCGTGGACAAAGGCTTGGAGGCAAGAGCAAACTGGATATGTAAAGGGACAACATGTAGTACAATTTGGCTGGAAGGTAAAACATTTGAGAGTGAGAATACAGATAGAAAGGTAAGGAGCGGTGTCTGATTGTAGTGGGCCTTGAGGAAAGGGAGTAAGTAAAGATAACACTGAGATTTTGAGAATGGGTGAATGGTGCTACCATTGATAGAAAACTGACAATCAGAGGGAGGTTTTGGGGCTTCTTTCTTTTTGGGGGGAAACAGATATTTTGGGTATATTAAAAATAATGTCTTGCCAGCTTATCCAAGTGGAAATATCTATGAGGCAGCTCAAAATTCAGGTGAAAAGCTTATGAGAAAGATCCTGTCTAGAGAAATAGATTTGGAGATCACCCATGATACCAAAAAATCTTATGAGGAGATAATTGAAGCTGCAGGAATGGATGAGCTTGCCAAAGAAGAGAAAAAAGAGAAAGGGGAGAATGAAAACTTGGGAAACACTTGTCTGAAGGAATTGGGAGGGAAGAGTCAGTAAAGGTTGTTGTTTGTCCTTCATTCTCGAAGAGGACCATGCAATCAAGGAGGTGATGCCATGACGTGCAAGTGAATTGAATATCAGTGAGGGAGGGCTGTGCAGTCACTTTCTCCTCTGGAGTCATCTAGGTCCAGTGGTGAGATATAGATCAGGGATGACTAGAGATGGCCCTGGATGCAGTGGGAGACCTTGGACTTTTTAAGCTAAGGTCTTTAACTGGTCTCAGTTTGACTGAGGCAGAAAAGCAGAGGGAGAACCAGGAGAATATAGTGTCCCCAAAGCTAAGAAGAAAGATGATCAAGAAGGAGAGGGTGGCCAATAGTGTCAAATACTGCAGAAAACAAAACTATCATTCGAAGAGGTTTGATGATGAAAGAGAAGAGAGAGCTGGGACAGTAGTTCAGTGGGTTAGAAGGGTTAAGGGGAGATTTTTCAGGTTTGGGAAGACCTGAATATGTTTGTAAGGAGATAATAAGGAACCAGTGGAAAAGAAAAATATAGCTTAAATCCCCAACCCAAGCCATAGCAGGTGAGAGATATACTGTGTCATCTCAGCTCTATTTCCTAGTCAAGTTTCCTTAATTTCACACTTTCCTGACTCTGTATCCAGCTACATCGGCAGTAATTTTTCTGCCCCCTGCTGTTAAAGCCATCTCTGATCCATCCCAGATTAGCATAAGAAACTCTATTTCTATTTAATATATATGTTTAACAATTAAGTCAACCTAGTTAATACAATGATAGTAATTATTATTATGTATTATTATTAATAATATTTAGCATTTATATAGCACTTTTCAAATATGATATTGTTTTATCCTTAAAACAACTCTGGGAGATAGGTTCTATTATTATCTTCATTTTCCAAATGAGGAAACTCAGGCAGACAGAGATGAACTCGTACATCACACAGCTAGTAAGGATGTGAGTCTGGATTTGAACTTGGTTCTTCCTGACTCCAGGCCCAACATCCTATTTACTGTACCACTTAACAGTGAGGTACCTTTAAGAGAGAGGCAACATGTAACAGGCAAGTCAAAACACCTCCACTACTTTGACCACCACCTTTCCCTAAATCCTTATAGAAAGAGCTTAGAACCATGACCTCAAGCCTTAGGAATATCAAGTGTCACCCAGATCACTGCCTCTCTTTTTATCCCAACACTCAAAGTCATACAACTTCTATGGAGAAAGGGCGGGCCATCCCCACCAGCTGCTGACCAACTTCCACCTGTGGGCAGGTAATTCAACCCACCCAGAGAAGCAAAGAACTCTGAGGGAGAGACAGAGACAGCATGTTACAGGTTCATCATATCACTACCACCATCACCTCCCCTTGGACCTCAATGGAGATAGCTGAGCACCCAGAATCCAAGAACTTTGGGAATAGCAGTATTACTAAGATCGCGAGTCCATCTTCCAGCCTGAGCCTAAAATCATCATGGAGGGGAATAAACATGGCAAAGAAAGGGCCTACCTTCCTCCAACCACCAATACCAACTGCTGCCAAACTGCCACCAAGGTAGGGACAAGAGCCCTAGGAGTGTCAACGCCACACAAACCATTGGTCCTGCTTCTGGTCTAGCCCCTGAATCATTGTCCCAAAAAGTAAGGAAGCTAAATGTCATGGTAGATAGAGTGCTGGGTCCGAAGTCAGAATAGGCCTGAGTTCAAATCCAGCTTCAGACATTTATTAGCTCTATGACCATGGGCAAGTCACTTAACTTCTTTCTGTCTCAGGTTCCTCCTCTGCAAAATAGGGACAATAATAGTATCTACCTCCCCCAAAATTTGTGTGATTTGCCTTATTGTAATATTCATTTTATTGTAGTGGCCTAGAACCAAACTCCCAATCTTTCCAAGGTATGCCTGTACTCATTTTATATTACTCTCTGGAACCATACAAAACCAGGGGGCTTATTTTTTCCCATTTCTGACAAGACAGATATGGTCTTTTCTGTGGTGTTGTGAAGAAACCACTGTAAAATTCTGTTTTAAAAATTGCCCAGTTTTGTTCACTCATTCTTAAAACCTTACACAAGGGGAAAACAACTAAAGTTTGTCCTCTTTAAGAAAGAATCAATTGCATCTAGAGTTCTAAGTGCAAAGCCTGCTCTAAAAAAGACTTTCAGTGTGAATAGGACCTTAGCTATTTTGGAAGAAGGAGAGTAAGTGATATACCATGTGGTGGATAGACTAAAGGCTTAATGACTGAAATGGGACAATCACCATAGAATCATGTTCATATTTATATTCATGTGTTTTTCCCATTTTCTGTTAGCCACAAGAGAAGCCTGGAGCATCCTTCCTATCCCTCTCCTATTTTATAGATGAGAAAACTGAGACTCAGAGTGGAGGTGATTTACCCAATTTCAAATGTAAGAAAAAATTTTCATGACAGACACAGTAGATAGAGCACTGAACCTATAGTGAAGACCTGAATTAAAATCTGGCCTCAGACACTTACTAGCTGGGCAAGTCATTTAACCTTGTCTGCCTCAGTTCCTCATCTGTAAAAATAAGCTAGAGAAGGAAATGACAAACCACCCCAAAGGCAAACCTTTGCTAAGAAAACTCCAAATGGGGTCATGAGGAGTCAGACAGACTGAGATGACTGATTAACATTTCATGATAGGGATAGTGTCCTTGAGGTGTTTGGGCCCACATAAGGTCCTAGTAATAATAATAATAAGCACATAATTAAAAGCTAATATGATGAAAGCTATAAACACTGGTGTCAAGCTGAAACATTGGGGCATTAAACATTCCAGGAATAAATGTTTTTGAAAAAACTTCTGGCTAGTTACAAATTCAGGGTGAATAAAGGGTATTTGCTACTAAACTCTGAGTTTTCCCTCTAAGGTTAATTTAAGTTAAGTCATGATTTAAAATAGTTAATATTTAGTGAGTAAAGTGTTTCGTTGTTTGACTGTCTTTTAATTATACTCTATATTGTATATCTTTGTTACACTCGTGTTTTTTGGTGGCAAATCCACCCAAGAGATCAAATTATAGATCAGAAGGTGCTTTGTGTGTACATAATGAGAAAAGGGAAAAATATTTTGTAACATGAAGTTTCATCAAAAAAATTATAGTTAATAATAATTAAAATAACAAGTATTAAATGAGCTAATATGTAGCATTTTGAGGTTTACAAAGCACTTTAAAATTTTTATCTCATTTCATTCTCACACCAACCTTGCAAAGTGGGTGCTAATTACTATCCCCATTTTATGGTTGAGGAAACTGAGGCTGAGAGTGATTAAGTGATTTGAAGTCATGTTTGAGGTGGGATTTAAACTAAGGTCTTCTTAACTACAAGTTTAACAGTATATATTACGCCAACCTATCTGCTTTAAAAAAACAAATTCCCTAATGAGCTTTTGTCTCCAGTTTTTGTGTTCCAAATCATAACAGTGTCATTTCTAATCCATTATAGACTCAGGTATTTTGGATTCATTGGTCTCATCGTCCTTGCAAGTTCAGCTTCCTTATTAGCTCTCCACTGGGTCACAATTTACAAGTGTGTCTGAGAGGTGACATTGCTTTGTCTTTCCAAGCAAGATAAAAATCTGTATCTTGACTGAAGTAGAAAACAGTATAGATGCTATAAGGAGAAGCAGAGACTATGGAACTAAATTAAATGTATTCTTAGGGACAGATATGTTCAGTTCCATCCTTGGATAGCAACAGATTGACAAATATTTATGCATGGTTGTGGGGTATGTGTCTATGTGTGTGTGTATACAAGTAAGTTGCAGACTCTGCCTTCAGAGAGCTTACAATAAAGCTGGGAAAAGAACATATAGATGTGAAAAGTTAAATGCAACTAAAAGATTTAAATAACAGTTCGAGACAATAATTGGCCAGAATCATTGAGGATTTCAGGAGCCTAGATGACTAAAATTGAATTCCACTCTGGGAGAAAGAAATTTGGTCTATGACCTATATATTCTTAATAGGGTGGGGGAAGGGAAGGAAATAACTTCGTGATAAAGAGACTAATACTAAAAATACAATGATGCTTCTATTAAAAACAGCACTGCAATGTCAAATTGATGCAATGGGTGATGGAGTCAGGAAAAGGGATAATTCAAGGACAGCTTTGAATGGTCTCATGGTGATGACTGTCCCATAGAGCCTGGCTTATTTTTGAGTGTTGCAGTTCTTTGCTTAGTGGTCCTTTTGTATCATTAAAGTGCCTACCTTGGCATTCTTTACTAATGTCACTCAATAAATGCTTGTTGAACTGAATTACTTCAGTTCTTCATTTAGAAAAAATACTGTAAGTATTAACTCATGACATTTTGTAGGCACAGAGGAAAACAACCCCCTTTATGAGTTTTCTTTGTTTAAATCTTTGATTTAAATAGCTTAAAAACAGAGAAAATTGTTGATCTCACAAGGTTATTGTGAGATCCAAATAGATAATGTAAGCTGTAGACCACCATATAAATACAAGCTGTTATTGTTATTATAATAATAATAATTTAATTAATATACAGAGATGTAGAATAAGCTCATCCATTATTTTTGAGTCTTCTTTCTCCCCCATCCCCTTATATCCTATTAGTTGTCAAGTCCTGTCAATTCTATCAACAGTATCTGTGAAGAGTATCTGTCATATCTGTCCCCTCCTGTGTGTGCAGAGAGGGTTAGAACCACAGCTACAATACATTTCAGGCCTTCATCACTCTTTTGCCCAGATCATTGTAAAGAAAAAAATCTTTAATTTGTCTCACTACCACCAGAATCTCTCTCCAATCCGTCTTTTACATAGTTGTCAAAATAATCTTCCTAATCTGCATGTCTAATCATGGTACTTTTCCGCTAGAAAACAAACAAAAAAAAAACTTCAGTGACTCCCTGCTACCTAACAGATAAAATACACATTCCTCAGCCTGGCATTTATATCTCTCTATGATCTGGTCCTAATCTACTGTTCTAGTCATATTTCATAAATCTTTCTCCATCTCTCTGGCCTCAGTTTCTTTATTAGTAAATTTAAGAAGATGGACATCCTTTTTCTGCTTCTGGAAGCCAAGATGGTGGAGTAAGAAATAAGTCACTCTCACCTTCCCTTATCGACCTCTGAAAACCCAGAAAATATCAACCTACGAAAAACCCTGGAACAGCTGAGCCAGCAGAAAGATGGGGCACAGCAGGCTTGTAGCCCACGAAGGTTGGAGAATTAATGGGAAAGGCCCCTTTCACTCTGGAGAAGGGGAATCAGTACAGGATGTGAGGTGACCCAGCAAGCCAGCAGCCAACCCCACTGCAGCACACCGGGGGAGATCCTGAGACCTAGGGTGGTGGGGTAGGCAAACACCAACACCAGGAACTCCCAACTGCCTCACTACAGGCAAAGGAATATGGAGACACCAGCTCAGAAAACCACCATGTGTGACAGTGTTCTCCAGCAGCCAAATCACCTGGTGCTTCAGCACAACTCTGGGAAGCACAACTCCAAGAGGCAAACCTCCAGGCTGACAGACATCGTCCAGCAGCAAAACATCCCTGTGCAAGGTTCAGGCAAGCAGAAGCCAAACATTCGAGTGCAAGGCCTGTGTGAGCAGGTGTTTGCCAGGGGCAAGACTCCTCACCCACACCCCAAGAGCTCCAGTGTTGCTGGCTTCAGACTAGCACCATGTAAGCTTCCAAAATCCTACAGCCTCCAACTGCCAGTACCTGAGGCCCCAGCACACAAAGCCAGTGACCAGGTCCCAGACTCCCAGGACAAAAAGTTTTGGGTAAGTGCCCCTTGCACTCCAGCAAGAGAACTCAACTTAAAAAAAAGTCAAGAAATAGGCAAACACCATGAGCAAAAAGCAGAAATGGACAACGACCATAGATTCTTATTATGGGAACAGGTAACATCAAGGCACAAATTAAGAAGAGGACAACATTGTCAATATACCCACATCTGAAATTTCAAAGGGGAATATGAACTGGTCTCAAGCCCAAAAAGCCTTCTTGGAAGAACTCAAGAAGGGTTTTAAAAGTCAAATAAGAGAAGTAGAAGAAAAATTGGGGAAAGAAATGAGAGGTATGCAAGAGAAAATCAACAGCTTGGAAAAGGAAGGACAAGAATTAACTGTAGAAAACAAGTGCTTAAAAAATATAATTGGCCAAATGGAAAAAAGTACACTGAAGAAAACAACTCCTTAAAAAGTAGAATTGGTCAAATGGAAAAGGAGACACAAAAACTCACTGAAGAGAAAAACTCTTTAAAAAGTGAAATGGTCCAAATGGAAAAGGAGGTACAAAATCTAATAGAAGAAAACAATAAAAAAAAGAAAAAAGAAAACAATTCATTAAAAATTGGAATTGGGTGGAATTTCTCCTTCTATCTCTTGCTGTTGGGCTTTGTTAGTAATATATAGAAATGTCAGTGATTTATGTGGGTTTATTTTATAGCCTGCAACTTCATCAAAGTTGTTCATTATTTCAAATAATTTTTTACTTGATTCTCTAGGATTCTCTAAGGGCCTCATTTGTAAAATACATGGAGAACTAAGTCAAATTTATGAGATTACAAGTCATTCCCCAATTGATACATGATCAAAGGATATGAACAGGTAGTTCTCAGATGAAGAAATTAAAGCCATCTATAGTCATATGAAAAAATGCTCAAAATCACTATTGATTAGAGAAATGCAAATCAAAACAACTCTCGAGGTACCACATCACTCCTATCAGATTGGCCAACATGATGAAACAGGAAAATGATAAATGTTGGAGAAGATGTGGGAAAATTGGAACATTAATGCATTGTTGGTGGAGTTGTGAACTGATCCAACTATTCTTGAGAGGAATTTAGAACTATACCCAACGGGCTATAAAAATGAGAATACCCTTTGACCCAGCAATATGACTTCTAGGGCTGTATCCCAAAGAGATCAAAAAACTGGGAAAAGGATCCACATGTACAAAAATATTTATAGCACTCTTTATGTGGTGGCAAAGAATTGGAAATTGAGGGGATGCCCATCAATTTGGGAATGGCTGAACAAGTTGTAGTATATGAATGTTATGGAATACTATTGTGCTATAAGAAATGATGAGCAGGTGAACTTCAAAAAAACTTGGACAGACTTACATGAACTGATGCAGAGTGAAATGAACATTATCCATGGTAATAGCCACATTATGGGATGACTGACTTTGATAGACTTGGCTCTTCACAGCAACACAAGAATCTAAGCCAACTCCAAAAGACTCAGGATGGAAATTGCTATCTATACCCAGAGAAAGAAATATGGAGTCTGAATGCAGATGGAAGTGTACTCTTTGCTCTCCTTTGCCTTTTTTTATTGCTTCATTCTCATGGTTCCTCCCATTAGTTCTAATTGTTCTTTACATCATGACTAATGGGAAAATGTGCTTAATATGAATGTATATGTAGAGCCCACATCAGATTGTATGCTGTCTTGGGGGGGAAGAGGGAGGGTGAGAAAATTTAAAACTCAAAATCTTATGGAAGTGAGTATTGAAAACTGAAAGTAAATAAATAATTAAAAAATAAAAGTAGATATACTTAAAAAGAAAGAATCCACCAATGACCTCCTGAAAGAGATCCCAAATTGAAAATGTCAAGGAATATTGTAGCCAAATTCCAAAACTACCAGATCAAAGAGAAAATACTGCAAGCAGCCAGAAAGAAACAATTTAAATATTGTGGAACCACAGCCAGGATTATGCAGGACCTTGCAGCTTCTACATTAAAAGATTGGAAGGCATGGAATACAATATTCTGGAAGGCAAAGAAGCTTGGATTACAACCAAGGATCAATTATCCAGTGAAATTGAGCATAATCTTTCAGGAAAGGAGATAGACATTCAACAAAATAGGGGACTTCCAAACCTGCTAGATACCCTGCCCTAGAGAAGGTTACAATTAGAGACAAATATGTACATATATGTAGAAGTGTACTACACATACTTCTGTTCATCAGTTCTTTCTCTGGATGTGGATAGCATCTTCCTTCATAGGAACTTTGTAATTGGTTTGAGTATTTATAATATTCAGAATGGCTTAGTTGTTCAAAGTTGTTCTTACCGTATGCATTCTCTTGGTTCTGTTAATTTCACTTTTCATTATTTCATGCAAGTCATTTCACGTTTTTCTAAAATCAACCAGGTCACCATTTCTTATAGCATAGTAGTATTCCATCACAATCATATATCACAACTTGTTCAGTTATTCCTCAATTGATGAACATACCCACAATTTCTAGTTCTTTCCCACCACAAAGAGAGTTGCTATTAATATTTTAAAACATACGGTTTCTTTTCCTTTTTCCCTAATCACCCTGGGAAATAGACCTAGTAGTGAATTGTTGAGTCAAAAGATGTACACAGTTTTATAACTTTTGTAGTGTAATTCTAGATTGCTTTCCAAAATTATTGGAGCAGTTCCACCAACAGTAAATTGGTGTCACAATTTTTTCACATCCTCTCCAACATTTGTTGTTCTCCCTTTCTATCATTTTAGCCAATCTGAGAGGCCTGAGATGATATCTCAAAGTTGCTTTAAATTGCATTTTTCTAATCAATAATGATTTAGAGCATTTTTTCATATTAATATATATAGTTTTGATTTTTTTATAAAAAACTATCTATTAGTTTAGGTAAAATTGTAATTTTTATTCTATTGGCTCCGCCTATCCATGAACAATTAATATTTCTGTAATGATTTAAATATGACTTTATTTGTATAAAAAGTGTTTTATAATTACTTTCATATAATTCCTGGTTTTGTTTTGGCAGGTATGTTCCCAGGTACTTTATACTGTCTACACAATTATTTTAAATAGGGTATCTCTTACTATCTCTTCTTTCAGGGTTTTGCTGTTCCTCAATTCATAGGCAACCAATTTTTAAATTGTTTTGTGGGTTTATTTGTTTTTTTTCTTTTGCTACAACAAAGAGTGATGTTATGAATATTTTGTTACATATAGGACCTTTATTTCTATCATTGACCTCTTTGTGATACATGTCCAGCAATGGGATGTTTGGATCAAAGGGTATGAACAACTGAGTGACTTTTATCAACAAGCATTTATTAAGTGCTTACTATGTTCCAGGCACTGTTGAATGCCAAAGCACTCACTTGGATGTATATATTCTGGTTAAAAGATCCATTATGTTATTTTATAGATATTATAGACATCTTGTCTGTAACTCCTATCAAAGAAGATTGACATAGCCCTTTGAAATAAATTTATAGCAGTCCAATTTCAAAATCATAACCATTTTACTATCTTTTTTGACATAAGACATTTTTGAAGAATAGTTCTTTGTAGTCCAGTGTGGGTTTCCCAACATCAGCAGAAACTTTGCTAAACATAGAGGGCCCACTATCATAGAATCACAAAATCTTAGAGCAAGAAGGGATGTCAGCCACCATGTTTTCTGGTTCTGGTCATTTTTCAGAATACTGCTCTGTCTGTATGATGCTAGATTTGGACACAATGTTAAAGGAACAGTAATGACCATTTGGGAAGTAAATTCAGGAGGTGATAAGCCTATTATGAAATATTAATGATGTCCAGAGAATACAAACATCATGGACAATTTTTTCCCCTAGATTGTGACAAGTCAGAGGAAGTCATGAAAAGTGAGTCACCCTTCGTAGAAATGCCACAAATTTTAAGAAACAGTAAGAATTGGAAAAGGAGGATTTTTTGAATTACTGTAAAATTTTGTAAGAAACAGAATGAATTGTAGTCAGCATTACACTGAGGAGCATTAGTGAACCTCTATCAGTAAACTAGCACCATTGGTTGCTAGTCACCATTCTGGATATTCCTGAGGTGGCATGTAGTATGGGATCTAAGGAGGAAGAAGAATAGTGCTCAATCAGCCCCTAAAAGGGTCAAAACCCAAATGTACAGAAATATTTATAGCAACACTTTTTGTTGTAGCAAAAACCAAGAAATTAAAATGAAGTGGTGGCCATCATTTGTAGAATGGCTGAACAAATTGTTGGATATGAATGTAATAGAATACCATTGTAAGGTACAAAATGATGAAAAGGAAAGTTTCAGAAAAACTTGGGAAGTTGAATTGATGCAGAGCAAATTGAGGAGAAGTAGGAGAAGAATGTATTCAATAACAGCAATGTTATAAGGACAAGCTACTTTAAAAGATTTCAGAACTATGATCAATGCAATGACCAAGCAAGATTCCAGAAGATCTTTGATGGAGCATGTTATACTCTTCCTAACAGAAAGGGAGTGGACTCAAGATGCAGGATAAGATGTTCATTTTTCTTTTTTTTTTTTTTGTTTTTTAAGATGTTCTTTTTTCAAAGCTCTTGCAAAGATACATTTGATATAAAGATATAACAAGACAACAGTTACAGATCTTCCACCACTAATACCTGGGGGACACAGTCTTCCCCATGCCATCTCCATTTCTGGGAAGCATGGGCCTAAACTTAAAGCAATTTTGACAGAACAGTTACTCTAAGTTCGCTTTCAAATGAGGCAGGGCCACTGGATGAGTTCATGTCTCAATTACTGCTGGGATAGTACCCAGGGGTCATGCCTTAGAACCTAGCTAGCCACAAAAACCTGTCATGGACTCTAGCTCCTGGACGTCAGGTGGCATGCCATTCTGACCTTTCAAAGTTCACAAAGTCATAGCTTTCTTCAATATTTCATGTGAAACAAGAAAAAAAAACGAATGCAAATAGGCAAAAAAAAAAATATAAAGGCCCATATTCGTGGGTCTTTTTTTCTTCTTTCTTCTAATGCAAGCAAGACATACATTTTAAGATGCAGTCAATAAGGTAATTTATTTTGCTTAAGCATATTTGTTACAAGGTTTACTCTTCTTTTTGTTTTCAATTTGGGAGTCAAGTGAAAGACAGAGGGGGCTAGGCATAGAATATTGTTGTTGTTTAGTCATTGTGTCCAGTTCTTCATGATCCCAATTTGGGGTTTTCTTGGCAAAGATGCTGGAATGGTTTTCCATTTCCTTCTCCAGCTTATTTTACAGATGAGGAAACTGAGACAGTTTCCAGTGACTTGCTCAGGGCCACACAGTTAGTAAGTGTCTGAGGCCAAATTTGAATTCAGAAAGAGACATCTTCCCTCCTCCAGCCCCAACGATCTATCCAGCTACACCTCCTAGCTGCCTGGGGAAATCACACACAAAAAGAAGTAAAAGAGAGTCATTGAAGCATTTTTTTAATGCACAGAAGAGAATAGCAGGAAGGCCAGGAAGATAAATGGGGAGACAGTTTTGGAAGTTACATGTTAAATATATATATTTAAAAAGAAAAATAAGCGTATTGTCATATAATAGTTTCATGTACAATCCTTTTCTGTTCTGTTATTTAACAGAAATGCTTATTTTATTTGGTGTTTGTTAAGTTCAGAATAACAAAAGGAACCTAAATAGAGTGTCATTGCACCATGGTAAATTATAAACATAAATAACTTTTAAATGTTAAAATATGATTTTCTTTTTTTCTCAAATTTTATTTCATTCTGAACTTAAGAAATAAAACAAGCATTTCCATAATAGAATAGAATAGAAAAAAAGATGATTATACATAAACCTGCAAATCTATCAGGTACAACTTGCTATTCCTTTTAAATATATAATAAAGTTATCACGTAACTTTCTTTTTTTTCTCCTTTTTTCTTCCCGACCCCCAAAGATGGCTACCATTAGAAACAACTATGTGTATGTGTGTGTGTTTGTGTATGTGTGTGTGTGTAAAACCATTCTATACATACTTCTATTTATCAATTCTTTCTCTGATATGAGTTCATGAATAGTGATAGAGATAAAAAAGGAAGAGCATACATAAAACATTAAAAATACACAGAAGAAAAAAAGTTTGGAAGACGAATTAACAGACCAAAACAAACTGCATATAACAGAAGTTCATAGCTTCATAAACAATTCCCTTTTTTGTTCCTTGTATATAAAAATGTTTGTGTTTGTTGATTATTTTTGTATAAGATAAGAAAAAGAAAATTGAAAAATTGAAAAAAAATCTAATTGAGCCAGCTGATGGTAGTAGCAGACCAGCCATTACTGAAGAGCCTTGGAGCAGATTCACTTTCTTGTGGAGAGTTACTTGGCTTCAGATTTGGTATGGTTATATACATTCTCCAACTCAGATGTTTTTCTCTGTGTCTCTCCCAATATGCCCACTCTCAGAAATGTGGTCAAGGCTTTGTTTAGAGTCTTTTTCCTTTTCTTTTGGATGTGGCATCCTATGGCAGTATTTGGGATTTCCCTATTGGCTCTGGGTCAGTCTTTAATAATAAAGCCTTGCTGAGGCAAGGCAAGTCAACAATCATTTAAATAAGTGCCTATTATGTGCTAGGCATTATACTAAGCACTGGGAATTCGAAGAAAGGGGGGGAAAATCTCTGCTCTCAAGGAGCTTATGGTCTAATGGGGAAGATGACACACAAATGACTATGTACAAACAAGTCATATACAAGATATATTAATAGATAATTAATAGAGATAATTAATAGAGGAAAGCTCTAGTATTAAGGGGAATTGGGAAAGGTTTTGTATAGAAGGTGGGACTTTGAGAATTGAAGGAAGCCAGGAAAGCCAGAGGGCAGAGATGAAGAGGGAGAGAGTTCCAGACACAGGTAAGAGCAAGTGAAAATGCCTGGAGTTAGGCGAGGAGTGTCTAGGTTGCATCTCTCATTCATCATCTATCTGACCCTCTCTAACCTTGAGGGAGTTGGAAAGTCTCAGACATAACACCTCATCCTCATAACAGGCAACATACTAGAATGGAAAGAGCATT